>NC_060952.1:34742084-34859926 GCF_022045245.1 Lucilia cuprina
TATAGTGGGGAGGGTATTATGCGTTTTTGCTGATGTTTGTAACACCCAAAAATATTGGTTCTAGACCCACCTTAAAGTATACCAATCGGCTCACTTTCTGAGTCGATTTAGCTATGTCCGCCTGTCTGGTTGTCTGTCTGTGTGTCCAAGCAAACCTTGTGCGCACGCTACAGGTCGTAATTTTCAAGATAATTTGATGAAATTTAGCACATAAATCGGTTCATTATTTCACCTAGCCCCCATATAACCGTACCCCCCGAATCGAGCCTTTTAATACGGTTAAAGAACAAATTAAATGCTTTATTTTTTAAAATTATCTACTTTTTTAAAATACTGACTGGTGTAGGGTATCATATAGTCGGCAATTTTCGACTATACACTCATACTTGTGTTGCTGATAAATTTGGTAGCCGGGCTGTAATTTGGAATGTAAGTAATGAATTATGAAAGATATTCTAATATTTTCGAAATTTATTTTTTATTTAAAAAACTTAACGAAAATTAGTAAAAATCAATAAAAACAACACTAAATAATGAAAAAAGTTGGATTAAGAAAGTTCTAAATTTTATATTATTGAATTTATTCCTTTAGGTTGTCAAAAATTTTTGGAAACATTTTAAAATATTTTACCAATACTACTGATGAAAAATGTTAAATTCAAATCACTTCATCTTAAAATTTTGACGTATAGGATAAACTAAAAATAATCTTTTTTAAAAAATATTGTGAATATTTGTATAAGTTCTTCTTTGGATATAATTCTCCTTTCTTAAAATATTTTTTAAAATTGTGTCAATAAAGAACTACATATATGTACACCTCTGTGTATACTTATTATGTTGCATATTACGTATCATATTGATAATACGTATACGATATAGCCATTTTCGTGTCAAGTAACCCAACATAAAAACAAGTATGAATTTATAGTCGGACATTGCCGACCATATGATACCCTACACCAGTCAGTATGTTAAAATTTTGATTTTTTTTAAATAAAGCATTTACTTAATTTGTTTTATTGTGGAATATTTTTACTTATTGTTGACAAAAAAGAGAGATTTTCTACAAGAGGGCTTATAGGGGAGAAGGGGTAAATATGGGCCTATCCTTATAAATTAATTTTGGTAGATGAATTTACGTCTACTACAAAGTCATTTATGTAGATTTTAATCGTTTTATAAGTAATTATAAGTTAATTTTGACCATCAAGTCATTTTCTGATAAGGTCAAATGAGGCCCGATCAAAATAAAAATTAGTATTGTCAATTATTGTTCTATAAAACTAATTTTTGCTGATTTTCGTTGACATTATAAAACATTTAACGTACTTATAAGCCTAAAGGCCCGATTCCGGGGGTACGGTTGTATGGGGGCTAGGAAAAATAATGGATCGATTTCAACCATTTTCAATAGCGATCGTCCTTGAACCAAAAAAAGAGTATGTGCCAAATTTCATCAAATTATCTTGAAAATTGCGACCTGTAGCGTGCGCACAAGGTTTACATGGACACACAGACAGACAGACGGACATAGCTAAATTGACTCAAAAAGTGATTCTGAGGCGATTGGTATACTTTAAGGTGGGTTTAGGATCAATATTTTTGGGTGTTACAAACTTCAGCACAAACGCATAATACCCTCCCCACTATAGTGGTGTAGGGTATAATCAACTTTAGATGAAATTTGCACCAAGTTTTGATAGTAGGCCAGAAATTTTCCGCTCAAGAACTGTCGTATTTTGGGTGTTAAATTTGGACATTTTTGTAAAAACGTCTTTTTTTTAAAAAAAAGTTTAATTTTTCACTATTTTCTTATTGTTCCTAGCAAAAATTGTCAGAAGAACTTTAGAAAGTTATTTTTTCAATATTAAAATCTTTAAATCATTTTTTTAAAACAGTCCCTTCTTTGCTCATAAGAAAGCTTAAACAATTTCCTTTAAGAGTAAGATATCTATCAATGCTTTGTGATCACTTAGTGGGGTGTAAAGCAAGAATTTTAACTCAAAAAGTAAAGTTCAATTTCGCTACAACCATTTGAACATTAACTAGATTCGTTTAAGTGATTTTTGGAACGATGTTTATAGCATTAAATCAGAAGCATGATCAATATTAGGTTAGTTCGAAAACATTTTACAAAATAATCTATCTATACACAGAGCATATTTATGCCGAATTCTATAGAAATATTATCATTTGGTAGTGAAACTTTGATTGTCAATTTGGGTTTAAGTATTTTTCGGAAATGTTCCTTATATCGGAAATGTGACCATATAGAAAAAATTTGGTATAATGATTTATGTGCATACATATTAAATTCAAGTAAAAATTTACCCCAATTCTATATTAATTAATGATATGTGTTTAAGTGATTTTCAGGAGTGGACCTTATATGGCATCTATGACCAATAATGGACCAAAACGGAAAAAATTTCGTAATTTAGTTCATGTATGGACAAAACGTTGTTTGTGTCGAATTTTATCAAAATGGCTTAAGTAATCAATGAAATGTGTGCGTTTAAGTGATTTTTGGAAGTGGACCTTATATGGGAGCTATGACCAATAATGGACAGATCAAGACAAACATTTACTAGAATTTATATGTACACGAAACATATTTAAATCGAATATTATCCCGTTAGCTATATAATTTTATGAAATTCAAAATTGAAAAAATTGTGAATCAATTATTGTGATTTTCAACATACTTAATCTCAGGCAGAGAAAAATGTGTGTGACAGATTTCATCAAATTTTGTAGTTTTAAATTATTAGTAATTATTAATTTTTTCGAGGTAGTCTGATATTTTTACTCATAACTTTTTAGGATGTGAACCGATTTTGCTGATTTTCAGTACCAAACTGCTCAGGATAGTAATAAATATTTTTGGTGAATTTGGTTGATCTACTTGGCTTAGTTTTAACGTGAGCGTGTTTTAGGCAGACAGATGGACAGACAAACGATCCAGAATATATATAAACTTTTTTAATAATAATAAATATTTTTGTTGAATTTGTTTGATTTACTTGTCTTAGTTTTAACGTCAGTCTGTTTTAGGCAGACAGTCGGACAGACAGACGGACATAGCTAAATCGACTCAGAATTTCATAACGATCCAGAATATATATACTTTGTTTTGGGCTCTGATGAATATTTATTGATGTTACAAACAGAATGACAAAGTTATATATACCCTCTACCACCACTGATGGCGGTGGAGGGTATAAAAACGTATATTACATCATTATTTAACCATTTTTATCAAAACCTTTATTTTTAAAATATGTAAATCTTTATGAAAGCAGTGACCTATTTTTCTTCACTCCAATACTTTCAAATCATGAAAAAATTTAAATAAAACATTAAATTTTCTAAACTCTTCAATCAACCTACAAACCAACTCTGTTCTTTCTCATTACTCATCAAAATCCAACATTTTTCTTTTTGTCTAGGCCTAAACAATAGTTTTCCTTATTTTCTTCTTCATAAGTTTTCGTTTCATATAATTTTCTGGTTATTTGAACATTTTGGTCATAATTTTTTATTTTCATACGAAAATTTTAAACTTTCAATTTAACAAAGATGTTGTTGCACAGCAGTGGTGATGGTGATAGCAATACTATTGCTTATAACGACAGTGAAGATAATGTAAATGTTGATGGTCATTAGTTTTAATGTCTGACATATTATATCTTCTAAATATTTTAGTTTTGAGTTATTAAGTGTCCGACAATAAGTCAGCAATTTTTTCCAACACATAAATATTTTGGACGAAATAAATTATAACGTTAGGTCGATATGATGCTTGCCTACTTTAGTTGGGAGCATATTTAAAATGTAAATTATTTTGTTATACTTAGGATGAATTTGTCCTTATTTCCGAGTTATACAGATACTAATGAAAATTGAATGTCTAGGCTGATACTCATAAAATTTCATAAGCATACTAGAATTTATATGTGAACAAGTAGGAAAGTATAGTCGGGCATGGCCGACCATATAATGCCCTACACCATGAGTATATTTTTAAAATTTTTACTTTTATAAAATTTTTATTTTTTGTAAAGAAACTTTTATGTTGAATATTACCATAATTCCAAAATATTTAAGCCATTTATTGATAAAAAACTAAAATTTCTAAATGAGGCTTTATATATGTCAAATATGGGCCGATCCTCGGTAAATTTGGGAAAAGGATATATTTCTAAATAATAGTTAGTTTTGTTGAGTTTCATTGCGATACAAATGGTTACAAGTCAATTTTAGACGTTTAAGTAATTTTTTGAAGGGGGGTTTGTATGGGGGCCAGGGTCAAATATAGGCCGATCCTTACGAAAATCTGCAGTATCATTTATACTTATATAAAATTTATTTGTGCCAATTTTTAGAGAGATAGATGGGGGCTAGGTGAAATAATGGACCGATTTCAACCATTTTCAATAGGCTTCGTCCCTGAACCAAAAAACATGCTTGGTCCATCAAATTATCTTGAAAATTGCGGCATGTACCTTGCGCACAAGATTTACATGGACAGCCAGCCAGCCGGACAGACGGACGGACATGTCTTAATCGACTCAAAAAATGATTCTGAATCGATCGGTATACTTTAAGGTGGGTATTGGACCAATATTTTTGTATGTTACAAACATCAGCACAAACGTATAATACCTTCCCCACTATAGTGGTGTAGGGTATAATGATCTTCCGATAAATTTCCCAAAGGGGTCAGATGAGATGTAATCAGATTATCTTTAAGATTTTGACGTGAACTTTTTACACAAAGTAGACCGATATTGCTCATTTGCAATACCAAACAAACGTTACCTATAGAAAATATGTTGATAAAATTTCAACCATTTAGCCTTTCCGTTCGGACTCTATCGAGCTTTCAACAGACAGATAGACAGACGGATCTAGACAGAGATGTCTAGATCGTCTTTATATTTAATAAGGACCCAGAATATATATAAACGATATACCCCTCCCCCTTTTTTATGGTGGGTATAAAAAGTAATTATTATCTTGGAATCACAATTTATTAAAAAAGAAATCATGTTATAATTATAATACATATATAATTCCTCAATAGTTTCTCAATCCTGGCCCTAAGTCGAAAAAAAGTTAGAAAGGTATATTTTAAAGTAATGCTTTTATTTACTCTAAAGATTACCTAGAACTAATCAAACAATTCGTTGAAAAATTTTTAAATAATAAATAAAAATGGAAACATAAATAGAAACATTTCATTGAACAAAAAAAAAATAAATCAAATTTGTTAAAATACAACCTACTTATCTCAACATTTCATCGACCACTTAAAGTCATTATCAGCTGACCATTTCATCCTCATTAAGATGTAATCTTTGTTGTTATTGTTAGCTTATTTTTTTAGGATAACAATTTTCTAATTTGTTTTTAACATTATTGCATACATATTGACTTTTATCATAGACTAAATATCAATAGAAAAATCCTTTATTTTCCAAAGGATTTTCTTACCATATGTATATGTCTACCCTTACAGCCATCATTCTATATTGCTGTCAAAACTGTTGATTTGCTGTTAATGGTTTTACACATCAACACTTTTCCCCTTCCTTATATCTTTGCTACCCCTTCAAGTAAGCTGCAGCTGAAAATAAAGAGATATATTTATACAACATTGAAATGTCCAAATAAATAAACCAAGATTTGTAAGATAAACCAAAAAATGAATGAAACACTAAAATAAAATACAACAGCATCTCAAATTGATAGTAAACTAAGATTTCAATAGACTATTTACTTAATCGGTTGTCCATATGACGGAAGTCCAGCTGGCAAACTAGACAATTTACCCACACAACAGCCTGAAGAACATTTTTGTTAAATGTTGTTCTTGTTTTAACCAGAAAAAAACTAAATGGAACAAACTACTATACCTTCGATTAAACATAAACTGCCCACTTATCTCTCATTTGTGTTAAATCTTTGAATGGCTGTGTATATACATATGTACATGTGAGAATGTAGTTTGGCTTACCGAAAAGGATTTACTATAGTTGTATTTCACATTCCTATAATATGTTAGATACTTGCTATACATATATACATACACATATTACACATTCGAATTGAAGATATTGTTTTGAGAGGGTATAGTATGTATTATGATGTTCTCTGTATTATTGCATACTATTTCAGAAAATAATACGATATGTTATAGTTATAGACAATAGTCTTAGATATTACTATTAGATTCTAGTATTTCTGGTTGATAAACTATTTAGAGTACAATATTCGGCTATTCCGAATCTTAAGTAGACTCGATCTGTATGCTAACTTTTATAAAAACCAACTAAATATTTTTGATTTTTAATAAATTGTAACAACTTTAATCAGGAGTTATAAACAATTATGGACTGATACGAAAAAAATCAAAAATGATCCTTGTATGCAAAATACATTTCTGTGGAATTTTAAACTGATATTGATATATATATATTTATTAGTTTATTAATAATATTGATTTGTTTATGCGATTTTGTTTGACTTTTGAGAGAATAATTTGAAAAAGTTTGCTTGAGTAGTACTACTTTATTAAGAACTTTTTTATGTGGACCAACATTTTCCTCAAAATTATTTTTGCAAAGAAAATTTTTAGAATTTTGAAATCATACTAATTCAAATTCGCATTAAACGAGGTTTGAGTGTATAATATTATGTAGGAGCTATGACCAATAATAAGCTCATGTGAAAAAGGTCGCATATTGATTTAAAGATTCACAATTATACTAATGTTGAATTATATTTAAAAATTTACATTTTCACCAATTATAAAAAAATACCGATAAAATTTTGTAGAATCGATCGTCATTAAAATTTGCTAAGAAAATTTAGATTCATATGAAACTTATTTATGCCGAATTTCGAAGCTGAGGTCATATTATTAAAACAGTTATTGCTATATTTTCGGCTGGTTACTTGTGTACCCTACATGCATTTTTTATCGCATGTAGGGTACATTTTATTTGCGATATCAAATAAACCTTAACATGGGAAATAATTGTGGAAAATTCAAACCACAAATAAACAGACGGATATGGCTAGATCATATTCGAGTTTTATAAAGACTCAGAGTATCTATATAGATTAAAGTCAATAGACTCCTAAACGGCTGAACAGATTTTCTTTTTATTTTGATATTTTAAGTAAGTCTATTTTATTTTATGGACCGCTTTTACATCCATGTGAACAATTATGAGCCAAATATTCTCATATACAAAAATATTTAATTTGCATTTCTGAGAAAACATATAAATTAGAGTTCTTAAATTCTGTGAGAGCCATTCTACTAATAATATAAATATTTTAGACGAAAATGGGCGGACTAGAAATGGATCAAGTACAAAAAATTTGTATATCTGGGAAACTATTAAAGCTAGAATCCTCAAATTCAAGAAGAACTTTTAAATCTTAATGAGGACTGTTCTATAACTGACCCTAGCCCCTATAAAAGGTTCCCTTCAGGAACGATTTTTTCTTTTAATTTTGCATAAACAGGTTCTATACAAACGAAATCTATTTACTAAATTTTATGAGAATCGGTTCATAATTTACGCATATAAAGGTCCTCTTCAGAAAATTACTCATACGCTCACGGTTAAAAAATTGAACTAAAATATTTGGTTTTTAAAATTAATATTATGTTAGTTTAAAAGTGCTCGGTCCATAATTGACTTAAGCCATATTCCAAATATCACCCAGATGTTTATAGGGGAGAATTCTTTTTACGACATACTGTTTGATGGTGGGTATATGTGATTCGGCACAACCGAATATAACACTCTTACTTGCTTTTGTTGAACAAAATATTTAAGGTTTTTATACTTTCAGCTGCGGTTTATCTTTTCATGGATTATGATAGATCAATTTTAACAGAATTATTAGATTCCGAAATATAAAATCCACATAAAAACGTTCATATTTAATTAAAAACACTGTCTAATTATTTGCAAGTAATAGTTGTAAGTACTTGCATCACAATGACTTAAGTAAATTTTAACATTTTAACAACTTACAAGGTAATGAAAGTTTTTGATAAGTAGTTTCATATATATATTTCTAGATCCTACTACAGCTTTAGAAATACGTAATATACATATATCCTTTGAAATATATATATTCTTTTTAATTCAGAGTTTACATTCCTGTTTCGACTCAGAAACATCGATTACGTCAAATATACATGTAAATTATCTTCTCCTTCTGAAAATGATTTTATCGTATTTCATATTTCTGTGAATTTCGTTATCAGTGAATTTAATACGGAATACGTTCTAAAATTTTGCTTTTGTATTGCTTTATATCCTCATGGCCACTATTATCGTACAACAATTAGTTTTACATGTTCTTTACATCAGGATAGGCCCTATAGGGCCCTTAAATACTATTGTATTCACATAAGCCCCTTATGCTTCATCAAAAAGCAATATTAACAAATTTCAATAGTATTTTATCTATTTCGTTTTCTTTTCGCCTCTCTCTCTCTCTCTTACTATATGAAGGATTAATGACCATCAATTTTTGTGCCACAAGGCACTAAACGGAAAAAAAGTTGATATAGAAAAAAAAAACTAAAAACAAAAATCCTACTATTATCCTATAATACAATCGGCCATTGAAAAGCAATTGTCTGTTTATCAGCAAATGTGTGTTACTTTAGCTCATATACGTAAGTATGAATAAATGTATGTGTGGATCTGGTATGGATGTATCAACATAAGATAACTTAGGTTGGTGTTTTCACTTTTGACCTGTTTAACGTTCAATTTGTTCTTCATCGTTTTGTGCGCTCTACAATGCTTCATGTTCATATTAATGTTTTGTGTTTGTGCAGCTGCAAGGATACGAATTTGTATTGACTCTCATGTGTTTGTGTATAGTTTTTTTCTTCTTTTTCTTTACTTTGCCATTTAGCTTGTGGTGTTCTAAAAGGATATTAAAGATAAAAATGTATTATATTGACCAAGAAACAACAATGAATTCAAACTTATTTTACCAAAATAACAAATACAGATTGAACACAAATACATACACATACAAACACAGATACAGATAAATACATAAAATTGAGTATAAATTCGCTTGGGATTGATAAATGGCGGTGTAATTGTGTGTATTGTTACCGTATTAGAGTATTAGTGAATGAGTGAGTGCTGTTATATATGGACTTCAGGGATATAAAAATCTTTTTTTTTTATTTTATTTTTATATCAGTTTTTAATTCTTTTGTATTCCATTGATTGCTTTTAATGAAATCTCGCCAAAAAAAAAGACGCAATTTAGTTGGGATTAGTGGAATGCAAGAGCCAATCTAACTTAGGTTATATTTAATTTTACGAAAATCTCATAAATACTGTTTGTACTTTTTTCATTAAATGAAATTAATTAACAAAGAACACGGGAAAATGAGTTGTAGAAAAGTGTAAATTGATTTCTAACGATAAACGCAAATGTAGCTAATATCGCCAAGAGGAATTATTTAGGATAAAAAGCAACACAATTGCTTAAAGAATTGGTACATACTGGAATAACCAGTCTATTAACCGTTATTATCCATTTAATTGATCAATTAGTTGAAACTTTAAGATTTAAAATTAAAGAATAAACTGATTTATTATTTTTGGAATAACCTAATTAGTGTCTAGGATTAAAGAAGTAAAAATTATTAAAATATTTACTACTACAGACCGAAACATTCATCTATTTAAAGAAACTCATGTGTAAAGTTTCATCAAATTATCTTAAACATTGAGATCTGTAGTTTAATTACAAGGTGTACATAGACAAGATAACGGACAAACAGACGGACGGACAAAGCTAAATCGATTTAGAAAATGTTTCTAAGCTGAATGGTATTTTGTAAGGTGGGTATAGAACCAATATTTCAATTCGTTACATACATCACCCCTAAAATGTTGTAGTTTATAAATATGGAATTTAAATAAAACATATTATTATAAAAATTTTAACTTTACATTTACTGAAAAACACTTTTATACGAACGTATTTCCTTTCGAAAAATATTTGCACAATTTATGCACACTAACCTACCTTTGTTCTGTTTAACTTAAAAAAATTATAACTACATTTTACACAAAAATACCTGACAAAACTAGTAATAATTCTATTCTGCCTCAATTTTTGTACGCCACAACTGTAAACCAATAAAAATGCCTTAAAAATTATATTTCAGAGAGAGAGAGAGAGAGAGAGAGAGAGAGTGTGTTGACTGCAATTATCACAGAAAATTTATGGAATTTTTGGTGAAAACATTTGTACAAACAACTAAAGTAGATGTTCTAGTCGAATGTGTGAATACATTTTAATGTATGTTTTCAGATAGTTGAGGATAAAAGTATGCATATGATTGTAAGATTTAAAACTGCTAAAAAAATCTTAATAGTCAGTCTAAAATTGTTGTGTACTTCTCATACAATTGTTAATGAAATTATTATTTATCGTTAATTAATCCCTGTTTTACTTAAAAAATATTTGACGAAAAAGACATATAAACTATTATTTATCAAAAAGATAGTAGAGTAGAAGGGGGACCACACGCCACTTTTTTTTGAGGCGGCCTCAAATTAAAACCACAATACATATTCTTAATTTTTTTCTTGGTTCGGATACTTAGATATGTTGGCTTTAGTTTTATTCCTTTCAATCTTTCCTAAGTCATCCTCATGTAAATATTTTTTTTAGCTTTTCCGCACTGACCAAAAACGGCGATATCGCCCCATTCATGGGTTAAATGCGCCAAGGGAATGGGGCAGATTTTTCATTAGTAAAATAAAAAAATACAATTAATTCATTAAACAAAGCATAATAAACCAAATATTTATTGTTTATTTCACAAAACTTAACAAAAAATTAAAACAAATTATTACTGATTTTTTCTATATTTTAACCAAATTTCTGTCTGGCCTTAGTTTCTTACCTTAATGCCAAAGCATTTTAATGACGTCGAAAAGGATCTAGAAAGGTCCATAAGCATGTGATCCTTGCTTGGCTGATAATTTAGAACATATTTGAACTAACGTCAGTAATTCGTTCTTATCGAACAGAATTTCGAGTGGCAAAGACAAATATATTTTATATTTGTATAGTTCTCTAATGACTTTAAAATAATTTTTGTTTTTTTTTTTGATGTAATAATAAAACTTTTATCGTTCACTGTTTAATATAACACATGTGTGTATGAATTCATTGCAAAATGCCTGTAGCAATTTCTAACAGTAATGTGGCATAAGTTTTAACCAATATGTATTACTCCTGTATGCATAAACTACATTTACACATACTATAACGTTAACCAACTCACACATATAGCTTATTTATTGTCTAGTTGTTTTATAAGTAGTCAATGTACCCTTTGTAAACGTAACTAAAGCATTGCTAATTAACGAAGAGTAAATGTCACTAATAATGATATATTTTTTATATTTTTTCAAAGTTGTTCTTTTAATTGTAATTCTTAAATTTTAAAGTAGTCGTTTAAATTTCCCCATCGAACTGATGGGTAAATTTAATCACATATACATATAAGAACATTTATTATAGTTTAGATATTCATAGGTAGTAAAAATTAAAATTTACTTTTGAAAGCCGAAATTGTAGTGTAATATGGTTAAAGGCAACATTATGATGCAGTATTGTGACATAAGGAATAAAAATTACAAAATTTTATTTACTACAACCAATGTGCTTGATTATTGTAGGTTTTATGTATTTTTTTTTTTTTTTTTGCACACATTAAATGTAAATTTTATGTTGGAAAAGTTAAAGTTCATAAACTGCTGAAAAATATTTACCTTTTTTATAATTTTTTTTAATTATTTGATAATCCTAGTTTAGTAAAGTACATATTTTAATATTTTTTTATGAAATGTGTTGTTTTATTGCTTAAGTAGGTTTAGAAATGTTAACAAATGTATTTAAATAAAAAATGTAGTACCGTGGTCATTATTTTTGCTTTGCCATTATGTGAACATTAGAGTAGTCCCAGAATAGAAGTTACTAATATTATTGTATTATATAAAAAAGTATATGTATGTTGTTTTTGAAACTTTCATATATAATTTCTTAATATAAATAAAACAGCCCAACGAAATGAAGGTTTGGAAAACTTTTAAAAGCGGGAATACAATTTAAATTTAATTTATTTTCAAAAATTTGAAGGATTATTGTAAACTATCCAAATTTTATATAATTACTAGCTTTATCTAGTGTGTGGAACAAAATAAATGCACTTTATGTATATCTGTATACATGTTTTTTGGTTCAATATTAAAACCTACGAAAGTCTATAGTTTTATACTCTTTCAACAAATAAGCACCTTATAAAGACAACTTTATAAATATATTTGTAAATATGAGAAATTTAACAAGTGAGAATGTTATATTCGGCTTTGCCGAATCTTATATACCCACCATCAAAAAGACCGAGATCTTTTGAACTAACAAAATATTAATTTTTAAAGACACATGCTTTTGTTCAATTTTAAAACCTTGAGCGTATGAGTAATTTTCTAAAGAGGACCTTATACGCACCAACCGATATCCATAAAATTTTGCATATATATAGTATTTTTATACCCACCATCAAAAAGATGGCGATTTTAACATTCCGTTTGTAACACATCGAAATGTCATAGACCCATCAAAGTATATATATTTCGTGTCCTTATTATATTCTAAGACAATTTAGCCATGTCCGTCTGTCAGTCTGTTGAAATCTCGATAGGGACCACACGAGAGGAACTAGACAGTTGATATTTTGCACAAACATATCCTATTGCATAGGATTGTTTGGTATTGAAAATGGGTCATATCGGTCGACTTTTTCGGATAGCCCTCGTACAAGTGGACATTCTGAAAACAGCTTTAATGAACATAACTGGATCAGTCTATAACTGACCCTATCCCCACTCATTACTGGCCCAATGCGAGAAAAGCGATGAAATTTGGTATAAGTAAAATTCTTACGAACAAAAACCTCTCTACCAATTTTTCATAGGATCGTCCCATAAATGACCCTACCCCTCATATAAGGTCCCCTTTATAAATGACTTTAACACTCACTACTGGCCTACCCCCATATGAGGCCTCCTTCAGAAAATGACTTTTACAAAATCTCTTTAGCAATTTGTATGTGGATCGGTTCATAATTGACCCTAACCCCCATATAAGGTCACCTTGAGAAAATTACTTAAACGATCATTATTGGCTTAGAAATGTGGATTATGAAATACGGTTGTGAAATTCGCTCCGAATTTCATGTGAAATATGTCGTTAATTCACCATGCCCCCATATAAGCCTGGGGGTTTATATACAAAATTTTATGGGTTTCGGTTCATAATTGACGCATATAAAGGTCCTCTTCAGAAAATTACTCTTACGCTCACGGTTTAAAAATTTAACTAAAATATTTGGTTGTTAAAAATTAATGTAAGAAAGTTTCTTATGTCAAATTGCACAACCGTATTTCATTTATCATTTTTAAGCATGCAATGATCGTTTAAGAAATTTTATGAAGGAGACCTTATATAGGGGGTTTTAATATAGAGATTTTGGGTTGCAAGAAACTTACATGTGTCAAATTTTATCGCTATAATCATATTTTTTTAGTCAGTAATAAACATTAAAGTAATTTTCTAAGGGGGACCTTGTATGGACGGTAGTCTGCACCGATCCATACAAAATTTTATAGATATACTTTGGCTTGCATAAAACTAATGTATTTTGAATATTGTCTTTGTATCAACATTTTTAATTAGGTTATAAGCGTTATAGTAATTTTCAGAGAGGAGCCTTGTATGGGGGATAGGGTCATTTGATCCTAAAAAAATTGGCAGAGAGGTTTTGGCATGTAAGAAATTTACATATACCGAATATCGGTAACACAGTCCGACAAAAAGATAAAATATTTTATATTATTTTTAGTTTATACTGTTAGTATGGAAATCTGTTAAACATATCTTTTAAAATTCTTATCCTCAAAAATCTATTAAAATTTTTAATATATTATTTTTACAAAAAATATTGAAAGATTTTTTTATACTCCTTTTGATACCCAACAGAATAAACTAAAAGGAAGTTAGAGTGGTACATTCGGCTTAGCCGAATCTTAAATACCCTCCACCAGCCACTTTTATATTAATACTTTTCTAATTGATCAAATATTTGTAGAAATAAGTTTTCTCATGTTGTAAGTAGAAAGATCCCAAAATTTAATTTTACTATAATACCAAGAATTATTGAATATTACCAATGTCATTACATCCTACACCACTTTAGTGGAGAGGGTATATTGGGTTTGTGCAAATGTTTGTAACGCACAATAATATGTGTACTATACCCACCTTAAAGTATACAAATCAGCACAGAATCATTTTCTGATTTAACTATGTCCTTCCGTCCGTCTGTCCATCCATGTAAACCTTGCAGGTCGTAATTTTGAAGATAATTCAATGAAATTTGGTACATGATCTTCTATTATCCCAGGGACGAAGCCTATTGAAAATTGTTAAGATCGGTCCATAATTTCACCTAGCCCCCATACAACTAAACCCCCGAATAGGGCTTTTCAACTTTGTAATGAAATTACAGGTCACAATTTTAAGATAATTCAATAAAATTTGTTACATGGCTTTTATGTTCATAATTATGTTTATAAACTCATATCTCCACAAAAAGCTACAAAACCAAATTCTATATTAGCCTTGATGATTCTCATAAACTCTAAACCCTATGAAAAACCCCCTTCAAAATTTAACTTAAATGTCCACAGTTTAATTCAACAATAAATGGCTTAAGTATATCTGAGGCAAGGTAAAATTCAACTTAAATGTTTTATAATGAAAACCTAATCACATTTTACTATTTGTAACAGGTGTAGAGTATTAATTGGGTCAGCCTTGCCTTTCTAAAATTTCTTACTAGTTTTAAATTCTTATCAAAAATCATTGATTTCAGGGACATATTTACATCATAATTTTTTTTTTGAAATCGGAGAAGTTAAATCTAAAAAAACAATTTTCTGACCGTTTTGATTTGGATGCTGAAAATAATAACTTGGAATGTACCAGGCTTTCAGTTTTGGTGGAAACATTAGTATTGTAATAAGGATAATTTTTCCAGACAATTACAAAAATCTATACATTGCAGTCATTTTTCACTACTAAATATCTTACTCTAGTAAAGAAAATGTATGTTTATTATAACTTTAATTAAAATGTAAGTGCTAACAGTAATTTACATGCATTACACACCTACAATTCCATCACGTTCCTCATTGCCAACAATAGTAATGCTTCTGATGATGATTATAATTACAATTACAATGATGATGATGTTAGTGGTAGTGTTGTGAATTTAACCCCAATCGGTGTTAAATACCAACACGTGCTAGCCCACCTAAGAATGCAGAAAATGTGTTTATAATACACACTCATAACTGCATCCATCATAAAGTGTTATTTAGAACAACATCAAGTTACACGACGTTATGGTTCACATTATTTTGCTCTTGTTATTGTTGTTGTTCCTACTGCTCCTACTGCTGTTGCTGTTTGTTGATGTTATTGTCATTTATGTCGCCCATTAGCAGCAACATTGTCAACAACATAACCAAGTTATATACCACTAAGTTGGCCGAAGGCAAATGTTTACAACGTGTTTGATAAAAAGGATCCAGGTCTAAATGCGTAGAAAAATTTGTTTAAGCGAAGAAGAATATAAAAGTAAAAGTGTTTTAAGTATTATAATAAAATAACACTTAGTATTGTTACTTGTTTACTGTATTTTTTATATATATTTATAAGTATTAACGTTGTTTTTCAGACAATAGATTAAGTGTAATTGTTCGGAAGTGTAGAGAAATATAACAGTAACGTGTGCTGTTAAACATTTTTAGAATTTGAAATAAAACCAATATAAATGTTAACAGCTATGCAAGATTTTTAAAATAGCGTAATTTTATTAGTAGAATGATTTATGTTAGGAAGTATAATATATAAAATCTGAAGAAATATGTTGTGATTGTGTAGGCGGTGGTAAACTTTTCCATCTGGGCTTAATTATAGAACTATAGTTCCATTTTTTATCCCAGCCGTATAGCAGCGGATTCCTTCGGGTATTTGACCTTACAAATTTCGTGTATGTTCGATGTTTGTGTATATCCTTTAAAATTGATCAGCAGGAAGATGTAAGTTACTATAAAACTTGTTTGTGTCGAATGTGATGGATTGTTTTGAAACTCGTCGAACAAAAATAATAAGTTATACACCTTGCTTTAATATTACTTCCCTCTTACTGGGTAAGTAAAGTTTTTATTGGAGGGACTAAAGTCATTACCAGGGCATGAATTTCTATGCAAATCCATGTTTGTAGTCAGTAACTTAAAATAACTTTTAAGTAGTTTTCTTTTCGAATTCAAGAATTTGCTACAAAACGCCATCGACTTGTTGTAGCATATTTTGTTATAAATGCATAAATGGCTTTAAATTTGCATATTTTCAATATTTGTATAGCATATTTTGCATATATTTTAATTTTTCTGAAACATATTGTTTTGTTTTCTCTGTACTTCATATTTTTACATTAAATTTGATTTTTTTAATAAATATTAAAAAATTTCGATTTAACAAAAAAATATTATGTTCTATGAAATAAAATTTTACATAGTTTTAACTAATTTTTAAAACCAAATTGTGCGGAAGATATTTTGAGTTTGTACTGCTAATTTTAACGTCCAAAATATTGGTCCTTAAAGTATCGCTTCAGTATCAATCAAAATGTCTGTCCATCTGTGTGTACATATAAAAAGATGACTTGATGAAATTTTGTTCTTACGTCTTTCTCACGTCCATAATTCACTTATAAACATTACCAATCGATAAAATTCGGAAGAAATATAATTTATGCAAAACTACATTCGTTCACTAAATTTTATTGGAATTTCTATTAAGGTTTCCATATTCAGAAATTAAAAATATTCTATTTATAGTTGTTTCTTAGTCTTTATATTTGTCATTCTCTATGGCGTGGTTCCGTTAAAGTGGTACTGTAGTAGCCTTGGTCATACTACTATAGTGGGGAGTTTGTGCTGTTGTTTGTAATACCTAGCATACAAAGAATACCAAACGGTGCATTGTTTTACGTAGCCCCCCTTACAAACGTATCACCAATAATTGGGCTTTTAAGCTCACAATTACGTTAAATGTTCTCGTATAAAGAACAGCAAAACTTAGTTTTATAGAAGTTTAAATGACACTGCCTTCGGAAAATAACTTCAATATCAAAATTCTCTTATAAACAACACCAGCACGACGGAATTCTATATAAATAATTTTGATATAGATTTGATTTATTAATAGTTTATGAAATGAAATTTTGTTTATGAATACGGGATCTGAAATATAATTAAAAACTTTGGACAGATAAAAATGTCTAGCTACTATAGTTTAATTTTTTGTATATTAATATCTTCAGTTCTATTATAAATTTTATTAAAGAAGGATTTCAGTAAAATCACAACATACTTTTATCGCTTAGTATTTTGCAATTTTTTTATTTCTTAAGAGAAATTACAAGCATTAATTTCATTTGTTTTTGATTTTACAGAAGGTCTTATAGTTATGCGGTTTCTTTTTTTATATAGTACTTTAGTTACTTAATTGTATAAAATTTTTACAATGCGTATTTTGGTAACTGACAAAAGTAATTAACAAGGGACCAAATATTCATCACTTTTGCACAATGCAAATACCCGAAAACAAACATATATGTTTACATATGCAATAGATATATTTATAATTAAGGAAATTAGAGTGTTCTGGGAAACAGCGTTTTTTTAGAATCTCATATAGAAATACCTTTTAATTGATGAGTATTAATGTACTGATTACGAGAAAAATCGCTTGAAAGGAGATGAGTGTTTGTAGAGAAGTATTCTTTCAAAAACGTTTTTGACAAGACACCCTAATTCACATATACAAAAAAACTATACTTATACAGTTAAGTATATGTGTAACCCTATTGTTCTGATAGTGTCCATGTATTATGAATTGCTTTACATTTAAGATAGCTAAGGATCACTTCAAAATTTATCGATAATAATATATAAGGTAGTCAGCGACTAAATATCAAAACATCCAAACAACATCGAAAACCATTGATGTAGGACCAATCAGCTAGAATACTTTTCTGAGTCGACAAACCCCATGTTACTCCGTTCAGTCATTTGTACACCGATATTAACATTGTGCGCGCGTATAAAGTTTAAAAGATAATTTAAACGCTACTAAAAATGGTTACAATCGCTCAATTATTACACCTAGCCCCCATAAAAGCAGACTCCCAGGAAATGGCTTTTGTACTGTAGAATTACTATAATTTACTATCTGAGAGTGAGCGCCTATATGATCGTTTTAATCATGCAGAAAAATCATATGTGACTATAATGTGATCAAAAACTTAAAAAAATACTGGGTTTATACATACATTCATAAATACTTGTACAATCCCAGCTAGCATTTTTGTAAATTTTTTATCGCATTCGAATCATTTATGACTCTTCTGTCTGTTTCGACTCATTATAATATCAACTTAGAGACATTTGTGATTTGAAACTTGGCCGTTTTAGAATCATTTTCAAATCATACTTTAGACATTTTTGAGAATTTTTGAGTAAATAATACAAAAAACAGTTTTGTTGTTGTTTCTCAAATAAATCATATTTTAATAAAAAATTTAAATTATTCTTAAGTTTTTGAATCTTTTTGAGCCATTTTTAAGTATTGCTGATGAGAAAAAATTTTAGATCTTGCAACTGCTTGAAATATGATCACAAAATAATTTCCAAGCACTTATTGACTTATTGAATCTTAATCAGTTTCGAATCTTTTGGAACCTGTTTGAGCCATTTTATAGTATAAATGCCGTTGTTCTGTTATTAAAAAGAACAATTACATAAGAAATAATTTTAGAACTTGCAAACTGCTTGAAATATGAATACTATCATATTTCAAACCACTTTTACCACCACTTTGAAGTCATCAGATAGAGTTCAAATCATACAACAGTCTTGCAAATGCTAGCTCGGTTGTAGATACATGTATGTATATAGTTATATATGCACATACATTTTTTGTATGTTTATTGTCTTTAGTCTTTTGTTATTTCAACATTTTACACATTCCCTCAGGGAGTGCAGTGAGTTGAATTTGTTTTTTGGCTCACACAATTGTACCAGCAGCAATATCTATGTACCCTAACCCTTTAATGTCTATTTACCAAGTTAAATATTGTTCTGTTTACTAAAACGACAATATTATAGAAACGGTTTCTCCTACTAACAGTGGCCGATAAAATTTGTTTCAAATAATTTATGATTACATTTGAAGAAAGTGCAAATAAATAAAAAGAAAAATTTGTATAAAATTATAAAATATTTAAATAATTTGCCAAATAAGTTTAACTTACCATGAAATTATACGATCACTTTTGTTGTTCACTATACATATTAGCTTTTGTGGGTACACAAAGATGCATTATACACCATTGATATAAACATTTATAGTGTGTTGTAGAATGTGCCAATTAAACGAATAATGTGAAAAAATAGTGTAGAAAATGTTGTACAACAAGACATGATTTGAAGTTAGCAACTATTTACAACATCTAAAAAAATGCTGAGAAAGCAGAAGTCGTCATTTCTGCATTAGGGCCTTTTTGTTGTGAAAAGTATACTGAATATAACTAATGCTAATTTTTGGGTCAATAGTAGTTCCTGCTGAACCTAAAACTATTTTTATCAGTGAACAATAAATGTTATGTAAGTTGTTGAAAATTCTTGTGACATCGGAAAAAATATGTTTGATACTTTTGCGTTTTATATAGAATAATAACAAAAGCCAATAAAATAAAGGTGTCTTTTAAAACAAATTCAAGTTAATCACCTACAATTTCTTCAGAATATGGAATTGAATATTTAGTTGATAAATTACGGACATTTTATGTAATTATGAAAATATATTTACGTTTAAGAATTAATTTCTATGTCTTTCGATGACTTTATTATTCACTACGATTTCATGAAAATTTGCCTGTGTGTTTTTGCAGATCTTTGAATAAAGGGTTTCAAGAAATATTTTCCATAAAAAGAAGCATCATAGCCATACGAATATGATGTAAAATTCCTTACTACCTTACCTAATATAATACATAGTATACAAATTCACATCGTGTAATAACACCCCTCATACTTCTCCGCATTCCTACAAAAGTATCAGTGCAATTGGTGTGGTTAGTTTTTGCGGTTGATGACAATAATCGATTTTCCCCAAAGATGTCACTGGCAAATGAGTGACAACACTAAAACTCATTAAATGTTAAAGTTGAAACAAAACTACAAATGAAGTAGAATTGTAAGTGGAAGTTTCACTTGTTCTGTAACAATATCATTAGAAAATTAACTAATTTTGTTTGATTTTTATTTTGGTTGTGCAAGTCTCTAGAGTTTCTCTCTGTATGGACTGTTGTATAAGTATATTTGAAATTTCAACACAGCTGCCCTAAAGACATATTGTAGCATGTTTTTCCAACTCATAGTACAATAAAGTAGAAATTTAATTACATTTCCTTTACATGTATCGAAAATATTTTTGGCCACCGGTATACACCAGCAACAGTAGAAAACATTTTCTGTAAGCAGAGAATATTCCTTTTATACTTTTCATTATATTTATGTATCAGTTACATTCATTACATTAGCATTTCTACTAATTTGTATTTATATTTTTGGAATCGTTTTGTTTTCATGGCATTTCGGTTTACGGTTATATAATTAAATTTAATTGTTCGTCTATTAAAATAAATTAAGTAATACCTTTAAAATAATAACAATAATATTGTATTATATATTTTTTATTTGTTTATTTTTCTTGTATTTCCTTTAAAACAATAATAATAATAATACTCTTTTCGGTGTGTACTTCAAAATAGGGTTTCCCCTAAAAGTTTTGTTTGCCCGAGCATCATTAATAAAATTAAGTCCTAGCAATTATTTTTCATTATATCTTTTAAACTTCTAAGCAAAACTTTTTTGATTTTTGGGGTTAATTTTTAGTATTTTTTTGGTAACCCTAATATGTACATACTTCCTAATGATAACTAGTGATTGTTATTGCTATTATTGCTGTTATTTTAGCTAGAGAACAGTTAAAATAATAATTGTTTTGCAGTCACTTGAAATCTTAAATAAATAGAATGGCGTACATTTAATTGTATCAAATGCTAAAATACTTACAAAAGGAGTTCAACAGCAAATGAAAAAAAAAGTAAAATAAAGGAAAACATAATTGAAGACAATAAATATATTTGCAACGACCAGCATTAAATGTATTTCTTATATACATTTTAAAGACAAACAAATATTTAATTACATACTATTTGCATTGAATGTTTGAGAGCCAAGTATTTTAGTAGACATTCACTTTATATATTTTTTTCATAGCTTTCACAACAATTTACGTTGCAAAACATTTGAATAGAATAGCGAACACGTTGGCAAAGTGACGCTTATAGAAGGAGCTTTATAAATAAAATGTTAAATAAAATATTGAAAATTAAAAATTAAAAAAAATTATTCATAATTTTTTTATAGTAATTGTATGAAAAAACCATACCAAGAATATTTTGTTTACTATACATATAACTCTTTTATAATTGTTAGACGCAATTAGCAATGTTACTATGACAATCACTTAATTCCACAACAAATAAAGAATGGTAAAGTGTATTCAATTGAATTACTTCATTTATACCATACACCACTTTAGTGGGAAGAGTATATTAGGTTTGTGCTGTTGTTTGTAACACACAATATACTACTCGGTTAGAATCATTATACCCACCATCAAAAAAGATGGGGGGTATATTGTTTTTGTCATTCCGTTTGTAACACATCGAAATATTCGTCTAAGAGTCATAAAAGTATATATATTCTGGGTCCTTATTAGATTCTAAGACGATCTAGCCATGTCAGTCCGTCTGTCTGTTGATAACACGATAGAGTCCAAATGGAAGTAGCAAGCGAGCTGAAATTTTTCACAGATACTTACAGTTGATGCAGTTTGTTTGGTATTGAAAATGAGCAATATCGGTCCACGATTTGTAGAATACTGACATGGCTATGTCGCTTTAAAATTTAATGTGGACACAAAATATGTATATTTTATGACCAATATCTTGATGTGTTATAAACAGAATTACAAAATCGGTATATTGATCCATCCTTTTTGATGGTGGGTATAAAAATGTGGTGGTATATTGATTTTGTCATCCCTATGTAACACATTCTTGTAGCATTCAAAAAAGTAGAATATATTGCCTAAAACAATTTTTTAGGTCCATATATTCGATCATACTTCGAAACTAATTATGAATTTGTCGGATGGGTATATACGATTCGGGTTTTACTTGTCTTAGTTATCTTATATACTGTAATTTTGCTAAACTTTGATCTTTTAAAGACCAATTTTCATAATAATATTATTAATATAATAATATTATATTATATATTATTATTAATTAAACATAATTATGGTTATTCCAAGAAGGGTAAAAGTTTTTAAAAGTTATGTTTTTATAAATAGTTGCCATTATTTGCTTAAGTTTCTTATTTAGTTTTTTTTTCTTATTTTTTTTTAATATTTTTACTTCAAATTCATCTTTTTGGTGGTTTAAAGGTAAATGCTGTAAACATTTATACGAATTACACAACGTCTACAAAATACATAAGTACCTATTCTGTTCTGGTTTACGATGGTCTCATTGTAAACGTTAAAAGGAGTGCTATTACAAAAGATAACAATTTAAATGGAAATTTTATTCAATTATTTTCAAATTTTTATTCAAGGAATATTTAATTTTCAATGGATGCTGCGGCATAACACTGTGTAAGTATGTAAATACTTATGTTTCGATGAATACTTATTTTTGTTTATAATTGTTGTTTATTTGTATTTTATTTGCAAACATTTGAAATTGTATGTCAATATTATTAGTTCAATTAAGAAGCTAATAGCAATGAAAAAATATGTATTTAAAATTATTATAATTTTCTTTTCAGAAGTATGTATAAAAATATTTACTTAAAACGCATATTGTTTAATTGCTCGTTTAAAGGCTTATTGAAAAAAGTACGCTGTAGTTATTGAAATTAATATTTTAAAGTGTAAAAATAATATTTACTTTAAAATAAAAACTTCCGTCTTTGAGTGACTACAATGAGTAGGTGGATAATGGTAATGTATAAATATAAGTTTACTTAATGTGCTTTTATTACATTGGATGGTTGGCAAACGATTGAATAAGTTTATTAATAGATTACGGCCAATTGTTATAACATTCCAATAACTAAAGTGAATAGTTGACAATGTAAAAAACATTGTGAAAAAACCAATTCGGATTCGATTAATTGGTTTCATTTAATGTATTTTAACACCCACCATCAAAAAGATGGGTGTATTTTGATTTTGTCCCAAAATAGTCTCTATTAATTAAAAATGTTTGGAATTAAAAATGGGAAAAAATCGGTCAACGATTTCACATAGCCCCCATACAAATGTTCCCCCGATAATATTGTGTAAAAAGTTTTAAACATTCACAAATTTGTTGTTTATGAAGCAAATGCCACAAAATTTGGCATAAGTCAGTTTTTTGACTAATGAAAATTAATTCTAAACTATGACAGACAGAGGACCAAAATTCGCTCTTATATAAGGTCCCCTTCAGAAAATGACTTTAATTACTATTATTATGTATTAGATTCAAAATAATTATATGGCGATATAAACAAGATCTATATGGCCCCAAATATTGCTACGAAATTTTGTGGAGATCAGTCCATATTTGACCCCATTCCTTAAATAGGAACCCCTGAATATGACCACGAAGTTCCCAAATTAACAAATCATGGAAAAAGGCGGTCTTAGTGACATTTCTAGAGTAGGTCGCTCATACTTTCCAGTGGGGCTTTAAAGTTTAATACATTTCAGTTTAATCGCTTAATAAAGATGCCCTAATAGCCAGCCTTTGGACGGGCACAAGGACTTTCTACACTATGGTATGTCCAACAACGGCTTTGCTTAATAAATATTCAATAAATGGCAGGCCTACGGCCGGACGCATGGATTTACCACTCTATAATATGAACAACACCGTCTTCGCTAAGCCGGCCTAAGGCCGAACACTTAGATACAATGAGAGTGTATTTTTAGCGAAGCTGGTATCCGATGTACCCCAGAGGATAAAACCCTTGCGCTTGGCCTAAGGCCAAGCGTGTGACAAATGTAATATTGAGGAATTATTTCATAATGAAATACCTCCCTATTTTAAATGTGAAATAATGCCCCAAAAAACAAATTAAATCCCCAAATTTCGTTGTTTTTGCTTTCTGAACAAATCTTTAGGGAATTATTTCATTTTTGTTTTGGGGAGTTATTTCATGACGCCGGATAATTGTCAATATTCTTATCCCTTTTCGATTGCTTCCATGTTCTGAAAGAAATAGCCAATACACACCTTTTTAGCAAGACCTTTTCTAATAGCAATAGGATGATGTTTTTGAATGAATTTTATTTTTTAGATCAAAAATTTTTAAAACTTTTAAAAAATTAAAAAAATATGCTTAAAATATTTCATTTTTGAATAAAAATAAATTTAATAAAAAATGCTTAAAATATTAAATTTTTAAATATATTAACTTAATAAATAATGTAAAATTAATATTCAATTTCATACAAAATCATCTTTTAAATATTTAAAATAACAAATTATTAAATATTTAACAATCCCTTTTTAGTAAAGCTTCCCTTCCGGAGAAATTTTATTTTCTTTTTATTTCCTTCGAACAGCTCGTTAAGATTTTTATCAAGTTTTTTTTCCTATTTTCTGCAGTATTTAAGAGAAAATACAAAAACACATGCACACGTGAAATGAAAAGCAAAAAAAAAACTAAATGTTTTTCTTAAAAAAAAAAACGTAAAATGTAATGAAAAAGAGTTGTTCGAATAATATTACAGCAGAAAAAAAGTAAGAAAAGAATTAGAAAAAAACAGTAGAAATACACTGTTTCCGCATCCTGATTACAATCCCTGTAAATAATTCTTTCACTCACCGAATGGGAGTGAGAGTGTAATTTAAAAATTTTCATTCTGTTCACCGAGGCATATTGTCATTGCCATAATGGTTTTTTTCTGTCGCTGCTGGTTTTTGTGGTGTTGGTGATTTATAAATGGTGTCATTACTGGGTGCATAAAAATAAGTACATACACATGTATGTATTTTACCATGGAAAAACTATTATATGGTATGAAGTTTTATAGAATATTTGGTTTTCAATTATTTGCTTATATATGCATATTTAAAAATTTGAGTTCAATGGCATATTGGCTACTTTAGTTTATTTTTATACCCACCATCAAAAAAGATGGGGGGTATATTGTTTTTGTCATTCCGTTTGGAACACATTAAAATATTCGTCTAAGACCCATAAAAGTATATATATTCTGGGTCCTTATTAGATTCTAAGACGATCTAGCCATGTCCGTCTGTCTGTCTGTCTGTTGAAAACACGATAGAGTCCAAACGGAAGTAGCTAGCGAGCTGAAATTTTGCACAGATACTTATAGTTGATCCAGTTTGTTTGGTATTGAAAATGGGCAATATCGGTCCACGATTTCGCCTAGCCCCCATATAAGGCCCCCTTTAGAAAATGACATTATCGCCAATAACTGACTAACAAAAGCATCAATAGCGCTGTAATTCTGCACAAACATGTTTTATGGGGACATAAATCTTTTCATAGAATTTCATAAGGATCGGTTCATAATTGACCCTACCCCCCATACAAAGTACCCTTCAGAAAATGACTTTATCGTTCACAACTGACAAACAGAAGCATCAATAGCGGTGCAATTCGGCACAAACATGTTTTATGGTGACATAAATCTCTTCGTAGAATTTTATAAGGATCGGTCCATAATTGACCCTACCCCCCATACAAAGTAGCCTTCAGAAAATGACTTTAACGCTCACAACTGACTAACAGAAGCATCAATAGCGGTGTAATTCGGCACAAACATGTTTTATGGGGACATAAATCTTTTCATAGAATTTCTTAAGGATCGGTTCATAATTGACCCTACCCCCCATACAAAGTAGCCTTCAGAAAATGACTTTAACGCTCACAACTGACTAACAGAAGCATCAATAGCGGTGTAATTCGTCACAAACATGTTTTATGGGGACATAAATGTTTTCGTAGAATTTTATAAGGATCGGTTCATAATTGACCCTACCATCTATAGCGGTGAAATTCGCCACAAACATGTTTTATGGTCTCATAAATATCTTTGTAGAATTTTATAAGGATAATTGACCCTATACATAATTTACCCTATCCCACCTATAAGGTCCCTTTCAGAAAACGACTTTAATGCTCATATCTACCTTAAGAAGCATATATATAACAATAATATTCGACATATGAAAGTTTTATGGGAACTAAAATAATTTTCTTAAATTTTATGAGGATGAGTCCATTATTATCTAACCCCCTAATAAGGTGCCCTTTAGACAACGAATTCAACGCTCATTACTACAAAATTCTACATACACAAGTTTCGTGCGAGCCAAAATCTCCCTATCAAATTTTATAAGGATCGATCCTTATTGGAAGTAAGAATATCGGTTCACGTTTTCTCCTATCCCTATTATAATGCCCCCTTCAGAAAATAACTTTATCGCTAGGAGATGTATCAATAGCGGTGAAATTCAACACAAACATGAGAACTTAAATTTATGCTCATATCTGCTCATAACATATATATATAAAGCAATAAAATTCGAGATAAAAAAGTTTTATAGGAAATAAAATCATTTCCATAAATTTAATGAAAATGGATTTATAATTGACCTTACCAAGGTCCCCTTCTGAAAATGAATTTTGGACTTATTACTGACCCAAAAATGTGAGTACATCAGTAAAATTCTACATAAACATGAATGATTTGATGGTGGGTATATAAGATTCGGCATGGCCGAATATAACACTCTTACTTGTTACAGTTTAATTCTCTAAGGATTTTAATTTTTGGTATTTTTTTCCTAATGTTATTTTATGTTAAATAGCTTTCGCTTAATGAAATGTTAAACACTATTATTACTATTTTATATTTGCACAATCAAGTGCGTTATATTCGGTTATGCTGAATCTTATACACCTAACATCAAATCCTATTTCAAGTAAATTTCTGAATTGATTCAAAACTTTTGTTTCCTAAATTTTTAAATAGATTTGATGTATTATTACATTTTTTTTTCAATGAAAGGACTCAAATATAAACATAACCTCACAAAATTTGTAAAATATTTTGATTTTAATAAAACTTCAATGTCCCTTCTGGAGACATTTTCTCCGGGAAAAGAAGAAAATCTTTTAATGTCGAATTTCATAGAAATAAACACATGTATTTGAGAGTTATGTATGTTTAAAATTATTTTCTGAAAGGGACTTTAAAACGGTCAATTTTAGACCGTTCCTTATAAAATTCCCCGCATAAAACATGTTGCCATTTAAAAGCAAGTTATGGATGTTACAGTATTTTTTTAAGGATACTTTTAATAAAGGTTCAATCCTTATAAAATAAAGTATAGAGATTTTAGTTCCAATAAAAGATTTTTGTGTAAAGTGTTGTTGACATGATGTAATTTTGAAGCAACTTGTGAGTGTTAGAGTAATTTCAAGAAGGAAACATATCATGTCGCTAAATTTTGCAACGATCGTTGGAAAATTAAAATTATGATTATATTAGTCATAATCTGAAGAGGACCTTAAATTTGAAGGAGTGATTTATGTTTTATAACATACAATGTTTTTTTCCTTTTTCGTTGCCCGATCAATTGTTTTAAAATTTAGCAGGATCCTCATGAAATTTGGTCAATAAATTAAATTAATTAAGTTATACTGATATTTTAAATGAATTATAAATATTTAAGTATTTTTTAGTAACATCAAATTATGTTAAAAATTATGGGCTATCCAGCAAAATCTTTACTTACCAGGTAAGTAGGTAAGTAATATTGGAGAAAAGTGTAAGTCGTTACTTTTTGGGTGAATAACTACTTATTTTTATTTGACGATGACCTTAATTCACTTAATCAATACCCCACTAAAAAGTAATTGGAATGGTTTCCACACAAATGTAAATATCAACATTTCTTGAAAAAACTTCCAAAATCGACTACGGTTAGGAATAATATCTAATTCCTTATTGGACATACGCTATAGACAATTGACTATAAATTCTATTAAAAAAAATAATTTATGTTATTGATAACGACAACTCATAACCAAGTAATGTATGAGATAACTACATTACCTACAATACTCGTTACCAAATTTGAAAATATTTTACTGTGTATATTTTGTTAATGACTGCAATAAAACGATTAGGGAAGCTTTCTACCAATTTTGTCCATATCGAATTTTATCGCTTTACTGCTATCTTTAAACGAGTTATTGACTTTAGATATCATTTCTGATCGGATCTTTTTATTTCGTATTTCGCATTTTATAAGCTCTAGTTGGAAACCTTATATGGCGATTACGGGAAATCTTGAAACGATATTGCGTTTGGACTCTAGTGTATTTAATTGACAGACGGACGGACAGATATGCCTATGTCGTCTTAGAATCTAATAAGGAAAAATATATAGTTTTGTCTATGTGTTACAAACAGCAATGTGTTACAAACAGCATGACAAAACTAATATACTTCCCAAATTTTTTGATAATGAATATAAAAATAGTTTTATGTAAAATTTATTTGTCTGTAGAGAAATGTTGCTAAAATTTTTAGATTATTATTTAGTAATTTATGGTTTCAAAATGAATGTTTTATTGACAATAACTTTTTGTACATTTAACCTCCTATAATGATGACGAAATTTAAAACAAAAATTTCGTCTTTACGTTTGATAGTCAGACACCAAAATTGTTCATTTTAAATAAACTTTATAACTTTAAAATGCATTAATATTGTATTTTACAATATTAGGTCATTATATCATAAAAATTCACAAAACCTTTTGACTTTGAAATACAAATGAAACCCTTGTCCTATGAAAGCTAAATCATGAACAAATACTTGTGTTAATAACACATCCTAAATATTATTTTAAATTGTTAATATTAATATAACACATTTTATTAGTTCAATTTATAAAAGTTTAAAACCTTTTAACATTTTTACCACAAATTTAAAAATATTTAGTTTAGTGTCATTAATTTATATTTTATCAAGAAATTTGTGTCTTTTCTTTTTGGTTTTGTTTTTTTTTTTTTTTTAGTTTTTCACTAAAGAAGATACACCACAAGAACAATCCTTTTAAAAGTTTTCTTGACTTTTTAAATTTAGTTTTCTATAAAAAAAGACAAACTAAAACAATTTGTGTTAGTGTGTGAATGTGTAAATGTTTTTCTAACTCTTTGGTAAAATGTTGACCATGTTTAAAATTTTTTCTTGTATGTATTTTTATTACATTTTTTTGGCAAGCCATTTTCTAGTTGCAACTTGCAAGTAACATCCTTCTAAAGATTTCCTTTAATATGTGAATGTATGTGCTAGTGTAAATGTTAGTTGCTAAAATAATATTAAATTTTGATGGAGTTTGAAGAAGAATTTTAAAATTTTCCCGATTTAGCTCCGTTTAGAAATATTTCGTTATGTTATATTTTTATGAAAATTTTCGATACATAATTTTTTTATCGCCAAAATTAAAAAAATAATAATTTTTGTACATTTCACCTTAGCAATGAATGTCGAAGTACCTTAGGTGTACACCTGTGATGTTTCCCTTATTTCCCGATGATTTTTTCCAACAACTGGGTGCGCTACTTGACGACTCACCATCGCCCTTTTTGAATTCACACGCAGGTGACAATTTTTGTTCTTTCGTATGCTCAACTTATCACAGTAGACCATAAGGACCTACTATGATATGTTAAACGTGTTGAGAGTAAACTTCAAGACACATAACCATGAAGAAAAATCTTTGATAAATTAAAAATATAGGTATAAGCATACAACATTTAATTTAACTACTCCTAGAAACTAGGAGAAGAACAAAGAATGTTGAAGTGCTTTACATGAACACCTATCTTAATGGCATTACTTCACCGCTAGTCTTTTTCAACCACTGTGTGAGCAAAAAGAAAGAACTTAACACCGCCCCATTGTACTTCCTAGTCGCCGGTGAAAATTACGTTTATAGATGTTCCGAAACATGGATAATTATAATTATCAAGACTCATTTCAGTGGTCATATCGTAAAAATTATATCAATATTTTAATCAAGCTAAAGCCACTAGATGGATCCCGAAGGAATCTTAACCAACTGACCAGCCAAGACATAGTTATACGGGCAACAGGCCACCCGTAGTACCAGGTTATATGGTGATCCTTTCCAAATCATAAAAGGACTAGCCATCCCGAGGTAAATAGTTGCTATTAGTACCTATAGTCTACAGGACTATAAACTGGTGTTTACATTTCACTCCCTGGCTAGTCCTTGGATGATTTGAAAAAGATCACTATATAATCTGGTACTACGGGAGTCCAGTTGCCGCAGAACTATGTCCTGGATATACAGTTGGCTGAGGTTTCTTTGGGATCCTAATAGCGGCTGTAGTTTAAACCTAAATCGCAGGAAGAGGAGACTTAATTAAAAATTTAATAAGAACTCAGAATTTCCTAAGAACCTACAATATACTTATATACTTTGTTGGATCTATTATAAATATTTCTTGGTGTTGCACTTCACTACTGGTCTTCTTCAACAACTGTGTAAGAAAAAAGTAACAACCGAACACCGCCGCATTGTACTTCATACACGTCTATATACATATGTATATAGATGTTCCGAAACATGAATCATTTTAATTGACAAGACTCATTTCAGTGGCCACATCGTAAAAATTATATAAATACTTTAATCAAGCACCCTCTTTCTGCGATTAAAGTTTAAGCCAAAGCCACTACGTGGATCCCGAAGGAACCTTAACCAACTGACCAGCCAGGACATAGTCATGCAGGCAATTGGCCACCCGTAGTAACAGATTATATGGTGATCCTTTTCAAATCATAAAGGACTAAAAAATTTAAATCAGAACTAAGAATTTCACAAGAACTCAGAACATATATACTTTGTTGGATCTATGATAAATATTTATTACTGTTGCACACAGAACTTTTATATTCCCTCTATCCTAACTCTATCATCACTGATGGTGAGGATACTAAACTGTAGGAAAGGTTTTTTGTATTTTTTGTTCTATGACTGGTACATTTTAGCATTTACGCTTACACGCAGCATCCTGATTGAACAAAAATCTATAAAAATGGACTTTTTGGTAACTCTTCGTTATTGGTAATAGAATACGTACTGACTCTTTTTTAATGCATCATATGCACTCTTAGAACTCATACTTGTTTTTTTTATAAATTTTCTAGTTATGGAAAACTCGCAAAAGGTTTTGGAAAACTCTTTACAAAAAAAATCCATTATCTTTATCTTTATTTTTCTATTTATAAAAAAAACCCCGATTCATTTATTTCTATCCAAATTATTATATTTTTTGTTTTCAGTATTCTATATATTTCACCTCAATATAAATATAATTTATACCCTAATTGTATCATCTTCTCTGTATTGTTCAAATACACAACAAGATTTCTATGGCAATGACCACAAATATTATTTAATTATTATTTTCAAATTAAATCATTTTCACCACTGTCGGTTGGTTGGTCAGTTATTTCGTGATGATGAGCTGTATATTGTTTGTCGCTGCAGTTGTTGTGAATGTGTGTGTGTGCAAAACCTTTAAAATTCTATGAAATTCATTTTATAGAAAAATAGATTTTTAAGGTTTTTATTTTATTTCTTTTTCTAAAAGTATCTAAATTTGTTTCTGTTATTTGTGTTGCTGCTTGTTTTATTTTTTTTTTGCGCCATAGATCTTTTTTGATTATTGTGGTGCCAAATGACAAACAATTGCTATTTGTTGTTTTAGTTTTTATTTCAGTTCTGTGCTGTCTTTTCAAAGATAAAACAATTTTCAGTTCAACATTATTTTCCATTTTTTTTCTCTTTATTTTTAGGTTAAGTGGTTATTTTGTGTGTTGTTTTTCGAACAACAAAGAAAATAAAAATATTCACAGCAAATTGTTAAAAATAGTATTTTTGTAGTCATTCATTCACTCCTTCCATTAGTTTGCTCTAAATGAAATGTCTTTCGCATTAACTGTAAATTTAGTTTTTTTCTGCTATTAGTATAATTTAAATTTATTACACTCATTAATTAAATTATAATTTAGTTTTCATTTAATATTTTTCATCACTATAGAAAGTCCCAATAGAAATTATATAGATATCTATTTATAGCAAAAAACAAGTAGGTTAATTTATAATTCAACAAAATATTATTTTATTTATTTTAAATTAAAAATTTTATTTAATTTTCTATTAACTAATTAAACTAGCATTACAAAAAAGAAGTTATTAAAGAATAATCTTTGATAACTTCTAAAATACACCACGTTACTTATACGTCCCTGTTAAAATACTGCTTTAAAATCTTAACATTTATTTCACTTAACAGTTATTCCAACTCACATACATTTATTTAAACATTTCTTTACAAATGTCATCAATCTGTATCTGTTATTTAGTAATAATGTTAATATAGTGACTTATGAGCAAAGTTTAGGATGAATATGAAACTTCAAAGTAACATAAAGTGTCAGTTTGCCAAATATAATGATATTATTTTAATGTCGCACATTATATCGTCAGTTATTAACCTAAAACTTTATAATGTCACACAATGTTATTAAGTTTATACTTTATGTTTTGTAGTAGGAAATGTTGGGGTATGCATTAGAAGGACTTACAAATAATAATGTTTGAGTTAAAATTTGAAAATCAACAAGTAAGAGTGTTATATTCGGCTATGCCGAATCTTTTATATCCACCATCAAATCATTGCTGTATAAATAAACTTTGATATTTATGAATTATCATCGTAAAATCTCGCAGAACTTGACATATTCGTATTTTTAAGCCACTAATGAGCGTTTAATTGATTTTTTTCAAAGGGAACTTACATGCGATGTAGAGTCTCTTATCAGAACTTTATAGGTCCAGTTGAGCTATGAAAATTGTCAGAAAATGGCTTTACACTAAGTATTGAGCATTAAAGTAATTTTCTTCTAGGGTTCATATAAAAACCAACATTTTGTTAAACGATTTTCGTTCACACAAATCATGTTAACGTAAAAATTCGTAAAAATTTCAGATGTGGAGCTTTTATTGGGGCAGTAAAGTCAAATATGGACTGATTCCCTTAAAATTCTGTAGAGCTATTTTGGGTCAAACCAAACTTGTTTATGTCGAATTTCGTCGTCATATAATTATTTTGAATTCATATATAGAGTGGTGGTCAAAACATTCTGAAATAACATTTCACGTCTTTATTAATTTATTTTTAAATAGATAATATTTATTTATTAAAATTAGTATAAATGTAAAGATGTACTTCAATATTATTTATAAACTTAAAAAAAATAAGTTTCTCTCAAAATAATTTTATATGAAGTGTTAAAAACATATGCAACTTGTATTATTTTTGTAATATGATTAGTTTAATTTTATTAATATACCAGTTTTGAATTTTAAATTGATAAAAAATTAACTTTCGATTAAATTTAAATTAAATATTGAATTGAAAATAGCGAGGACCTATTTTTCCATATTTTTTAATATTGTCATCAAATTTGAATAAGATTTGCAGATGTGGAGCAAGTCGTTTTAAACTTTTTTGATACGTATTGTTTCTTTGAGTATTTTTAAGCTCCAAAGTCCATAATTTTGGCTTTTCTCTTTATAGTTGATGGGCCAGTGTTTATTGAAATTTTATTTTTAGGTTCCTTAGAAACTGCTGAGTGATTATTAGTCAAAATATTTCGGGTTTTTCTATAATTATTATAGGTCTTTCTTACTTATTGGCATTTACTAAAAGGCAAATTATTAATTTGGGTACATTAAAATTTATGAAAAATATTTTTCAAATATTTTCTTACGATACTTGTGTAAAATTATTAATGCGGACTCGGAATTTATTTGATTCCAGTCCATTGTTTTAAAAAATAAGTCATCGCTATTTTCAATTCAATACTTTATTCAAATGTAATCAAATGTTAAAATTAAAAAATCTTAAATTGTTAAAAATAAATCCGATACTATCACATTTCAAAACTGTTTTGTGTTTATAGACTTATTTGGAATGCAAGTAATACGAATTGCATGTTTTGAACACTGATATCGACTACCTCACATAATATTAATTTTTTTGGTGTACTTATTATCTTTTTAAGTTTATAAATAACACTTAAAAAAATCTTCAAATTTATACTAATTTTAATAAATTAATATTAACTGTTTAAAAATTAATTAATCAAAATGTGAAATGTTTATTTAGTTCCGAATGTTTTGACCACTACTGTATTAGTGTGAAATCGTTTTGAAACCGATTTTTCACATTTTAAATACACAAATATTTCCGATTAATAGGAAAATTTCATCTCCCTATCTCTTTTATATGACGTATATGAACAATATTTTGATTGGTTACACACGAAATGACAAAATCAATATCATTTTTGATGATGGATATAAAAAATTCCTTGCGCTTGATTTTACGTGTGTAGTTGAATATTTTACTCATCTTCGAAAAAACTATATCTATACATAATTATAATTATAATTATATTATACATAATTAACATTAAAATATTTTTAACAATTATAAAACTATGTTCTCATATTTCCTTAAAAAATAATCATACGTATTTAATTTAGTTTACTTTGACATCTACCACATAAACACCGCAGCGTATACATATTATGTTGTATATAATTAAATTGATAATACGCCTCCGAAATTTACACGAATTGTTTATTTCTTTTTATATACACAATCATTTCGTCATTTCGTTTGTTACATATCGAAATATTCTAATCTAGCTATAATCCTCAATATGTCTAATGCAAGCATGATATAATCCGAAAGGAAGGAACTGAGGACCTTGCAAAAAAATCGACATCAACCCGGCCAGCGAGACATGTTTATGTATAAAACTAAGAATAATTAAAAGAAAACGAAACAAGTCTGTACGAATATAAAGTGAATAATAAAGGCAAAGAAAATCCAACAAAAGCTTGTATTAAAATGTTATGTAAATGATTCATGGACTAGACTGGGCACTACCCCAGCTCCAACCCCGAAATAACTGGTGGTTCCTTACACAAAACTAAGCCCCTGAATTTATCTTAAATAAGACTATTTATTGATGAAAAATATAAAAAAATTGTTCGCAGGATATTATACCTTTTAGAATGCAATGACATCAAATAAACAATCTTTAAGTGTAGCTGTAAAATCAAAATTACGCTCTTAATCGAAAAAATTTAGTTAAAATCCTTATGACTACTAAGCGCAAAAAACTTAATACTTTTTCTGGGTAGTTTTGTTTATAATTGACTATTACAAAAGCATAATAAACACAAACTTTATCTAAGAAGATTATAAAAGAATCAATCAAGTATGTGTGAACAATTATATAATAAAAAGATTGCAAAATTTGTTTAGTATAATTTTGAAGAAAATTTAGATCATGAACATATTATCTTACAACTCAATTTGAAAACCTAGTTTCATTTCTCCAGCAACAAAAATTCTAACATCGACAAATTAATTATCAAACTCACTGGTTTTGATTTTTTAAAGCCTAATTTAATGAAATTGAAATGCACAACTCCTAGAATACCGAACGTATAGGCAATTCGTTCTTAATTTTTGGCATAAACCTTAAATTATTGTATGTATAAGCACTTGATATTTGTATATGGCAATGTTCATATGTGTAAGTAAAAAAGTATTTGCAACCATGTATGTATGTAGTTGCATATTTGTTTAAATATCCAAATATGTCTGTAGGTATTTATGTCTATTTGGGTGTCATATTGGTAGTAGATATTTAAATCGACTCTATACTTCTTAATGGTTTTATTTATGCTTCTATGTACTTATGCATATGTTCATTTATGTTATGAACATATTTTCATCAGAAGCATCGTTGTTATCATCGGCATATTCATATGTTTTTTTTTATCGACAAGCACATGTTTGTATATATTTATATGAATAGATAGCAAATAAATATGTTTGTATGTATGTACATATGAGTGTGTAAATTTATGAACATGAATGTGTTCACCACATTTCTTTCTAGTTTTACATTTGAATGAATAAACCACTTTATTTCGTATTGCATTATTTTAAAATCAATACGTTTTACGCCACATACACTGACACTCAAACTCATACTCAGACATATTCCACTTACACATATGCAATAAAAAAAAAAAAAGATTTTAACATAAACCATTTTACATAGATACTGATAACATAATATGAATAAACAAGTAGCAATACGTTCATACCTATTTTATTCCAATCTTTTTTAGTTGTTTTTCCTTTTCATCTATAAACATTGTTGTATTATATTTCATCGATACAAACACTTAAATACAAACGTACATATGTAAAAGTTTACGTACAAACATTACCATCATTAAAGGAGTGCACAATTTGAAATGTACACACAGACAAAAACACAACAATCACTTAAATACAAATATTCACTGTAAAGAAGTACAAAAACTGGGATACGCAAACATTGGCACTTGTTGCAGGACAAAGCAAATATTAGACAGCAGACGTTTTTGTTGATTTTGGTGTGGTGACCTAGTTTATTTTACTTAGTTCTGTTGGCCAGTTTGCTTATGACTGTATGGTTGGGAATATCTGTGATCATAAGTAATATTAGACTAATTCGAAAATCTTACAATTTACAAAATAGATAGGTGTCTGTGGACCACTTTTAATACCCTACACCCTACAATTCCGTCCGTCGTCTGTGTGTCTATTTAAAGTTTAAGCGCAAGCTGCATGTCACAATCTTCAAGATAATTTGATGAAATTTGGAACATACTCTTCTTTCGATCCAAAAACAAATTCTAATGAAAATGCTTGTAATCTGTTCATTATTTCGTCTAGCTCCCATACAACCCTGAATAGGAATGTTAATGTTCTCATAATAATGCTAAATGTACTAGTATTTTAACAAACGTCGGCAAAACATCATTTTACAAAAGTTTTAATGATACTGCCGATTTTTGTGAAAATGACTTGAATGTCAAAATTCTCTTATAAACAATGATAACACGATGAAATTCTACATAAATAGCTTTTATGTAGACATAAATTTCTCCGCCAATATTTGTAAGGATAGACCCATTCTTATTTTTACACTTTTTTGTTAACAATAATTAAAAATATTCTGGAATTAAGATAAAATTTAAAATCAATTCTTTATTAATTATTTAAAAAATAATTCACATTTTTACAAGCTCACTGGTGAAGGGTATTATATAGTCGGACATGTCGATTGTACGTTCATAGTTGTTTAGTTGGACAAAAATACAAAGAGACAAAAATAAAAAAATATATTTTTTTTTAAACAAGAGTCTTAGTTCCAGTGTTACCTGGTTTGCCTCTTTATACCCATTTTAAGGCGTTCTAACCATGTCTGTCCATCCGTTACGATAGAGTCTGATATGAGAGACATAGAGACATAAAGAGAGAGAATCGTTTTCTGAGTCGATTAAGTTATGTCTGTCCGTCCGTCTGGTTTGCTGGCTGTCCATGTAAACCTTGTGCAGGTCGCACTTTTCAAGATAATTGTACGTACATTTTATTTTGCCCAAGGACAAAGCCTATTGAAAATGGTTAAAATCGGTCCATTATTTCACCTAGCCCCCATAGAACAGAACCCCCCGAAAAGTGCTTCTGAGCTCATAATTATGTTAAATGTACAGATATATCGATAAAATACGGCACAACTAAGTTTTATAGAAGTCTTGAAGACCCTGCCAAATTTCATAAAGATTGGGCCCCATTTAACCCTAGCTCCCATACAAAGTCCCCTTCAGAAAATTACTTGAATGTCCCAAATTTATTTATAAACACAAATATCGCAATAAAATTCAGCACAATAAAATATTATGTAAACATTTCACAATGTTTTTTGTAAACATTTCACAAAATTTTATCGGGCTTGGTCCATATTTGCCCCTAGCACCCATATAAAGCTTCTTTCAGAAAATTAGTTTTTATCCATAAATTGCATAAATGTATCGGAACAAGGGAATATTTAATACGTTAAATGTTTTATAATGTCAACAAAAATCATCAAAAATTAGTTTTATAGAACGATAAATGACAATACTAATTTTTATAGTGATCGGACCTCATTTCACCCTAGCCCCCATACAAACTCCCCTTCAGAAAATGACTTGAAGGTTAAAATTAACTTAGACGTAAATTCATCTACCAAAATTTATAAGGATAGGACCATATTTATCCCTTCTCCCCTATGAGCCCTCTTGTAGAAAATCTCTTTTTGTCAACAATAAGTAAAAAATTTCACAACAAAACAAATTAAATGCTTTATATAAAAAAATCCACAATTTTAACATACTGACTGGTGTAGGGTATCATATGGTCGACAATGTCCGACTATAAATTCATACTTGTTTTTGTTTGGTATTGAAAAATGGGAAAAATCGGTCCACGTTTTCGTAAAGCCACCATACAACAAATTTACTTCATAGCCTACTTTAATGAGAAATTGTTTAGTCTGCGATACTACTGCGATAAAAAAACATATATAGATAGTGATTTTATGTTTGGTAAACTGAATTATTTAAAAATGTCATTAAATGTAAAAATATATCCCTGTTAAGTCGAATTAAGTGGATGACTGTATATCAGCAATAAGAATATTTTGAGTGATCATTTCGGAAAGAATATAAGTTTATTTTTTATACCCACCATCAAAAATGATGGGCGGTATTTTGTTTTTGTCATTTTGTTTGTTGAAATCACGGTACAAACCGCTCGGAAGAAGCTAGACAGTTCAAATTTTGCACGAATATTACCTATTAATATTGAATTGTTTGGTATTGAAATATCGGTCCACGTTTTCGGATAGCTCAAATACATGTGGCCTCAAAACAGTTATAACTGTTTTAGAAGTATGAGTATAGCGATGAAATTCCACACACATAAGTTTTATATGACCGAAATCTGTATACCAAATTTGGATTGGTCTATAATTGACCCTACCCCACATAAAAGGTCTTCCTCAGAAAATTACCCTTACACTCACTTCTGGCCTAAAAATTCAAGTATAGCGATGAAATTTGGTCTATAACATTCATTACTGGCTTGAAAATATGAATATAGTAAATAGTATGAAAATATGAATAGAAATTCGAAACACGAGCCAAAATCTATCTACTAAATTTAGTGAGAATCGGTTCATAATTGACCCTACCCGCAAAGTACAATTCTGAAAATTACTAGAAAAGGTTCCCCTCAGGAAAGAGATTTGGTTATTAAAATACAAGCTTTCCTTATTTAAAATACGAGTATAGCAATGTAATTTGACTTGAACAATCTCTAAACAAAACAAAATCTATGTACAAAATTTTACGAGTATCGCTTCATAATTGACGCATATAAGTTTCTATTCAGAAAATTACTTATACGCTCACGGTTTAAAAAATTGAACGAAAGTATTTAGTTAGTTCAAAAGACCTCGGGACTTTAGTCATATTCAATATATTAACCTGATGTTTATAGGGAAGCATTCATTTCACGGCATACGGTGGGTATATGAGATTATGAGATAACATTCTCACTAGTTTATTATGTGTACTTCATTTGAATTCTGAGAATAAAATAGTAAAATATTTTTGTGTTTAACAATATTTTACAATTTGTTGCTGGAGCAAAAATTTTCCTAATTTTTATACCCTCCACCACCATCAGTGGTGATAGAGGGTATATATAACTTTGTCATTCCGTGTGTAACACCAAGAAATATTCATCTGAGACCCAACAAAGAATATATATTCTTGGTCCTTATGAAATTCTGAGTCGATTTAGCTATGTCCGTCTGTCTGTCCGTCTGTCTGTCCGTCTGTCTGTCTAAAACACGCTCACGTTAAAACTAAGCCAAGGCCATCAACCAAATTCACCGAAAATATTTATTGTTATCCTAAGCAGTTTGGTATTGAAAATGGGCATAATCGGTTCACATCGGGAAAAGTTATGAATCAAAATTTGAAACAACCTCGAAAAAAATAAGCATTTTTCACACATTCTGATGTAATTTTCTCGAAAACTATGCAAGATAATTCCATAAAAATTGGCACACATTCGTTTCCGCACAAAAGCTTAATATCTGTGGAAAATCGCCAGAATCGGTGCACAATTTCATATACCTCCCATACAAAAGTACATATTCCCGGAAATTTGGTTTTTTGTTAATAACTTCCGTGGTTATATCGATATCTTCACAAAATTTTAGAAATTAAAATTTTATGATAATAGAATTTATTCAGAGGAAAAATTTTTTGGATAGGTCCATTATTGGTCATAGCTCCCATACAAGGTCCCCTCCCGAAAATCACTTAAACGCGCATAACTCATTACTAAATTAAGATATCGATATAAAATTTGGTACAAGTATTGCCCTTATATACAGAAATATTACAATGAAAGCTTTTTTGGATCGGTCCATAATTGGTCATAGCTCCCATACAAGGTCCCCTACCGAAAATCACTTAAACGCGCATAACTCATTAGTAAATTAAGATATCGATATTAATTTTGGTACAAGTATTGCTCTTATATATTGAAATATAATCATGGAAGTTTCATTGGATCGGTCCATATTTGGTCATAGCTCCCATACAAGGTCCCCTCCCGAAAATCACTTAAACGCGCATAACTCATTAGTAAATCAAGATATCGATATAAAATTTTGCACAAGTATTGCTTTTATGCACTGAAATATAATCATGGAAGTTTCTTTGGATTGGTCCATATATGGACATAGCTCCCATACAAGGTCCCCTCCCGAAAATCACTTAAACGCACATAACTCATTACTAAATTAAGATATCGATATAAAATTTGGTACAAGTATTGCTCTTATATACAGAAATATTACAATGAAAGCTTTTTTGAATCGCTCCAGAATTAGTCATAGCTCCCATACAAGGTCCCATCCCGAAAATCACTTAAACGCTCATAAGTCATTACTAAATTTAGATATCGATATAAAATTTGGTACAAGTATTGCTCTTATATACAGAAATATTACAAAGAAAGATTTTTTCAGTCGGTTCATATTTGGTCATAGCTCCCATACAAGGTCCCCTACCAAAAATTTTTTAAAATCGCATAACTCATTACTAAGTTAAGATATCGATATAAAATTTGGTACAAGTATTGCTTATATACAGAGAAATAACATTGTGAAATGTTTTTCCGGACGGTCCACAATTGATCATTGCTCCCATATAAGGTCCCTTTTAGAAAAACACACATACAAGGTTCCCTTCCGAAAATCAGAAAAACGCACATAACTCATAACCAAATATTTATATTCATACATTTAGCAAAAATATTGCTCTTATATACATAAATTCACTATAAAATTGTTTTACGACCGGTCCATATTAGGTCATAGCTGTCATACTAGGTCCATAAAATCACTTAGATTCACAATATTTATTACCAAATAGAATTCTGAAATATTGTCTTTATGTACATAATTGGTCATAGCTCCCATACAAAGCCCTTAACAAAAATCTCTTAAACGCACATTACTTATTACCAAATTAAGCTATTGATACATAATTTGGCAAAAATATTAGTTTTGTTTTGTATACTTCTATTTCTCCTATACTAGGTCCAGCCCCTGAAAGCGCTTTAACCGTATTTAAAGAGCATTAGCAATTTGTTTTGAACAAAATTTTTTGTAGAACAAAATTATATATGTATTTGTATTTTGAAAATCTATAAATTTTTCACACACATACAAACATGCAAACATTTTTTCTATTAAAGACATGAGAAAACTTATTTCTACAAATATTTGATCAATTAGAAAAGTAATAACATAGAAGTAGCTGGTGGAGGGTATTTAAGATTCGGCACAGCCGAATATAGCACTCTAACTTGTTCCATTTAAATTTATAACTGATCAGGAAAGATAAAGTATAATAAATGAACTTACATTAGTTTGTACATACCTGTAGTTTGATTGTACATTTATTTGTATAATTTACATACTTACTTTGGTTATAAACAGGCTATATGTATGTGAAGTACTATAGTTATTGATGACTGTGCGAGAAAGTAATTTTGTGCAATGAAATGCGCTGGAAAATTGAAAATTTTTTCCTTTACCAAAACCAAATGATTGTCATTCGTGTGGAAAATTGCATTTGCTCTATAACAAGTTTTCAATAAAAATATTTTTAAAAACATAAATAAAAAAAATAAAATAAACAAAAATTTATCAAAAACCAAACTACACAAAAATCCACCTCAAATTTTATTTTATAAAAAATAATAAAGAATATAAAATATAAATTTAAGAATCTGTTTTATTTTTATTGCTTACAAAATAGCAAAACAAATGATAAAATGTGGTTTAATGTGAGCGAGCGTACAGCTGACGCTTTTGGAAGTTTATAAAATTCATGAATATTTTACATAAAAACAAAACTTTTTGTTTCAATACAATACAATAGTCAGCTCGTAAATCATAAACAAAAGGGAAAACCCCATACTTTTATGCTATTGAAATGATTCTGCATCAGTGACTGTCAATGCTGTCCTTTAGTCAATTTAATGCTAAATGTCACGCTTTAACACTTACAGACAAAATATATAAAAAAAAGAACCAAAGAGCAAAGAATGACAAAAAAAAGCAAATAATAAGAGTCATAATAATGTCATAATCTGATTTCATGACCACCAATAATTGAGGTCAAGTTTATGGCAAATAATAATAAAAATAATAATAATTTTGCTGACTGACTGACATAAAGTAAATTCTGTTGGTGACATATGCTACCAAGTGCTTCATTTGTTCGTTTACACATTCTCATTCATATGAATGTGTATGCAACACTCAGTGTCACTCTCTTTATCAAATGATGTTTGTTTGTTCATTCGTACGTCTTTCGAATATTTGTCGGTTTATTTGTATAATGATGATGAAAATTTCGATTATTCAATAAATTATGGCTTTGGTTGATTGTTAATTCAAAATAATGTGGTTATGTTAAATGGATATTGATATGAACGTTTACTATATACATATTGTTCAGTTTCTACAAGACTGCTATAATTCAAAATTCGTGTTTTTTTACAATGGACTACAAAACATGCGTAGTTCTGAGGTCTTTCATATAGATTTATAAAATTATACATAAAATTTAATTTTCTAGAATTATTGTTATAAACATAAAAAAAAAACAAAAACAAATAAAGCATGGAGCCTAATAAAGACGACTAAACCATCTGGAAAGTTATACACGACAGCATACAAAAACCAAAAACTGTTAAATAATATATTTTGAATAAACTTTTTTAATATATCTAAAGATATCCTTTCGTGCCTTCGACAATAGAAGATCATGTACCAAATTTTATTGAATTATCTTCAAAATTCGGACGGACGGACGGATAGACGTGCGGATATAGCTAAATCGACTCAGAAAATGATTCTGAGCAGATTGGCATAGTTTAAGGTGGGTATAGGACACACAATAATATTGCATTACAAACGTCATCAAAAACCCAATATACCCTCCCCACTAAAGGGTATACAAATTAATGTGTGTTTGCATGATTGTTTGGACTATAAAAATGTCTAAACGGTTGGATCGATTTCTCTGAAATTTAAGCAGTGTGTTCCCATAAGTTTGACTACTTTTTACTTCAAAATTTCTAGTGGGTGACGTGCCACGCCCACATTAAAAATATGTGTTAAATGTCACAAAAGTTAGAGTCCTCAAATTTTGTATGGAAAACTAAGAATATTTTTGAATAAAGTGAGAGGAATGGATATAGTGGGCGCAGCACTTGCCACATGAAGATAATATTAGATCATTATACCCGAGAAAATATAACAGATAGAGTCATAAAATTTTGCCGGAATTACTTATCATTATAAACATTTTGGTGAAAAAAAGGGGCGGACATTTTTATTATACTTATATATTAATAATACATAGTATTTGACTTAGATCCTAAATTAGTTAGTATCAATGCTATGATTTCCTAATGTAGCGCTCTATATTGTTATACCCTACACCACTATATTGGGGAGGGTATTATACGTTTGTGCTGATGTTTGTAACACACAAAAATATATCGATCGATTCAGAATCATTTTTTTAATCGATTAAGACATGACCGTCCGTCCGGCTGGCTAAATGTCCATGAAAACCTTGTGCACAAGGTACAGGCCACAATTTTCAAGATAATTTGATGAAATTCGGACCAAGCTTGTGTTTTGGAACAGGGACGTCTGTTGAAAATGGTTGAAATCGGTCCATTATTTCACCTAGCCCCCATACAACCGTACTATTATCTCTAAAATTGGCACAAATAAGTTTTATATAAGTATAAATGGCACTGCAGATTTTCGTAATGAACGGCCCTTATTTGACCCTAGCCCCCATACAAACCCCCCTTCAAAAACCATTTATATCGCATTGAAACTCAACAAAACAAACTGTTTTTAATATTATACCCTTTTCCCAAATTTAATGAGGGTCGGCCCATGTTTGACCTATATTCTATATAAAGCCTCATTTAGAAAATTTTGTTTTTTATCCATAAATTGCATAAATACTTTGGAATTAAGATGAAATTCAACATAAAAGTTTCTTTATGAAATATAAAAATTTTAAAAAAATACTCATGGTGTAGGGTATTATATGGTCGGCCATGCCCGACTATAATTTCCTACTTGTTTTTTTATAGACCCAAACAAATTTCATAGAAATCTCAAATGAAAAGTGTTTATTAATGTATTTACCAAATAATTCCATGCCAAATAAATTCAAGTTAATTAAAAACGTAAAAAAGTTAAAAAGGCATAACTAAACAAACAGCATGCATCATTAATTTTTTTCCTACTCATTTTGAGACAACAGCGGCCAGAAAAAAAAACGAATAAGATTCGAATTTAAACCCATTTATCATTGGTAAAAATGGCAAATAAAGGGGGAAAAATCAAAGAAAAACTTACTTATATATTCACATTTAAATGTTTTTCTAAGATTCTTTGTAAATAAAAATTAAAAATTCAAAAATATTCACCATTCTTTTTACATATTTTACACGGTTGTGAGTATTTTTAATGTTGTATTAAAAGGAAACGGAAAGACAAATGGGAAAAATGCGCGTGTTTTTTTTCAATGAACGGGTTTAACAAATTGAAAGATAATTAATGGGGGGTAAATAAGAGAAAGGTTATGTTTTTTGTATTACAATATGAATTTTAAATGCTTCCCACGGCTATTTAACATATATTTACCCATCGTTTGTAACTTTTATTCAAGGATTTTAAATTACCCACGGCCTAGCATTTAAATTTTGGGAAGAAAAAAAAACTTGGCTACAAGTGTGGACTAAGAAAAGTTATTTAACTTTTTGTTAAAGTTATTTTAAAAAGACAACAAAACCAAAGATTGAATATAATAGGAAAAAAAAACAGCAAAAACAAAGAAAGGACAGACCCCCATTGAAAAAACATCAAAAAGGCCAACTAAATGGCAATTTATTTATTTTTCTTTTCATTAATCAAGTCACTTAAGAATTGTATGTATTTTTTGTAGTTGTTTCTTTTTCTTTATAACATTCGGCATAAGAATTTAAAAAAAAAAACCCAAGTATCTAGCGAAAGTGTTGAGGATTTCTTAGTCCTTGTTAACATACTTACTGTGTGAACAATATGGCATTAACGATAAGTGTTTGTACTTGTAACAACCCTTAATTTTTCACACAACATAAATAATATTTCAGTTAAATATTTGAATAAAATAACAAATAAATCCAAATCAACTATTTGATTTCACTCCCAAAATGGGGGAGTTGTTTACCTGTTCCTCAGTTGATTTAAATTATGCAGATAAACTTAATTAACATTAGATATTTCACAAAGGAATCTTATATATTGGCAACACAAACACATTAGATATCACTGTCTTTTTCATATGTATAGAACTGCTCTGTCGTTAGTCGACCAATACCCATACATTCCATTAATTCATTTTCAATAAAATCTATTCTATATAAAAGAATATTTACAGGGGTTTTCATTTTTTCCCTTATTTTCTTCATTATTTTCATTATCATTTCTTAAGTTTTTGTACTTTGCAATTCCAAGACATCGAAAACAACCATACACATACAAACATTAAAATAATATTTAACTTTTGATAGCTTATAAAACATAAAGAGGGTCTGAAAATAAATTAAAACAATCAATTGCCAAACAAAAAAGGTTCAAATTGTAATTATTCTTGAGACTTATTTCTCAACTCATATATTTCTTTCGGTTTTTTTTAGGCTTTCACTTTGCATTTTAAATTAGCTGAGTTAGTGAAATTCTCAAGTACATCGTTTTAAAATGTGTTAGAATCTAGTTAATTCATCATTCATAATAAATAAAAAAGTATTTGCAATTTTTTCTTTTTTTTCAAATTGTCATGGAATTATTTAAAAATTAATGATATAAAATTTTAAATGGATACAAAATGTAAGCGATTAAATTAATAATATGCATTTATAAAAATTCCTTTTAAAACATTAATTTAATTGTTTTTTTTTTTTTGAAAAAAAAGGGCCTACAACAGAGCTTATTTACAGATTAAAATGGGTTCATCGTATTTAGTAATGAGATCTTCATCTCTTTCATGTCCATCCACCTTCCATCAATAAAGATTGGGGGGTATAAAAATTCGAGTATAGAGATGAAATTTACATTACACGTAATGTAAGGTCCATAAGCATGAGAAATTACTTTTTTATAATTTTTAAAACTATGGCAACTCTAAAGCAAAAACGATATGAGTTTTTTTTTGGAGAAATTGCAACCAAACATTAGGCCAATCGCTCTTCGGAGATCACAATGCACTATGTAGTTAAAAGCGTTGCATCATTGCTAACATTGTTTTTATAGCCACCATCAAAAAAGATGGTGTTTTTGTCATTCCGTTAATAACACATCAAAATATTGGTCATAGACCCACAAATGTTTATACATATATTCTGGGTTCCCATTAAATTCTATGATGACCTACCCATGTCCGTCCGTCTGTCTGTTGAAAACTCGATAGAGTCCGAATGGAAAAATCTAATGAACTGAAACTATACACAAATATTTTCTGTTCATGCAGTTTGTTAGGTATTGAAAATAAAATATATCGGTCCATGTATTCGTATAGCCCTCATACAAGTGGCCCCACGGAAAACAGTGAAAACAATTATAGCTAGTTTAGCAACAATCATATGTCAATAAAACTCCAATAAATCAACGAAACTTTCTGCAAAATTATAGTAAATCAACCAAATTCGACTTAAGCAAGTATTCCGGAAACTAAATTCTAAATGCCAAATTTTATGGATTAAGATTCCTCTCTGAAAATTAGTTTAATGATTCGGCACAGCCGAATATAATACTCTTACTTACACCTGGCAGCATTATAAGAGCCGTCAGATGTAGGGGTAAATATAGGTCTATTCCAAAAAAAATATCGGTAAAGGAATTCACGTCTAATTAAGGATCCTTGTAGAGAATTTAGTTGTGTTATTAGTGTTCAGAAGTGAATTTTGACTGACCTTCAAGTCAAGACCTTTTCTCCATATGCGAGTCCGTATGGGAATTAGAATCAAATGAGGACTTATCATTATGAATATCGGCACATATTCGTAATAATATCAAAAAGATTTTTATAAAATGAAAATGAAGAATATTTAACATAATTATGAGCTCAAAAGCCCAATTCGGGAGGTACGATTGTATGGGGGCTAGTTGAAATAATGGATTCATTTTCAATAGAATTCGTCCTGAGAGAATTTGACAAATTATATTGAAAATTGCGACTTGAAGTATTGACATACAGACAGACAGACTCAGAAAGTGATTTTGAGCCGATTGGTATAAGTATAGAAGCAAAAAAATTTAGATGTGACATTTATTAGTACAAGCGCATAATACCATTATTATTATAGTTTTGTAAAGTACACAACTTTGAATATTGTAACAAATTGTGTATGAGTATTTTTTTTTCTGGTTCTTATATCATACAAAATTCCTCAACTGGTTTAAGTTCAACTGAAATTTAAGTTCAGATATCTCGAAAAGGGCGGAAGATCTGAAAGAGTTTATACCCTTATTCTAAGTAGACAGATAGAATTAGTAGATGACGCAACAGAATTTATAAATAAAGAAATCATCGTGCTCTTAAAGCGGTTAAAATTGTACCAACATTTAAAAGCATTTGATATAGTTTAATGGTATCAGCTCAATAAAATATTGCACATGACAATAGTGCAGAATGGAATCAGTCATGAAATATTTAAATAAAATAAGATAAACCCTAAATTCAGATAAACTAAAATTAAATACTAAATTTCATTGCATATGAAATTTAGTATAAATTTTATTGCATATTGACTAACACATATGTATATGTATATACACATATGTATATGTATATATGTATACTTACATACATGTCCAAAATGCATATTTACACAAAATTTAAAAACATACAACTTGCAATAGTTGTGTAACGCGATCATTAAGTATGCAACATGTTACATCGAAAATTTTGTGCATTTATTATTCCACTAATAGTGTTGTTCGCAATACTCAACAACAACTGCAGAAAGTTTCTAAAAATCCTTTACTCCTGTACCGAACGCATTTGCTTTTTTTTTTTTTTGTTATTTTTGCATTAAGACAATTCTGCAACTAACCCACACAAACATTCTTACAGCTGGTGAAGTTTAACAAAAAATACAGAAATATAAAAGACTTAAAAAAATTCCTGTCATGCATTCGAAAAAAATCTAAAAACTAAATAAAAAAAAGGTTTCTGAAGTTATTCATTATTCATGAATGAGATAAGATGACTTTGTTCTGTATATGGGTGTGGGTAGGATGTTGTATATTGATATGGTTGTATATGAATATTTTGTAACAAGTGTTATTATAGTTGTTGTTTGTTGTAGTGCCAGTAAATATCATAAAGTATGCACGAGTGAGTGTAGTTGTTTATATGTATGTATATTATTAATGTATGTATGCTTTAAAATGCAAATACTAAAACTTTTTTATTCATTCTCCTTTTTTTTGGCGGCATTAAAACGTTGTTCACTGAGAATTGGTATCGATATAACAAGTCAATTTTAACATCTAAGACAGGCTTGACATAAAAACTCTAATATTTAAATCGATTTAAAAATATTACTCCAGATATACGGTAGTAGTTACGATCATTTCCAATAAAATGTTCAAAAACATTACCACTTATGTATTTTCAAATCATATATTATATTCATATTCATATTCGAAAATTATTTTACATTGATGTAGGGTATTTATATTTATGTTCTGATCGGCTATAATCTGAGTATATTTTTATTTAAATGACTTTCAACCAGTTTTACTTGTACACATTACTATGTAAGCTTTATTGTGTATATGTAGTTATACCCTACACCACTTTAGTTGGGAGGGTATACTGGGTTTGAGCTGATTTTTGTAATGCACAATAATATTGCATAGCTAAATCTATGTCCGTCCGTCTGTCCATCCATGTAAACCTTGTAATCAAGCTACAGGTCGCAATTTTAAAGATAATTCAATGAAATTTGGTACATGATCTTCTATTGTAACAGAAACAAACCCTATTGAAAATGGTTAAGATCGGTCCATTATTTCACCTAGCCCCCATACAACTGTACTCCCGAATAGGGCTTGTAAACATTATAATTGAACTACAGGTCGCATTTTTGGAGATAATTCAATGAATTTGGCACATGATCTTTTATTATACCGTAGACGAAGCCTGTTGAAAATAGTTAACTCGGTCCATTATTTCACCTAGGCCCCATAGAACTGAACCCGCCAAATAGGGCTTTTAAGTTCATAATTTTGTAAAATATACTCGTATCTCGACAAAAAGATGCAAAACCAAGTTCTATACTAGTCTTGATGACCCTAATTAACTTTATAATTATAGGGTCTCATTTGACCCTAGCCCCTCTAAAAAGCCCCCATCAAAATTTTACTTAAATATCCACAGTTTTATTAAAAAGTAAATGGCTTTAGTATATCTGAGGCAAGGTACAATTCAAATGCTTTATTATGAAAACTAAATCACATTTTATTCATATACTGGTATTATATGGTCGGGTTCGCCCGACTATAACTTCTTACTTATTTTGTATTTATATTTATTTTTTAAAACATTTTTACACCATAATATGCAAGTTTATGTATGCAGTTTTTTTTATTATTTAACGTTTTCAGTATTTCTAAAAGTATGTATAGATTTTTGTAATCGTTTTTATATGGGATCATAACCATGACTTTATATTTAGAGTTTAAGGTTTTTTATAATTTGCATGTTATTACATGTTCTGCATAAAATTATTTCGGAAGTAGACGGTTTGTAAAACAAATGTTGTGTACATATGTATATGTTAAATAAAAATAATTTCCAGCTAACATGTAGTAGTAAAATATGAAAAACTATAGTGAAATTCGAAAAAAAATGTATTAGTTTTATTAAAATATAAACATTATTAAAAAAAAAATTAATAACAAACTAAATGCATGATAAATCAGCATTTAATAAAGATAATAATTTATTGAATAAAATTACGGTCTTATCTTCACCTTTGCTGTCATACACTTCAAGACCCAACATGACGTATTATAAATATTTAATTCTCTAGTTTTAGTAATCATACGCTGTGGTTAACCGCTTTATAATAGTCCAATTATTTTGATATCTTATTTAAAAAACAAGTTAGAGTGCTATATTCGGCTGTGCCGAATCTTAAATACCCTCCACCAGCTACTTTTATGTTATTAATTTTCTAATTGATCAAATATTTGTAAAAATAAGTTTTATATCGATATCTTAATTTAGTAATGAGTTACGCGCGTTTAAGTGTTTTTCGGGAGGGGACCTTGTATGGGAGCTATGACCAATTATGGACCCATCTAAAAAATTTTTCCTCTGAATAAATTCTATTGTCATAAAATTTTAATTTCTAAAATTTTGTGAAGATATCGACATTACGACGGAAGTTATTAACAAAAAACCAAATTTCCGGGAATTTGTACTTTTGTATGGGAGGTATATGAAATTGTGGACCGATTCTGGCGATTTTACGCAAAGATTAAGCTCTTGTGTGGAAACGAATGTGTGCTAATTTTTATGGAATTATCTTGCATAGTTTTCGAGAAAATTACATCAGAATGTGTAAAAGCTTGTTTTTTCGAGGTTGCTTCATCTTTTGATTCATAACTTTTCCCGATGTAAACCGATTTTGCCCATTTTCAATACCAAACAACTTAGGAAAACAAAGAACATTTTGGGTGAATTTGGTTAAATTCTATTGCTTCGTTTTATCGTGAGCGTGTTTTACACAGACAGACGGACAGACGGACAGACGGACAGACGGACAGACGGACATAGCTAGATCGACTCAGAATTTGATAAGGACCCAGAATATATATACTTTGTTGGGTCTCAGATGAGTATTTCTTGGTGTTACACACGGAATGACAAAGTTATATATACCCTCTATCACCACTGATGGTGGTGGAGGGTATAAAAAATATATATATTTCAATTCACTCTTAAAGGTTATACTATAGAACTATAGAAAATGTATTTTTTCGATCAACAATAAATTTCTCTTTAATAACAAGCCACTAACATTGATGTTGACTTACAAAAAAAAATTAATAATAATTTTCAATACAGACAAATTAGTTTTTCAACTTAAACGAATTAAAAATTTTTAATTGGAAATTAGAGATAAAATGAAACACTTGAATAATTAACATAAAAAACTTACCAAAAACAATGAGGTTACGTAAAATATGTAAGATTAGTATACATTTTCTATAATCAATATTATAGAAAATTTAAAAAGTACCTTTTGTGGGACGAAAAGTACAAAAAAGTCCTCTTGAATGTGTTCTGACCTTAACCGGTCTCTAAATACTTAATTTCATGTTTCTAGGTTTAGTATTATAAAAATTTCAAAAAGGACCATTTGTAGAACGATAAAGTACCAAAAAGTCCCCTTTTTAAATTTTCTATGTTCTGACATATGGATTCTCACCTAATTCAGACACTACATACTTAATTTCGTCTTTATAGGTTAAATATTATAGAAAATTCAAAAAGTACCTTTTGAAAAACGAAAATGTACCAAAAATGTCCCTTTTATGGCTTCTCACTTCAGCCAGGCTCCACATACTTAATTTCATGTTTCTAGCCAATAACAACACACTAGTGCTGCTCTCGCTCTGCTACTCTTGTTCTGCTACTCTGAATTGTTTTTATAAACAAAAGTACAATAACAAAATTTACCGTATGATTATATATTTTTTTTTTTTGTTTTTTTTTTGCAATTTCTGTTTGAGCATGAATAAAAAATCTCAGTTTTTGATGAAATTTTCAGAGATTGTCCCGGATTTATTGACCGATTTTGCTGATTTTAAAAAGCGATCTTCCCGAAAGCATGTCTATTAAAATTATTGAAGATTTGGATCTCGCCGATATCTGGGATCCTCTAAAAACTGTTTTCAACAAATATACAGACGGACATGGCTTAATCGACTCCGCTATCTATAAGGATTCAGAATATATACATACTTTATAGGTTCGGAAAATTATATTATAGAAATAACAAACGGAATGACAAACTTATATGACAAACTTACTTATATATACCCTTCTCTTAATATGTTAATACCAAATTTGTTGTAAAAATATGAAATACAGAGAAAAGAAAACAATTATTTTTTTAGAAAAATTAAAAAATATTAAAAATATACTATAACAAGTATGAATTTATAGTCGGACATTGCCGACCATATGATACCATACACCAGCCAGTATGTTAAAATTTTGATTTTTTTTAAATAAAGCATTTAATTTGTTTTATTGTGGAATATTTTTACTTATTGTTGACAAAAAAAGAGAGATTTTCTACAAGAGGGCTCATAGGGGAGAAGAGGTAAATATGGGCCTATCCTTATAAATTTTGGTCTACTACAAAGTCATTTATGTAGATTTTAATCGTTTTATAAGTAATTATAAGTTAATTTTGACCATCAAGTCATTTTCTGAAGGGGAGTCTGTATGGGGGCTAGGGTCAAATGAGGCCCGATCAAAATAAAAATTAGTATTGTCAATTATTGTTCTATAAAACTAATTTTTGCTGATTTTCGTTGACATTATAAAACATTTAACGTACTTATGAGCCTAAAGGCCCGATTCGGGGGTATGGTTGTATGGGGGCTAGGAGAAATGATGGACCGATTTCAACCATTTTCAATTGAACCAAAAAAAAGAATATGTGCCAAATTTCATCAATTATCTTGAAAATTGCGACCTGTAGCGTGTGCACAAGGTTTACATGGACACACAGACTGAGGGACGGACATAGCTAAATCGACTCAGAAAGTGATTCTGAGGCGATTGGTATACTTTAAGGTGGGTCTAGGACCAATATTTTTGGGTGTTACAAACTTCAGCACAAACGCATAATACCCTCCCCACTATAGTGGTGTAGGGTATAAAAATGTTAAAAATAAGCAAGACATATGCAATTTAAAGCAAAATATGCATTTTGTGCATTTATATCAAAATATGCATAAAATATGTTATTATGTTAATGAAATAGCTACACACTACTAATCGCAGATAACAAATATTATATGTGTTTAATAATTATAATGATCAATGTGTTTTAACTCAGTTAATATGTTTAATAACCTAACAATTATATAATTTCACAAAAATAATGATTTTGAAAATAATTAATAATTAATTGTATTAACAAGTAAAGTATGTATAAATTAACACAAATTTAACCACTTTTTTATCAAATCGTACTTTATTACATATACAAATATTATGTATCTTAATTTAAAAATCAAACCTATAACATTTCGCATTTCACAAACTTAAGTACCCTCAAGTAGAGTATATATTTATGAAAATAGCTTTATCAACATTTAATATCCAACTTGTCCATTTTATTATAAAATGATTTATTATCTAAAGTATGTATAATTGTAACTGACAGTTGGAAAAATATTTTTGACATATTAATATTACAAAACAGTTTATTGCGAATATCAGTCATATTAAACTTTAGTTATTTTATTATTCACATTATTTTTCTCATACAAAAAATTTATCAAGTTAAATGATTTCAATTTTCGTATATTAGTTTGCAATCAAATGTGTGTGTGTGTGTATTTGCCAGATTTTATTAACAACAGAATGGGTGTGAATTTAAATTTGAATAAATTTAAATATAATTAAAATTTGATTTTGTTTTTAATGTTAATTTACAAGCATATGTTTTATGTGTAAAATATAATTTAATAGACTTAAAAAACTTTAAACTTTTCGAAGATAGGATAAAGTATTATATAGAGAAAGGAATCTAGCTTCGATAGTAATTTAACAAATACCATTATGTCAAAACATTATCTGACTAAGATAAAGCATGAACGTGTTTTGGAAAATATGAGGCAGAGCTGATCCAAATCCAATTGGGACGAACGACAAATTTTTCGGAACGAATTTTCGCCGTCAGATATAGAATACACTAAAGTATATGAAAATACGCACAATCATTGCGTATGACGAAATTCGTCGTACGTAACGAACTGTGCGATAGATTTATTTCTATTTCTTACGCAGACGAACGACCAATTAATTGGGGAAAATGTTTTAAGACCAATTCTGGAAACCCGAATTTTCTGAAATTTGGCGGTTGTGAGTACAGCTAATGACAATACAATATTATATTCGAAATTATATTCTAAAATTCGAAGTTATGTTCGAAAAATTTTTTATGGTCTTAAAATAATCTCTGTGTCATAAAAACTTAAAATAAAATTTTCGAAAATTCGAACTTAAGTTCGAAAAATTGTTAAAGTCATTAAAACCAGTTCTGGTAGCCTGAATTGTTTGAAATTTGGCAGTTTGGAGTACACTTGATACACTACAATGATATGTTGGAATATTTAAAATTAAGTTCGAAAATTCAAAGTAATGTTCGAAAAAATTTTGAAGCTATTAGTATAATCTTAAAATTGAGGATATTCACAAAAATATAATTTTAGTTCTATTCGAGCCGTTAACTGGATCTCAAGCTCTATTAGTGTAGCCACAAAAAGGGCTTGTAGATTATCAAATGGTATGCTTAAGGGTAAACCCCCTTGGTGGAATCCCGAAATTGCGAAAACTCGAAGGTTATGTCGTAAATTATTTAACGAGGCAAAGAGATCTGGTAACTGGTCTCTTTATAAGTCAAAAGTTAATGAATTTAAAAATCAGGTACGAAGTGCGAAACGTAGCTCCTGGAGAAAATTCTGTAGTTCTATAGAAAATTCGTCAGATACTAGTCGTCTTCGTAAGATGATGTCTAAATCTCCTTCCGTCCCAAGCTATATACAAAAAGCGGACGGAAATTGGACTGCAGGTAGTCAAGAGACACTTGAGCTTCTCTTGAATACTCACTTTCCTGGTTGTATCCCAACTGGTGAATCAATTGCAGATAATCAGCATGGTATTGAACTAGATAATACTGCTGAAGATGTTATGATAGATGATGACATCATTCGCTGGGCAATAAGGAGTTTTGACACCTATAAATCTCCGGGCCCTGATGGCATTATTCCAGCGGATCTACAAAATAATTTAGATCGTATTATTCCCTGGCTAAGTAATATCTACAAGGCCTGTTTGTACTGGTCCTACATACCTGTACAGTGGACCAGGTGTAACGTGATCTTTATCCCAAAAGGGGGAAAGACATCTCACACCAAGGCAAAAGACTTCAGACCCATCAGTCTGGCGTCATTCTTGCTTAAAACTCTGGAGAGGATAATTGATATCAATGTTAGGATATCTATTGACAAATCTCTACTCTCAAACTCTCAACATGCATACACGAAAGGTAAATCTGTTGAGACGGCTTTACATTCCCTGGTTGGGTACATTGAAAAGTACATGAGCTATGGTAACTTCACTCTGGTTGCCTTTCTCGATATTGAGGGCGCTTTTAATAACGTAAGATCCTCACCTATCTGTCAATCCCTCTCACAGATGGGTGTGGAACGATCCATTGTGAGTTTTGTAAAGAACTTGCTCTCTGAACGGACTATTGTATCTTCACTGGGTGATACAACAATCTGTATAAAAGCCATCCGGGGCACTCCTCAAGGAGGGGTGTTGTCCCCTATTCTTTGGAATATGGCAATAAATGAACTATTGGTCAAACTTGACTCACTAGGTTTTAAGACGGTTGCCTACGCTGACGATGTTGCGGTAGCGGTAACTGGTACGCATCTTGAGACTCTGTCTCAGAGATTGGAAGAAGCGCTGAAGATAATAAGCTCATGGAGTGTTAAATGCGGTCTCAGCGTAAACCCAGGAAAAACGGAACTAGTATTGTTCACAAATAAATACAAAATTCCTCAATTCTCCCTTCCACGCCTCAACGGTGAGGTTCTCACACTGTCGGATAGCGCAAAATACTTAAGTGTTATTCTCGACAGAAAATTGTCTTGGAGCTTGAATATTATCTCCAGATCTTCCAAAGCCATTACGGCGTTATATGTTTGTAGAAAGGCTATTGGCCTGCATTGGGGTATCAACCCAGGAAATGTGAATTGGCTATATGAGGCGGTGATTAAACCGATAATGATGTATGGTGTAATTGTCTGGTGGCATGCACTTGACAGAATATCTAACAGAAACATTCTTACCAAAGCTATGAGACAATCTGCTCTTCTCATAACAGGTGTACTTAGGACTACGCCCAGTAAAGCGTTGTTTGCCATGCTGAACTGGCTGCCTGTGGATCTTCTTGCTAAACAACTGGCAATGAATACTGCAGCCAGACTAAGTATTACGAATGAATGGAACTACGGTTCCAGTGGTCATGCAAAGATTGTAGATCTTGTACCAAACCTACATCAAGCTATTGACTACCATATTCCGGAACCGTGCATATCGAGGAACTTCCGGTATAGTTTAATCTGCGATTATAATGAATTAGCACCTGAAAGTGTTGGAAGCTTTAATGTTTATACAGATGGCTCAAAAACAACTAAAGGTGTCGGCGGGGGCATATTCATTGAAGAATTCGGTACGAAAATCTCTTTCCGACTCAACGACGAATGTACTATTTTGCAGGCTGAAATCTCAGCTATAAAAAGGGCTTCTAATTGGCTTAGGTACTATCGGATATCCAACAGAGATATCAGAATTTATACTGACAGTCAAGCCGCTATCAAATCCCTGATAGGTGTGTATTCTACATCAAAACTTGTCCAAGAATGCCGGGCGTCTCTAAACGAGATGGCGAGATATTCAAGAATTACCCTTATTTGGGTCAAAGGACACGGGGAAACAATTGGCAATAATACTGCTGACATTCTGGCAAAAGCCGGCACGAGGATGACCATACTGGATATTGACCAGTTCTGTGGTGTCCCCTTAGCGGTCATCAAGAAGCAAATACTTGATTACTGCTTCATTTCAGCTCAGGAGCGATGGTCTCAGGAGCACACTTGCTTGATCGCTAGGCTACTGTGGCCTCGTATGGATTCTCATAAAACATCCTACATTTTAGGGCTAAACAGAATATATCTGAGCGCTTTGTTATCAGTTCTTACAGGTCATTCAAAGTTTGGAAACCACGCTAGACGTATTGGTATTCCATATAACGACTTTTGTAGGAGCTGTCAAAATGAAGAAGAAGAGGAAACTATTACTCATTTTCTGTGTAACTGGCCGGCCCTGGAATCGCTCCGTCATCAGGCGCTGGGTTCGTCTCACTTTTCTGATCTATCTGATCTGTCAGCTATTCAACCTGAGTATATACTAGCATTCTTGAAATTGTCGAAGTGGGTGTGTAACTAAATACACACTATGATTTTTCTGGTAACAGAGTCTTAACTTCTTCGCTATTCTATAATCATCATTCTACTTTCTATATCTGTTTCTTCACTACTTTCTTTATCACTACTCTTCCCCTTCCAAATGTTTTCCCTTATCTTTTCTCTTTACAGACGTTACAAAGGGACCAAATAGGACCCAAGTATAGACTTACTCGTGTTAGTAAGCAGTCTGAAAAACCTAACCTAACCTAACCTCTATTCGAGCTCAATTTCTTACATTTTCTAATTTCGAAATAATGTTCGAATAAATTTTAAAGCTAAGATCAAAGCTTGGAAAGAATGAATTCTATTTGGATTTAATTCCCTTATATTTTTAATTCGGCTTTAAATTTTTGAATGTATCATTCTTTAAAATCATTCTTTGAATTTAAATTCTAAAGCTGAATTCCTAGGCTTTATATTCTATTGAATTAATTCCTAAGAGAATTTATTCTTTATAGGAATGAATTCAATGGAATGATCATTCATATTTGTTTAATTCCTTCTACTACAAGTTGAATGAAAGAAAAAAAATTAATTCAATTTTTAATATACAAAATGGTTTTGAATTATAAAACAAAACTTTCAAATTTAATGGTTAAAAAAATTTTAAATACAATTTGTAATAGATTGAATTCAAACAAAATTTATATCATTCAGAGGGAATTTAAAAATCAATAGGAATTATTGAAATTAATTTTAATTCAATTTGTACCAGATTGAATGCAAAAAAATATTAATTCATTCAGAAGAAATTTAACATTCTATAGGAATTAATTCATTAGAGAATAAATTCAACTACATCGAAAGCTTTATGAATTAATTCTAGGAAAAAAATTCAAAGGGAATGAGTTTGAAGAATTGTTAATTCTTTAAAATATAACTCAATTTCAAATAAAGAATTAGGGAATGAATTCTTTCAGAGCTTTGGTTAAGATTATCTCAAAATCTTGGAGATTTACAAAAATATAATTTTTGTTCCTTTTGCTTACTTTTACCAATTTCGAACAAACAAATTTTGAAACAAATTCACAGTACGTACGAATAATTTGATTGTGTTCCATTTGACGAATTTAGGCAAAAAAAATTTTTCGACTAGTTCGTCGTATACCATAATTCTTTTGATAAAATTAAAAAACAATAGTCGAAATCCTGTAACCATGTTAGACTTTTCTAAGGGATTGATCCAAATCTGACAAAGGTTTTCTCCGTCACATTTGAAATGGAGAAATTATGTTCTTATAACATTTTCAAAACATTGTTAATAAAATCGTCTATACCATCTGAATTTCCCTCTATCAACTATAGAATAAAAGCTTATCATCTGACATATCTTCTTTCGTCTTTGAGATATTTTTGAGATAACTTTTAGATTGCATAAAATATTTTATAAATCAAGTTGTCCTGCTATAGCGTCTCAGTGGTGTTAAATCTCGAATCCCACATGTGATAAAAAAATCTAATATCAGGTTCGGATTCAGCGCGGTTCATTCCTCTCGTAAGGTATACTTTGGTCTATCTTAAGTTATTACCAATTTGTAATGATGGGAGGATAAATCAGTCAGGTTCATTGTAGCTTACTACTTGGATAATCTCGAAATTAGCCGTTAGTCTCACAGTAACACACTATCTTTTTAAAAGGGAATTGCAGCAATTCTAATTTATGCTTCAATAACTTTTGCACTTTTTTAATAAAAAGTGTGTATAAATCTTTTACAAAGAGGATGACTTATCAAGCTAGATGGCAGTATGCTAGCCTTTAAGTCTGAAGGTTGTGGGTTCAATACCCACCAAAGAATCTGGTCTGTTACAATATAATGGCCATCGTCACTTGTTATCAGTAAATTTGGTTAGAGTATAATTTGTAACTGTATTGTTATAGACAAGTACATAATTAAATCCATTACATGAAGTCATACGTTGCACTGAATAATTTTCATATCACACACAGAAAAAAATAAAATTCAAAATCTACAAAAATTCATAAAGCCAAGTATTTTTATACCCTACACCACTATAGTGGGGAGGGTATTATAAGTTTGTGCTGATGTTTGTAACATACAAAAATATTGGTCCAATACCCACCTTAAAGTATACCGATCGATTCAGAATCATTTTTTGAGTCGATTAAGACATGTCCGTCCGTCCATCCGTCCGTCCGTCCGTCCGTCCGTCTGTCCGGCTGGCTGGCTGGCTGGCTGTCCATGTAAACCTTGTGCGCAAGGTACAGGCCGCAATTTTCAAGATAATTTGATGAAATTTGGACCAAGCATGTTTTTTGGCACAAGGACGAAGCCTATTGAAAATGGTTGAAATCGGTCCATTATTTCACCTAGCCCCCATACAACCGTACCTCCCGATTTGAACTTTTTATGCTATAATTACGCCAAATATTCTGTTATCTTTCTAAAAATTGGCACAAATAAGTTTTATATAAGTATAAATGATACTGCAGATTTTCGTAAGGATCAGCCTATATTTGACCCTAGCCCCCATACAAACCCCCCTTCAAAAAATGACTTAAACGTCTAAAATTGACTTGTAACCATTTGTATCGCAATGAAACTCAACAAAACTAACTGTTATTTAGAAATATATCCTTTTCCCAAATTTACCGAGGATCGGCCCATATTTGACCTATATAAAGCCTCATTTAGAAATTTTAGTTTTTTATCAATAAATGGCTTAAATATTTTAGAATTATGGTAATATTCAACGTAAAAGTTTCTTTACAAAAAAAAAAAATTTATAAAAGTAAAAATTGTAAAAATATACTCATGGTGTAGGGTATCATATGGTCGGCCATGCCCGACTATACTTTCTTACTTGTTTTTACTAAAATAGAACCAGTCACGAAATTCGTAAAACCAAGTATTCAAATTCGTAAATTCTTTCTTAAAAAAAATTCAGGATTTTTCTTATTAAAATAATTTACTATTTACGAAAAACATTAATAAATATTCGCAACATTTCCAGACAATTATTTGTATTTGTACTGAAATTCAAGCAAATATTTTTTATTTTTATTCAAAAACTTGTTTTATTGGTATATTCCATATTCTGACAAAAAAATAAAACTCAAACGAAAACATTTATTGAAACAGTAAAAAATTTTACTGAAAATTAAATTTATTTCAATAAAGTGTTTGTTAGAAAATATTTTCCTTCTGTGTGAAAATCAAACAAATTCGTTATAAACACAAACAAAAATATTTATAACAAGTATGAATGTATAGTCGGGCGTAGCCGACCATATGATACCCTACACCAGTCAGTATGTATGTTAAAAATGGGGATTATTTAAAACAAGTAGGAAAGTATAGTCGGACATGGCCGACCATATGATACCCTACACCATGAGTATATTTTTACAATTTTTACTTTTATAAAATTTTTATTTTTTGTAAAGAAACTTTTATGTTGAATATTACCATAATTCCAAAATATTTAAGCCATTTATTGATAAAAAACTAAAATTTCTAAATGAGGCTTTATATAGGTCAAATATGGGCCGATCCTCGGTAAATTTGGGAAAAGGATATATTTCTAAATAACAGTTAGTTTTGTTGAGTTTCATTGCGATACAAATGGTTACAAGTCAATTTTAGACGTTTAAGTCATTTTTTGAAGGGGGGTTTGTATGGGGGCTAGGGTCAAATATAGGCCGATCCTTACGAAAATCTGCAGTATCATTTATACTTATATAAAACTTATTTGTGCCAATTTTTAGAGAGATAGCAGAATATTTGACGTAATTATAGCATAAAAAGTTCAAATCGGGAGGTACGGTTGTATGGGGGCTAGGTGAAATAATGGACCGATTTCAACCATTTTCAATAGGCTTCGTCCTTGTGCCAAAAAACATGCTTGGTCCAAATTTCATCAAATTATCTTGAAAATTGCGGCCTGTACCTTGCGCACAAAGTTTACATGGACAGCCAGCCGGACAGACGGACGGACGGACGGACATGTCTTAATCGACTCAAAAAATGATTCTGAATCGATCGATATACTTTAAGGTGGGTATTGGACCAATATTTTTGTATGTTACAAACATCAGCACAAACGTATAATACCCTCCCCACTATAGTGGTGTAGGGTATAAAAATAAAGCATTTGATTTATTTTTTTATCTTTATTTCGGAATATTTTTACATTTTTTGGCAAAAAAAGAGATGTTTTTAAGAGGGCTTAAAGGGGAGTAGGGCAAAATATGGCCCTATCTTTAAAAATGGGAGTTAAGTCTTCTTCAATATTATTTATGTAGAATTTAAAAGTGTTATTAGTGTTTGTAAGAGAATTTTGACCTTTAAGTCATTTTTTGAAGGGGAGTTTGTATGGGGGATAGGGTCAAATGAAGCCCGATCATTACAAAAATCGGTAGTGTCATTTAAAGTTCTATAAAACTAAGTTTTGTCGACTTTTGTTAACATAATGGATCATTTTAATTAATTATAAGCCAAAAGGCCATATTTGGGGGGTACGGTTGTTTGGGGGCTAGTCGAAATAATGGACCGATTTTAACCATTTTCAATAGGCTTTGTCCTTGGACCAAAAGAAGCGTGTGTGCTAAATTTCATCCAATTATCTTGTAAATTGCGGCCTGTACCTTGCGCACAAGGTTTACATGGACAGCCAGCCAGACGGACGGACGGATGGACATAGCTTAATCGACTCAGAAAATGATTCTAAGCCGATTGGTATACTTTAAGGTGGGTATAGGACGAATATTTTTGTATGTTACAAACATCAGCACAAACCCAATATACCCTCCCCACTAAAGTGGTGTAGGGTATAAAAATCGAAAATAAATTTAAGCAAACGATTGTTAAGAAAAAATTTGTGCATATGTTTTTCTGTGCACAATGTGAGTCGGTCTAATGAGTATACATATGAATAGACAGGTACTATATAAATGTATTCATTAAACAAATGTAAAGTGTGTATATGATTTTAATTTACATGTGGTTTTGGTCATCATCAAAATCATATAAAATATTAATTTTACCATTAGACACACAAAAACACAAATAACACACATTTTAAACAAACAATATTCATAGTTTATAATAAAACTACAATAATAGCGTTAACATTATGGATTTAAATGAAATTATTATTATTGAAATATTACCAGCAAACGAAAAATCATTTACTGTTAACATTAGACTAGTTTGATTCAAACATGTACCAACAACCGAATAAAAATATTGGTTTTGTGATAAAAAAAAAAACAATTCAATAGGATATGAAAGTTGATAACTATATTCGTAGAAAGTTGAAGGGTAGGAGTATAATCTAATAATTGTTACACACAAATTATTGTACCGATATATCAGAAAACTTTGTTAATTTATAGAAAAGTAAAAGAACCAGCTGGTAGTGGATATAGAGGTTTCATTATAGCCGAATAAAATACATCCTTGCATATGTTTAATATTGAGATTTGGAAAACTATTTTTGGTAACAGCACTCTTATTTGTCGAAAATAATTTATAATCATAATATTCTGTTGTATCTGTAAATATGTATAAAAACAATATCTGAAATGATTTTGTGCCCAAATGCATATATGCATACATACATATGTATATAATTTATGCATATATACTTATATATGTATTTGTGTTGTTGTTTCTTGTTTATTTTAAATGTTTGTGTTTAGCTTGTTTTACATACACAGACATATGTACGTGAATATGTGTATATGTTATTGTGTGAATTTATATTTTGTTAAAAGTTATGCTCTAAATACGTTTACTAAGTAACGGATATTCTTTAAAATGCTTTTAAAATTGAACATGCAACGGAAGTTAACCATAATATAAAACTTACTTAAAATCCATCTCTATACGAGTATCTTTCTCTCCAAATATGTGTGTATATGTACCAAAGACAAACTGAGCACAGTGCAACGTCTGAAAATGTTTGTGGCAGTTAAATCTGCTAACATTTTTTGATCACACTAGATCATATTCCATTAAAATTATTATTTCTGATCATAAATTATACCTTAGTCATATACGATATTTCTAAAATAGTCTATTTTGAACTTCTCTTTTGATCCGACTCATTATTATAACCACACCATCAGTATAGATGGGGGTATATTGTTCTTGTCATTTTATATATTCTGGGTCCTCATTAGATTCTAAGACGATCTAGCTAATTGTGAACCGATCGGAAAAAAATTGTGTAGTTACATTTGCGTATATATATGTAAAATTTTGAAAATTTTTTATAAATATCTTAATAGGTAATAAGTTATTTACGTTTAGGTGATTTTGGGAGGGGACCTTTTGGGGGAGCTGTGACTTATTATGGACCGATCGAAAAAAATTCTTTTGACACATTTTGTGAAGTTATCTGTATTCTAATGGAAGTTTTAACAATAAACACTTTTTTCGGAATATGTATATCTGTATGGGAGGTATATGAAATTGTGAACCGATTCCGAAATTTTACAACCAGCGTCAAGCTTTAATGTATAAATAAAAGTGTGATGATTTTCATGGAATTATATTGCATATTTTTTGTGAAAACGCATTAGAAGGCATAAAATTACAATTTTTTATAGATTAATTTACAACACTGTGCCACATAAAGCATCAGTTTACAATATCTGCATTAAGAAAAAACAAAAACTATAAAAGACGAAAAACTAACACATAAGAATAATAATAACAGCAACACTACCACCAACAATAGCAAATAGAAAACATAACTACAGCAACATGTATTGCCGCAAATTGAAAAGAATGCACTGCAAACAAAAAAAAAAAAAAACACACACACATAAAAAAGAAACAGAAATCCAAATAATGTAAAAGGATGTTTTGTTAAAATTTACTATAAATTCACATAACTGAAATTTTTGTTAGAAACCGTTTAAATAACCCAAAACAACACTTACCACATCCGTTTTATATAATACGAGCATTTTTGCTTTTAGCTGCAACATTCAACTATTACACTTTTGCATCTTGTTCATTTTCACTACACACACACACACATGTATTTGAATTAAGTGTGTATGTATATGTTAAACACGCGAGAGGAAGGAAACTAAATAAAAAAGAAACTATCTTTATTTTGTTTTCTTTAAAATTCAAAATGTTTTATGTATGTATATTGTATGTTTATAATATTTGTGTTTGTATATTTGTTCCTAAAAAGGCACTAGTGAAATCATGCTGGTTTTTATAGAAGTTTATAAGTGCAAGAATGTTTGCTATTTATAATTGTATAGAATGCGAGGATTGAAAACAAATTGATAAGATTTTTAGATAATTGTAATATTTGTTCACTGGTTGAAATATTTAATGAAGATTAAGGCAAAATCAACGTTGAATACTGAATTTTATCTATTAGGTTTAAAATAATCGCGGTAAAAATTTTTCATTTATCGTAGCAGTTTTTTTAAGGTTTTATAATCTCTAAAATTTCCAAATTATTGATAAGCACAACCTTCGTATATTTAAGCTCTTAAATGTGCATTTCGAGCCCAAATGAAAATTCAAAAAAAAAAAAAAAAACCCATACACACTCAAAAATGATCATCATGTTTTAGAATGCAATGAAAATATTTTCACATGAAATTTATTACCAACTCTTGAAAGCCATAAAAAGGAAATTGTATACAATATCCTTTACTACTTTTTCTCTTATTATATTATTTTCCAAAAATCGTTCATTCGTTCGGTTTGTACTTTTATCACCATAACTATGTACATAGTTATTGCGTGCGTGTTTATACTTCTGTGTATGTTTGGTTTAAATATGTTTGAATTTCATTTCTTATGATACCCTACCAGGAAGAGATAATTTGTCCGTCTGATTGTGGAGAGATATTTAAAAGTTATAGTTTTCGGTTCTTTGACAAAATGTTAACCAGTTTACTAAATTATTTATTTTATAGTCTACGGTTTAGGAATATTCATCTAGGATCCAATAATGTATATTTATATCTAGTCGTAGCTCTTATAAAATATCAAAATATGAAAATCGTTTAACATATTTCAGTATTCACTTAGTCAATAAAAAATTAAGTAAATGGGGAAATTCGTGTCAAAAGACACAACTTTTGAAATCAATGTCTTCCGTTTCGAAATGCTAGAACAATTTTGTAAATATGTGACTATAACCCACTGTACATAATGAAAAACATTTTAGTTAGGGAGTGTATATTAGATTTGTGAGTTTTGGCTCGTTTTCGTCGTTTTCTAAAGGGGACCTCATATGGGGGGCAGAGTTAATTATTATTGTCGAATTTTGTCACTGTTTTTATATTTTTAGGCCAGTAATAAGCATCTAAGCCATTTTCACGTACAAGTTAGTTAGTTAGTTTGAAAGGAGGATGTACATATGTACATCAAATCCGAAGACATACACCTAGGCCTCTATCGAAGCTGTTGTGCGCTCCTTAACCAGTGCCTCAGGTGGGAATCGAACCCACCACCTCCGGTCTACCAGACTAACCACTAACCTACCGGAGGCCACCGTACAAGTAGTAGAGAGATTTTGTCTCACGAGGAACTTAAGTGTGTCAAATTTTATTGCTATATTCGTATATTTTAGCCAGTAATAAGCGTTAAAGTAATTTTTTTAAATTTATAATAATTAACTGTTGTAGGCTAACATATAGTCGGCAACACCCGACTAAACTTCCATACTTGTTTGTATTTAAGTTTTGATATTCTTCTCTTCCTCTGTTATTCTATTAGTGTTGATTGTGTAAACAAGTATGACTACAAGAACGAGTATTTCCAAAATATGTTTAAAAATGAATTTTAAGATTTTGTTTCGCAATTTAATTTTCTTTATTCTTTTATTTGTCATTTTATGTTGTATTTCCTATGTTTTATATTGCGGACTGCAAAAAATTGTTTGTGTATGTGTTTGGGCTTTTTTCTGTTTTTTTTTTTTTTTTTTGGTTTAGCTGCGATTGACATTAACATAACATTGCTAAACCGTTTATATACCCTACACCACTTTAGTGGGGAGGGTATATCGGATTTGTTGTGATGTTTGTAACGCACAATTATATGTGTCTTATACCCACCTTAAGGTATACTAATAGGCTTAGAGTCATTTTTCTGAGTCGATTTAGCTATGGAAGAATGTAGGTATACACTGGATTCTTAAACAATATGTTTTTAATAATAAAATGATCGATTAATATAAGATCGCTACATAAGCAACAAATTTTTAACTAACTGATGATAATCGAGGAGGTCATTTGTAACAGTGAAAAGCTTAAATTGTGGACCGATATTGTCCATTTTTACTATTTTGAATAAACTTTTTAATAACACTATAAAATTTTCTCAAATATATGTTCGTGAAAAGATTCCTCTTAAAATAAATTGATATCAATATTTGAACAAGTAATAATATTCAGACATATACATATAATGAAAAAAAAAGAAAAATAAATAATTTAACGGGTAAGTTTATTAAATATGTATGTATCATTTTTTTGCACCATCTACTTGTATATAAACAAAAGAAAAAATTTCGATTTAAAATTATAATTTAAAATCAACAAAATTACAAAGATAAACAAAACAAAATATATGTTATGGTACTTGCAGTTAAGAAATTGGTTACAACATAAAAACAATATTATCTGTTATATTTTTTAATACTTTCAATTTATATGGTAAATATAATTTAAGTTATTTGGTTTGTTATAGTTTTGTTGTTGTTTTATGAACGTTTTTGTTACAAATTAGACAATTTTAATACTTTCCACCACTATCGGTCTTCATAGAAGTGTGGCGAATATATTGGTTTTGTTATTCCGTTTATAACATATCGAAATATTAGTCTAAGACCCATGATAGAACATATATTATGGGTTCTTATTTGATTCTAAGATGATCTAGCCATGTCTGTCCGTTTGCTTAAGCTTAAATTTTTCGCAATATTTGCAGTTGGCGCATTTTGTTTTGTAATGAAAATGAATAATATCGGTTCACGTATTCCTGCTAGGCCCATTTATTAAGACCTTCTCTAAAAACTATTATAGCTGGCTTGCGAAGTATGACATAAATATGTTTTACGGGAATAGAATTAGTTTTGTTAAAGATCATATCACATATAAAGATCAAATCAGAAAAATACTTTTACGTCCATAACTCGTTCAAAAATTCAGGGGGCAACATTTTGGAATTTGAAATCGAACGAATTTTCTAATAATTATACCTTGATGATGGGTATAATTATTAGATGGGGGTATATTTATATTGTCATTCCGTTTTTAACACATCGAACCACAAGTGTATATATATTCCGGAACCACAAAAGTATATATATTCTGGATCCATAATAAATTCGCGGAGGATCTAGCCATATCCGTCCGTCTGTCTGTTAAAATCACGATATACAGCTAGTCACGAATGTCGGAGTGCTTTACGTGAACACCTGCCTTGACGGCCTTATTTCACGGTGGTCTATTTCATCTACTGTGTGGACTTGACAACGTTCTACCATCGCCCCTGAATGCGTCAATGAAGAACTCCGGTTGCAATTTTTGTACATGGATTAAGCCGGTCCATGTACAAGCCCTTTGCTGAAGTACTCGAGCTTGCTTAACTTCCGTGATGTAAAACATCACTTCCGCTTACAACCACGCAGATGGAATGTCCTCTGTTGATTTGGCATCACAGCACCTAGAGACATGTTTGGTAGTCCGAAATAAACAACAAAATGGATCAGTATCCCTCTTTTATGAACCAAAGTCAATAAATTTCAGAATAGTCGCGTAATATGTATAAATATATCCTGTTGAGATGGCAACATTTTCCCCGAAGCGAAAAAGGCATATTAAATCAGCATTAATCTCCAATATATGGAATTTTTCTCAATCGTTTACCAATTTATCGCATCAGTTCTATTCTTATGATCATAAAGATCAATCTACGGGATGAAAGGCCGGTGTCCCATTACACGACGACGTCGAAAACCCATCGGGTTTAGGTATCCAATATATGCCGCTTTGTACACAGATCTGTTCGAAGAGAGAATTATCCAAGCCATTAGGTATCGGATATATCAGTCCTTCAACCGACATTCTCTCCCCTCGACTTTGGGTTTAAACTACAGCCACTACGTGGATCCCGAAGGAAACACAACCAACTGACCAGCCAGATCATAGTCCTGCGGGCAACTGGTTACCCCTAGTACCAGATTATGTGGTGGTCTTGTTCGACCTATTTTCAATCTATGCAAGGACTAAGCCATGCAAGGGATTGCAATAACACCAAGGTGGTTTCACCAAGATAACATGCCCCCGGGGGAGACACCTAGACATTTGAAATTTTGCACAAATATTCTCTAATGTTTGTGTGGTATTGAAAATAGGCAATATCGGTCTACGATTTCGGATAGTCCCCATACACGTGGACCTCAAAAAACAGCTTTAACGGTCATAACTATTTTAAAAATATGAGTATAGCGATGAAGTTCGATATAAATAAGTTTCATATATAAACTGAAATCTTTCTACCAAATTTTTTGAGCATCAGTGCGTAATTGACCTTACCCACCATATAAGGTCCCATTTCTCATATAGACATTTTAAGGGAATTAAAATATATCCACTTTGTTTTGTAAGCATCTGAATATACGGTAAATTTCACTGTCGGTCATAGCTGTTATAAAAATTCCATATCCTATCCTATCCGTAAAATGATCGGATCATAATTGATACCAAAATGACTACATGATCGGCCCATAATTGAAAATGGGAATACTTGTAATATATGACCTAACAAACATGTATTTTAAATAGGAATCGATTTCAAAGTTAATTTTATTTTTACGCAATTATGCCTTTTACTGAAATATTTATTTTATAATATATCCATCCTTTTGTCTATGTTTTGTAGATATTATAACTTTCACAAAGTACAGAATTATGCTCCTTAATAGAGATAATTGCAATTCTTCGGCCACTTTACTAAAAATTTTAATAAAACCAACTTAAAATTTCATCGTGTTTTTATAAAACGTTTATTTAAACACGTGCAATTTTTCCAAAATATATTTATGCAATTACAATTTATAAGCACGTCTCATTACCAAATCAAAATAGGCATCATTATCAATGGAAGCACTTATTGTGGCATAGTAATTAATAAATTCCTCTTTAGTTACTTTAGCTTTTTTCTTCTCACCTTCTTGGTCGCAAACAAAATTATTTAAAAACTGTTCAAGAATTTCAGTTTCCGTCAATTCACCACTCAAATACTTTGGATGATCACGAACGCAATAGATATTTTTCAAATCCTCAACAGTAATAACACCATCACAATTTCTGTCAATTTTTTCGAAAGCTTTATTAATGATTTCCAAACGGTTACGGGTCATAGAGGGCTAAAAGTAAAAATTTCATATGAAAATTTAGTTGTTTAATCTCACATGATTTATTTACCCTTAATTTAGTTAAAAATTCACTTGTATTTATGGCACCATCATTGTTGACATCGAAACTCTTAAAAATAGTTTTAGCTTCATCCTGATTGAGATTAAGGCCACTTTGCTTTATGCCCTCTACAAATTCCATTAAACTAAGAGAATTGTTGCTATTTATATCCATTTTGCGAAAAGTTCTAGAGTTAGGAAGAATCAAATTGTTTTATTAATAGTTATTTAGTATTTGGAGAAATTAACTACTTACTTTGCTAATCCCAATATCCCAGTGGCACCTTTTGCGAAACACATTAGCCTTAGTTTATAAATTGGTTCCTTGTCCACTCCATTGGCCAATTCACGTTTGGAGTTGTTTATAAGAGTGGCTTCTTTTGAATAAAAATCATCGCGATAGCTCATTTTCTTTTAAAATAAAATATAATTGTTATAAAGAAATTTGGAAATATTAAAAAAATAATTTTGTTTATTCAAAATTTAAATGTTTTCTTAAATAAAATATATCACAATTTATTTGATTTTAAAACATTTGATTACTAGGTAATTTTCAGAAGAGCTCATGTATTTTAGGGAAAGATCACAAAAAAAATAGGGAAGCATCACAAAATATGTATTGATTACAAGTACCGTGATGTTGGTACTAGGTTGTCAAAAGAAATATTATCAGGATCCCGATTATATCTCAGAAGACCAAGCTATGACCAGGTTCCATTAAAAAGTTCTCTCAAACTAAGTTCTATGTAGCTGAAAATTGTATTATCCATAGTGAACATATGTAACCCTAATAAGGTCCATTTTCAATCGGTTCATACCTTCTAGGTTAGGTGGCGTGGGTTGTTAATAAGCGAGTTCATTTGAAGACCTTTCGGCTCATTGCGACTGGATTGTCTTCCTAACTACTACTTTGTTAATTCGGCCTCCTTGAAAACCAGCAGGTGTTTCTAATATAACCGATCATGTTTACCAGTGACGAATCTGTGTCTATACTTATACGTAGTCTATGCTCTTGTAAAGGTGTCAGTGACATAGAAGGTGTTGTACAGATTCCACTTCATCTTCGTCCAAGCAACTTGACAGTTGCTATAACGGGGAGAGCCCATATGTCTGACATACAATCATACAGTGTCGAGTATTAAAACAGTTAAAAGATTAATCGAGTTCTTATTAAGAGATAAGAAAGTCCTATTTCTATCTTTTGTCAGATTATCGATATTCTTCAAGTGTTGATACTAATTGACCTGAGTTCCGTCTCACTATAAACCAATTCATCAATAAATTTTGATAGGATCGTCCGGGAGGTGTAAATATCCTTTTGTCCAAGAGTTTAGTCTAGAATCGACTCTTTGGTAGCGCATTCTTCAGATATATCATTTCATCCGATGCCCTCATGTCCTGGAACAACTCAACGTGTTGTTGTGTCAGTTGCGCTAATGATTAAATACAATTTGAAAGACATTTCGATGTACTAACATTGGAGTTAACAGTCTTGATTGATACAATGCTGTCCAAGTGTATATGTATAGATGGCATACACCTCTGCCTGAAGGACCGTGCAGATACTGCCTGAGTAAAAGCCAACTAAAGTAAATTTTAGTTAACTCTTTCTTAAGATTTCTTTTTCAAATATTATTGTTAATCAAGTACACTTTAAATAAAAAAAGTTTTATCAAGTGGTTGCAGGACACGACACATTTTTAATAAATCAACTCTACACTGAAAGGACTTAAATAAATAATTTTATTATTTTTCAATAGTTTGAAGTACCTTTTTTTCTTATTTTTATATTTATTAAAAATATTTATATAAAGCGACTTGTTACACGTGGCAAATGTTTATTGATACTGTGCTATGAAAACAAATTGTTTGTAACAATATTAAAGAAAACTTGCAACAAGCAGCGTTTGAAAAAAATACACATAAAATCTATTATTTTCATTGAAAGCCAGCATGTAGTCTTGAAACTAAAAAAGGCATCAAATAGTTATAAAAACAACAAAAAATGCAAATACGTATTCGATAAATTTTAAGGCGGAAACTACTAAATATAAATACATCAACCACCCCATAGAGAAAATAAATTTTCCAGTCATATTTTATTTAGTTGTCGTTATAAATGTTCACTTTACCAATATTGGGTATTAGATATTTATATAAAAACGAAAATTCAAAGAACTATTAAAGCTTGTTGAAAGAAACATATGAAACATACATATTTACGTTAACATATTTCAATTTATGTATATAAGTTAAACTGGGTGGGGTTTATATTTTTAATATTAACACTATGACAACCATAAATAGTTGTTTGTTTCATTCTCTGTTATAAACACTCATAGGATGAGGCCAAAGGGAATCAGTCTGATTCTTAAATTGTAAACACATTCCTTTGATAAGAAATCAGAATCTTTATGATAAAGATATGGTCAACTATGGACCGATCCACATAAAATTTGGTAGAGAAATATTGCCTCGTATAAAACTTATTTCTGGGAAATTTAATCGCTGTACTCGTATTTAAAACCAGTAATGAGCGTTAAAGTAAATTTATGAAGGGGACCTTATATAGGGGGTAGGGTCAATTATAAACCGATCTACATAAAATTTCATAAAGAGTTTTTTGGCTAGTAAGACACTTCCTTATGTAAAATTTCATCGCTATACTCGTTTGTTTAAGCCAGTAATGAGCATTAAAGTCATTTTCTGAAGGGGACCTTATATGGGGGGTAGGGTCAATTATGGATCAATCCTAATAAAATTTAGTAGAGAGGTTTTAGTTAGTATAAATCTTACTTCTGTTAAATTTCAGCGCTATATACGTATTTTTAAGCCAGTAATGAGCGTTAAAGTAATTTCATGGAGGGGTCCTTATATGGGGAGTATGGTCAATTATGGAGCGATATACATAAAATTTGGTGGAGAGTTATTGGAAATCTATGTAATCAGCTTTTTAGTCATGTTCTAAGGGGGACCTTATATGGTGGGTAGGGCCAATTATGCTCCTATGTCCGCCATAATGCATCTATGCAAAATTTTGTGGTATTTGCTTCATAAGCAACGAATTTGTGAATATTTGAAGCTCTTTATACAATATCCCGGGGCGTACATTGGTATGGGAGCTATGTGAAATCGTTGACCGATTTTGCCCATTTTTAATACCAAACATTTCTGATCAATAAAATATATTTTGGGAAAATTTCATCTCAATAGATGTAATTTTGTGGACGCTATCGTGCCAACAACAGACAGACGGACGTACATAGCTAGATCGTCTTAGAATCTTACTAGGTCCCAGAATATATATACTTATTGGGGCCTTAGAGCAATATTTCGATATGTAACACACGGAATGACAAAATCAATATCAATCATATCTTTTTTGATGGTGGGTATAAAAATGCAGAAATACAGAAATTGCGGAATTGGTAAATCGGGTTAACAGAAGTAAATTTCTTTTCAAAATTGCGGATCTGGTGAATCGGATTAATACTTCGGTTGTTATACCTATTCTTTCTTATGAATGTATTGTCTGATGTCCTTGAAAACGGAGGGGTATTAAAAGATATTCTCTTTGGGTATCAAAATTGTTTAGTATCTACAAACATAAAGTGTTTCCTTAGACTCTCCTGCTACGGGTTCAAATTGATATTGTTATGTCGCATATAAGTCAACACCAGAGGTGCTCAAACATAGACTACCATAGTTTTGTTTGTGTTGGTAATGCAGCAGAGAACAGAATTCACTTCACAATAAAAGTATACTAATAAAATGACTACAAACTGTAAAGTATATGCTAACTGTCAAATATTTATTATGGATTTTGACAGCCGGGATTTTCAAAATATTTCGATAAATTTTACTAGTTTACCTAGTCCCCATACAAGCCGACCTCCCGATTTGGGCAACATAATGTACTTAAATGTAAACCTCTTAACATACCCCTTAATAGAATAATAGTGTTAAAATCTTTAAGAAAACTTTATGAAGTGTAACATTTACATACTTGAGGTTAATTTAAAATAATTTCATTAATTTAATTTATCCAATCAAGCGCAAAACATCAAATGCTTATTACTTTGTACATTACAACTCTTGTTCGCCTTTTTTAATTAAAACCAAACGAAGACAAATATTTACAAATTTTTATAAAAAAAAACTACACACATCAGATAAGTGTTTACACAATCACTGATTGATATCTTGTCATAATTATTGGTTCACTGGTTGTGTTTTTCTAAATTCTCGTAGTAATTATAAATTGTTTCTACAATAGCGTAATGTATGTAGCAATACGTTTTTCTAATTATGGATGAAATAACGTTTACACTAGTTATTTTATATCTCCTATCCCATACCATTATACATCATTATGATACAGAATATTCATTATAAAAAATAACTTAAAGAGAAAATCTATAATAAAGATAACCTCATTAGGTTAGCAGTACCTGAACAGGTATAATGACATTATTAGTATAGTTGTATTAGTAGTTTTACTTACACCTTGTCTATGTACTTTACCTTAAGTTAAGAATTATATATAGTTAGTTGTTTTATACCCGACGTTTTACGGATTTTTCAAAAAACATGAATATGAATGTATAGTCGGACATCGCCGACTATATAATACCCTACACCATTCAGCAGGTTAAAAAAGTGGATAATTTTAAAAAATAAAGCATTTAATTTGTTCTAGATTTTATTCGTTTTGTTATAAATTATAAGTGAATTGTGACCTTCAAGACATTTTCTGAAGAGGAGTTTGTATGGGGGCTACGGTCAAATGTGGCCAGATCACTATAAAAATTAGCAGTGTCATTTACCGTTCTATAAAACTAAGTCTTGCAGATTTTTGTTGACATAATAGAACATTTTACGTAATTACGAGCCTAAAGGCCCGATTCGGGGATACGGTTGTATGGCGGCCAGGCGAAATAATGGATCGCTTTCAACCATTTTTAACAGCGTTCGTCCCTGAATCAAGAAAAGATTGCGAGCTGTAGCGCGCGCACAAGTTTACATACAGACAGACGGATGGACAGACAGATGGACATAGCTAAATCGACTAAGAAAGTGATTCTGAGCCGATTGGTATACTTGAAGGTGGGTCTAGAACCAATATTTTAGGGTGTTACAAACATCAGCACAAACGCATAATACTCTCCCCACCATAGTGGTATAGGGCATAAAAAACAATTAAAAAGATAAAGTAAGGCGTGGCCAACCATATGATATCCTACATCTGAGTTCAACGAACAACGACCAAGGATTGTTAACCCAGCTATACTGACCACACACGTATTGCTGCTATAACAACAACAGCAATACGAACTGTATTGTTTATTTTAGTTGAATATTACCTTGTTTTCGATATATTTAAGTAATTAATGGACGAAAAGTAAATTTTCTCAAAAAGGCTTTATAAATAGGGATAAATATGGGTATAATTAGTATCTTTTTAGTAATCTTAAAGTTACTAAGGGATTTCGTATATTGTGTCATCAATAACAATCTATCGATTCTCCTTAAATTTTGCTCATAAACCTGTCGGTTTATGAGTAATTTTCTGAATAATAAGAAAGTCATTTATTGTCAACTTTATGCATTACAGGTAAACTATGTAACTTGGATTTAATGATAAATTCAACTACGGTGTATTGAAGATTCAGATTTGATTGAATCACAAAAGGTATGTAGGTATAACATATAACCTGGCTCTTGCTCAATACAAAGCAGATAAATACTAAAAGAATATGAGAAAAAAATTAAATGTTATTTTAACATGATTAAAAGAAAGCATGTAGATGGTTGCAATTACATGTGAGTTCAGTAAAGGATAAGCATAAGTAAAACTAGTATAAATGTATAGTCGGGCATGGCCGACCATATGATATCCTACACAAGTTAAAAATGTGGATAATTAAAAAAAGCATTTAATTCGTTTTTTTTTTAATTTATTCCATTTAAAGTTTTATAAAACTAAATTTTGCGATTTTTATTGACATAATAGAACATTAAATTTAATTATAATCTTAAAAGCCCTATTCAAGGGGTACGGTTGTATGGGGGCTAGACGAAATAATAAACGGATTCAACAAAAGAAGAATTTGTGCCAAATTAATGAAATTATCTTAAAAATTGCGACTTGTAGCATGACACACAAACAGACAAAAGGAACGAAAACCATCAGCACAAACGCATAATACATTCCCTACTATAGTGGGCAGAACTATATATACATATATACATGCATATGAATATTAGGCTTCGTTTCAAAAAATACAAGTAAGAGTGCTATATTCGGCTATGCCGAATCTTTTACACCCACCATCAAATCACTGCCGTATAAATAAACTTTGATATTTTGAATATTTTATTGTTATATATCGATATTAATGAGAACATCATTGTAACATTTAAAAGAGGTCCATTAATGGGGGTTTAACTATTGACAGAACTAATTTATAAATGGAGTAGGATTATATAGGGGTAGGTTCAGTTATAGACCGATCCACATAAAATTTGGTGGAAAGGTTTTGATTCCTAAGATACTAACTTATGTCGTTTTCTGAAGGGGACCTTATATGGGGGTAGGGAAATTTTATAAGGATCGGTCCAAAATTGACCGTACCCCCCATATAAAGTCCCCTTCAGAAAATTACTTTATTGCTCATAACTGGCTAAGAGAAGCCAGTTTTTGGGAACATAAATCTCTTACTAGAATTTTATTAGGGTTGGTCCATAATTGACCTTAGCCCCCATATAAAGTCCCTTTCAAAAAATTACTTAGCGCTCATAACTGGCTAAGAGAAGCATCAGAAGCGGGTCGATCCAAATTGAAAATCGGTTCACGTTTTCGCCTAGCCCTCATATTAGGCCCCCTTCAGAAAATAACTTTCTCGCTCATAACCGGCTAAGAGATGCATCAATAGCGGTGAAACACAGAACATAAATCTCTTTGTAAGATTTTATATGGATAGGCCCATAATTGATCCTGCCCCCATATAAATATAAATTCCCCTTCAGCAAATGACTTTATTGCCCATAACTGGCTAAAAGAAGCATCAACATTGGTGAAATTTGGCAAAAAAACATGATCGGTTCATAATAAGGTCCCCTTCAGCAAATGACTTTAATGATCTTATCTGACCTAAAGAAACAGAAACATTTATAGGAACTAAAATTTATAATTAACCCTATCTCCCTTGTAAAGTTCCCTTCAGAAAATGACTTTAAAGCTCATTACTAGCTTAAAACTACAGCGATCAATTTCGACATAAACAATTTTCGTGTAAGTTAAAATCTCCCACTATATTTTATGAGGATCAGTCTCTAATTGACCCTACCCGCCCTATAAGGTCCCTTTTAGGAAATTACTTTAACGCTTATTACTGACTCAAAAATACGATTACAGCAGTGAAATTCTACATAAAGTAGGTTTGTGCGTGCCAAAAACTATTTATGAAATATAATGGATATCGGTCTATAACTGACTCCACTATCCATAAGATCCCCCTCAAATAGTGACTGTAACGCTCGTTACTGGCTGTAACGCTAAAATATGACTACAGTGATGAAATTTCACATAAACATGTTTGTATGACCCCTACCCTAAGGTCAACATTAGAAATTACTTTAAAGCTCATTACTGTCTCAAAAATACAACATAAACAATATTTGTATGAACAAAAATCGTTCTAAATTTTAGAAGTATCGATCCATAATTGACTAATACTTTGTATCAATATTTTTAATTCGAAATAGCGCGTTCCATTCTTAAACCCTTATTAAAGGCCCTCTTCCAAATATTAATATTGACATATGATTTTACATAGATCGATAATATCAAAATTTATTAATAAGAATGATTTGATGGTGGTTATATAAGATTCGGCATGGCCGAATATAACACTCTTACTTGTTAATTTATAGCTATACTAATTAAAAGTGTAATACATTTTAAAACAATATACATATTAAAATATTGTTTCAAAAAGGACCTCACTTTCCCTAGGTATAATCGCAGTACATAATTTGATAAAAAGTTTTTTTTTCATATTTGTACTTATAATGTGCTTCAAAAAATTTTCTCGAATTTAGTACTTTAATAAACATCGATTGAGAGATAAACCTACATACATATTTTTGTACATAAATACCAATAATCAATTAAAACTTTAAAATATTTTATCATTTTCATCTTCGTTTTATATTCATACACATATAAATTTAATCCACCACAAAATATTATTAAATGTGTCAACCTGTTAAATTGATTTTATTGTTTGATTTTGACCAAATTCCCAACCAACCAATCAACCATGTAACCAAAGGGATATTTAACAAAACCAAATATTTCCATTAAAAAGTGAGCAAAAATACTAAAATCCCACAAAATGGTTTACTTGATTATGAAAGCACTTGTTTTATTGCAATTAAAAAAGTGAATTGAAAAAAACAAGAATCATTTCAATGCCCGCATTATTATGGTTAGATAACATTCATACGAGCTATTTTATTTTTAATTTTTTTTGGAATCCACAAAAACTAACGTGAACAAACCAACAAATTTTCACACAATTATACAAACACATGCAAAAGTTACACGTCTATAGTGTATGTGTGAATTTATACTAGTTGTATTTGAGTGTTTTAAGTCTGACCAGCTTTTTGACTTTTCTAACCAAATTTAACCTTTAACCAAAGAGAAAAAAAAAAAGAAAAAGGACAGTCAGGCATTCAGCCGACAGTTAACACGTAAACATCATTATATCATTAGTTTGCAAATGAGCATACAGACGACTAAGAGTGTCGTCTAGTGTCGTGCCATTTGAAGTCTTGGATAAAGTTAAATAGTTGTTAAATGAACATTGAGTTAAATATAATTGTCACAATTTTGGACATTATTAAATAAATATGATTTAGTAGCATCCCTTTACAACGATAATGAACATGAGATTATGTCTGTGTGCATTGCATCAAATGATATTTTGTGTAGGTACGTTTTTAATTGTTTTGTTATATGGATTTTGAATGGAATTATGTTATAATGTTAACACATCGTTAGTTAGAATTTACTGGTACGAGGCACATATGATTTTTTTACTACTGTGACTCATTGTGGTTAAAGCTTTTCTTTTTGCTTTGTACAACAGAGGAATAAAAGGTGTTGCTAATACGGACTATATTGGCATAGCATAATGTCTAAAACAAGGACCAAGACCATCAAATGGTATGCGGTAAAAGGAATGCTCCCCTATAAACATCAGGGTGATATTTGGAATATGGCTTAAGACAATTATGGGCCGAAATCTTTTGAACAAACAAAAAAAATATTTTTGTTAAATTTTTAAAGCGTGAGCGTATGAGTAATTTTTTGAAGAGGACCTTACATGCGTCAATTATCATAACGAAAATTATCGTTATACTCGAATTTTTAGGCCAGTAATGAGTGTTGAAGTCATTTTCTGAAGGGGACCGATCAACCGATCAATTTTGTAGAAATATGACCGTTAAGGCTGTTTTTTGGAGGTCTACTTGTATGGCCGCTATTCAAAAACGTCGACCGATATTGTTCATTTTCAATACCAAACAAACATAATTTATTTATGAAAAATTTCAACTATTATCGCGTCCCGAGTGTCCCTAACGTGATTTCAACAGACAGACAGACGGACATACGAACGAACAGACATTGTTAGATCGTTTTAGAATTTAATATAAACCTAGAATATATCTACATTTGTGGGACTATGACCAGAATTTCGATGTATTGCAAACGGAATGACAGAATCAATGTACCTCCTATATTTTTGGTGGTGTATATAAAAACAATGAAATTCCCTTGTCAAACGATTTTATAACTGAATCCAGAATCTATAAAGACTGGGTGATCTTCCACACCTGTTCTATAATATTCTATATGAGATGGGGACTAATATTAGGCCCTAGTTCCATTATATCGCGATTTTATAACTGAATCCAGAATCTAGAAAGACTGGGTAATAGTCCACACCTGTTCTATAATATTCTATATGAGATGGGGACTAATATTAGGTTTTAGTTACAATATATCGCGATCCTCATTAAATATGATACAAGAGATTATATAAAACTAGATTATGTTGAATTTCAGTAAATTTAAGAGGGACATTATTTAGAAGGTAAGGACGTTTGCAAATCGATCCTAATTAAGTTTGTCAGAGAAATTTATTTGTTTCCTCTAAATTATCTTTCATTGCATTACTGTCATCATGAATCAAGTTATTTCGCTAAAAGTAATTTCCAAATGAAATCTTGTATATGTGGACTAATTATGGCCCGAACAACTCGTTTGTTTTAGAATAAATCGTTATATTTGAATTCTTAAACAAGTTATGGACAGTAAAGTTAGTTTGAGAGGAGAATTATTAACCGCTCGATAAGGTCATTTTCTGAAGGGTGATACCGACTACTGCGAAATTTCATCTCTCTAAGTCATTCCGTTTGGACTCTTCGTGTTTGCAACAGACAGACAGGTTAATCAGACTATCTCTGTAAGACTCAAGAGTGAGAGACATGAATTCAACACACTTCGTATTTAGTATAATTACGGTGACCAATTTTTTATTTTCTAAATCAGGTTATTTTTATACCCTTCACTTTCGTGAGAAGGGTATATATAAGTTTGTCATTCCGTTTGTAATTTCTATAATATAATTTTCCGACCCTATAAAGTAGAGTCAATTAAGACATGTCCGTCTGTCTTTCTGTATGTTGCAATCAGTTTTTAGAGGACGCCAGATATCGGCGAGATCCGAATCTTCAATAATTCTATTAGACATGTTTTCGAGAAGATCACTATTTAAAATCAGTAAAATCGTTCGGTAAATAACGGAGATACAAGCAAAAATCCGACACAAACTCTAAAAATTTAATTAAAAAATTTTATATTTTTTCATGCTTTGTTCAATAAGCAACAACAACGCTGTATATTAGAAAAGGATGTACACGTGTGTGTAGATGTATTTGGTTTTTCAGCTGTGTATTTCGTTTTGTATGTTTGGATGCTGTTGGCTGATTTAGCTATGTCCGTCTGTCCGTCTGTCCGTCTGTCTGTATGTCCTTCTGTTCGTCCGTCTGTCTGTCTGTCTGTGTGTCCATGTAAACCTGTAATGAAATTTGGTTCAAGGACGAACGCTATTGAAAATGGTTGAAATCGGTCCATTATTTCTGCTAGCCCCGATACAACCATACCCCCCGAATCGGGCCTTTAGGCTAATAATTACGTTAAATGTTTTATAATGTAAACAAAAAATCAGCAAAAATAAGTTTTATAGAACAATGAATGGTAATACTAATTCTTATGGTGATCGGGCCTCATTTGACCCTAGCCCCCATACAAACTCCCCTTCTGAAAATGTTCTAAAAAATTTCTAAAAAAAAACGATAAAAATTTACATAATGTATAAATATAGGCCCATATTTACCTTTAATCCCTTATTAGCCCTCTTTTTTGTGAATAATACGTAAAAATATTCCACGATACGGTTGAAGAACAAATTAAATGCTCTATTTTTTTAAAAATTATCCACTTTTTTAACATACTGATTTAGGGTATTATGTAATTGGCAATGTCCGACCATACATTCATACTTGTTTATTATACAAAATATATAATACTGGAACACTATTCTGTTACTATGTAAACAGAATAGTAAATAGTGGACTTTTATGAAATTATTTCATCAATATCGTTGAAAAAAGTAAAAATTCAAAAAATCATATGCAAATGCTAAACTAGAAGGGTTTTTACCTGTTCAGTCTTGATAGACCTTCTCATGGAAATGTTTCTACTTTGACGTATGAGTAATACGAGTTAATTTAAAAATTTCCAAATAAGTATACGCCAGGTATTTCCTATCGAAGTAATTAAAATAAATTATTTTATTATTGAAAATAAAAACATATTAACATAGCGACAAAATACATGTTTGTTATAATTCTATGAATTTCAAAAAAAAAAAATAAAATAAATAAATAATAATGCTCAAAATAAATTTAACTATTGTTGTGGAAATTTTGATATTAAACATGTCAACACATATCAACAATTAATTCAACGCCCATTTATTTATATAATTACTTCGATTTCGTATGCTATTGGAGCTGAACAGTATTACAAATATAATTTTTATAAATTTAAATTTACTCGCTTTAAATTTTTTATTAAATTGCTTTTTATTGTCCAGTACTTGTATAAATTTAAATTCATTTTTATTACATAAATAAAAAATTAAATATTCAAAAGTTAAGCAAATTGACAAAACTTAATATATATTGTTTTTCTCCCCTCCCTAAAGTAATTTCCAAATAGAAAATGAACAACACCAAAACATTTAATTGAATTTCTTTCATGGCCACATAAACAGAAGTTTTATGGAAATTTCTTGGACAATCATTTATAAAATTCGATTATTTTGTCAAGCATCATCTTCAAAAATATTTGAAACTGTTGAAAATACCCCTTTAACTTGAACACTCGAATAAAGCTAAAGTTTATTTGATTGTTCTTCGTGAGTGGTAAGGGGAACATAAACAGTACAGTTGTTATATACAGTGCTGTGTTTGCAAAACACATCTTTAGAAAACCCAACAGCAATAAGAAGCAACAACATCTTGAACATCGTAACAAAAAATAATAGTAATATATTCAATAAAATGTGAGAGAGAAAAATGAAAATAAAAACAGAATCTTCAATTATTGAACACTGAATTCCGGAGGAAGTTGTAAAATCAAATGTCTTCCTTAATGTGTGAAATTGAACTCGGAAATAATTTTGCACATTGTTATGGGTCCACAGACATGCATACATTTTCCTTATTTTCTCTGAATGTTCTATTACCAAAAATACAGCAAGAAAATATTTTTAAACATTTTAACCTGTTTTTACATATCTACACTTAGTGAGACGTACAATTGGATTGTATATTCATCTATACATACAAACATTTAGAGAGAAAGCAGTATGACGTTACATTTTACGATCAAACTTAATAATGAATGAAGTATTTAATATGTACATGGAGCTGAAAATATATTGTAGTTAAATTGTTCTTAGACGATTTTATTTCTTTGTTTTTTTTTTTGTATTTTCAGGTTGTTTAGTTTGTTCAATGCAAAGCACGAACTGGTAACGTAACATTAAATAACGATATTCCTTCACTTAACCCAATTGTGGTACTAGTTAAACTTGTTAACAGGTGTACGAAATTATTCGATTGAGTTATAAAATGAATTAAATATTAAATTAAAAGGAAACTAACTTCATATGGCTGTATCAGGGCAGTGCTATTGTAATAAAGACGGGTTTTTTTTTTAATAAAAAAATTATTAAATCATTAATAGGGATAAGATGTCGAAGTGTTTTAAGTTAACATCTCCTTTGACGGGTGTTCTTTATTCACAGAGTGAGATTCTTTAATGACCCACTATACCAACTATGCTTTTTTTACACGCAGGTGTTGGTCCATATACAAGCATTTTGCTCAAGTACTCGAGCTATTTAATCTCTTATAATAGTAGCCCAATTAAGGCTACTATAAAAGTGAATCCGAAGTACGGATCTATTTTTATTTGACGATACTTTTTTAAAGGGCTACAAGGAGCTACTGTACTAAGCAATAAACGTGTTTTAGAGATAAATCCAATACACATGATGCAAAATCATGGAGATTAAGGTATTAGCAGCTCCGCTGAAACATCACACTTCATTATCCACACCTTAAAAACAACTTAGAATTTATATTATATTATATTTTAAGTGGACACGCAGAATTACGAGCACATCTATTCAAAATTGGACGTGCAGATTCAGACGAACGTAGAGCATATGGAGAGGACAATGAAACTCTGGAGCACTTTCTTTGTCACTGCTAGGCATTCATCAGAGTTAGATCCAAGTATCTTGGAAGATTCTTTATATCATCTGTAAACAAGATTTATTTTAAAGATGTGTTTATGTTGAAACCACATTTTGAAAAAATTTTAAAATAATGGGAATCTTTTTAATGTTAAAATTAAACGCCAAGTTTTTTAGAGTAGAAATAAAAATCCTAAACTAATGAACTCATTCAAAATGATAAAGATTCTGTTCTTTATTAAATTGCACGGTAATAAGATAGTTCTTAAACTTGCAACATGTAGTATGATTTTCAAGAAAAACTTTTATCATAATAACAATTTTCAAATATTTATAACTTTCTATTAACTTTTACATAAAATTGTACCTAATTGAATGTAATGGGTGGTAAGCCACATTAATAACACTCCCCTGGCGACGAACGATGACTGACTACACTTACAAAGAAATATGTCTGAAATTTATCACAATTTGTAACACTGAAGTGGAGTAATGGTGTTTGTGTATTATATAAATAACACTTCTTTCTACTTGTTTTGAACATTTAAGCAATTTTTATTATTAGAAAATAATAATAATAAATTTATGCTTGAAATATTTTCTTTAGAATACACAAAGTAATAAAACAGATTAAATCATACTTTTGTTTCCTTTGAATCTAAAGGAAATTTATATTTGTCTACCTTGAGAAATGAGTGTGAAGTGAAAGCATGTACAAGTATTTCCTTTTTTTGTTTTGTACTTTGTCTAAAGATTATTGATGTACATAATTACTGAAAACCTTTGTTGCCTTAAGAGTAATTTTGAAAAAAAGTTTTTCTTTTTTTTTTTTTTTTGAAAAGTCAAAATAAAACACATTCCATAAAATGTTTTGCTAAAATATATAATTTGTCATTTGGTAACACACACACAACATAGATATGTTGTTAATGTAAATGTATGTACGTATGTATGTATATCTGTTGCTAGGTTTGTTGAATGAATGAACACAGTTACAGATAGTAAAATTCATTATGTTTTATTAGCTTTTGGATTTTTATTTCCCCCTTTGGTAAGACAAACCAACAATAATAACAGCAAAACAAATCCCAAATAAAAATAAAATATACCAAAAATATGTATTTTTGTTTTTCATTATAAATGAAAGCAGAGTTGCCGGTAGTTAATTAGGATCTATGTGTATAATTTATAAGATTATAAATTTTATTTTATTTTCATTTATTTTGGGATATCTAACGATGTTTTAACGTATCCTTTTGGATTAATCATACACGACTGATGCTCCTTATACTACTCCGTTACTTTTCTTTCCAGTAACCATGATATTAGTTTTTAGTTTTACTTAAGCTTTATTAAAATCCTATCTATAACTTAGACCAGTTTTCTTTTTTTCAAAATATCGAATACGCATAGATCAGGTACTAATGTCATTCTTGTTGATTGTTTTTTACTCCCACTAATGTTTAAGTATATTCAACATTTGCGCGATCGTCATGGTGATCAAATCATTGGAATTATCACGGAATACCATGGAGGAGCTGGTACCAGAGAATGGGCTCTACTCAACCTACAGGTACTCTTCAGAATACATATCGATATTTCATAGCAAATGATGTATAGAGGATGTATATTTCTTAATCAGCTCTTTTTGGAAAGCTAATTATGATTCTGTCTCTTGCCCAAAGATTACTAATTCTTTTACAGTTGACCTATACATTTATTGGCATTGTGTTAATAAAACATCCGTTCCAACTTTAACTTTAAACAAAGCAATTAGAATAACATCCTGGAAACGAAATAATTGCCCGACTTGGCAACCATACTAGAAGTAAAATGTTTGTGTTTACAGCAATACAAGACTAGTGGTAATAGAAGTAGTAACATAAATGAATGTTCATTTCTTATTATGTCCATGTTAAAAAGTTACACATTTACATTCTTGATTTCATGTTTTTTCTTCTTGTAAATAAACCTTTTTTTACATTTCGCAAACAAACTCTCTCACATAAATATACATACATCTACAATTTACACATATGCACAAATGTACATATACATGTTGTATTCCCCAGCAGTTCGATGGGACAGTCTCGAACTGACCACTTAACCTACCACTTGTGGTGGCCCCTAGACACCTGACTACCCAGGTGACCAACCATTTTAACATGGGCTTGTCCTACGAGAAACTCAATCGTTATTCTACACTCTACAAAGAGTCGATCCAAAGACGGTCAAAAATAGTCAAAGTATGGTAATCTCCAAATAGGTTCTTGGAAGTCAGTCATATTACTGGCTATTTAACTGGCGCTACTAGCTAAAACTAGGACATGGACGTGTTCTAGGATAGTGACGATTTACTCTTATTCTTGATGAATGGCCCAGAACATGAGAATTGGAGCCAACAGGTGGTAAGATATTATAAAAAAATATTATAAAAAAAAGATTGAAAAGACCAAAAACATACCGGCGAATTGGAGTCATTAATGGAACTAAAATTTAAAAATTTCAAGTGTCTACTCTCTAGGACACTATGGGACAATAATGTGACGATTGACCTGAAAGATATAAATTTGAGTCAACCAGATGGTGGTATACTAGTAGAAAGTAATAATAATTCCTCTAAAAGATGAGTAAAATAAGACAGTAAAGAGACGACTTTTTCCGCTTCCGATTACAAAGAGGACACTAAAGTGACGACTGTCTGCATTCTTGATTACAAAGGGTACATTCATGACGAATGACCCAAAACATACGAATTACAATCATCCAGATGGTTAACTATTAGTGGAAATTACTGTCTTTTTCGTATGCACTAACTCTTTGTTGAACTGCTGGGTCCTTACTCTTATTCCATATATGTTTATATTATGAGAAATTTTGTTATTGTTGTAGATGTTGTTTTTTCGTATATTTCTACCAAAATGTAATTTAAGATTTGAGAGAAAGTAAGGGCAAAAAAAACAAGAATAAGTTTTTGTTTGATTATATGTTTATGTATGGTTGTTATGTTTTATTTTAATTTTATTTTGTTTCTTTTTTATTTTTATTATAAAAATAGTAAATAATAAAAAAAAAAACTGAAAAGAAAACACAAATAAATGACTGTAAATATACAAAATATGTTTGTTTGTTTGTTTATGTGTACATTTCTTACGATGTATCATAATAACAACATGCATAGTTTATTTACTGTATATATCGTTCTGTACCCTAACAAACATTCTTTAATGCAAAAGCAAGTTCAAACATAAATTTAAATATCTGGCTCCGTAAGTTGTAATCTTCCAGAGCTGCCAATTTTTGAGTTTTCTAACGGGTTTACATAGATCTGTGTGCTTCGACAATAGGAAATTAAATAATTACTGAGGCCTATAATAATGTAGTCTTGCGAATCTAGTCTCAACTACTGATGTCATTGCAGGCAAGTACTTACCACAAATGCAAACAAGTAATTTGAAAATTACAGCTTTCATATCATCACGCTAGAAGCTATCTGTTGAATTAGAAAGTATGTATATAACACATTATTAATAAGACATTATTGAAGTACTTACCATAATTGCATACAAGTAATTTGAAAGATTATTTACTATAAATAGTGTGGTAAAACGTATAGAGCTTCTATATCATCACTCAAGAAGCTGACTAATGAATTAAAAATTATTTATATAACACTTTATTAATAAGATATTATTATAGTACTTCTATGTAATCAAAACGATAAGTAGTAGCCAATGAGAAGTATGTTAGTAGATAAGTGGTCATACTTATATTTCACGGTTTACTGCACGGTGGTATATTCCGGCCAAAAATCTATAATTTCTTTATTTCTTTAAATAAAAAATCGACATATGAAATCCAAAACGCCCTAAATCACAATGAAGAAAATTTTCAGGAGAAGCAAAAAACCAATGTTTAACATTTTCTCCAGTTAAGCTTATTTCTTATTGACAAATTATTATTTGAAGGAAAATTTCTGGTGTTTGTGTTACTTATGGTATACGTACAATTGTAATGAACGACGAATTTCGTATAGCACGACAAACTAGACAACAATTCGTCGCGTAAATTCGTCAAATTGAATATAATCAAATTATTCGTACTGCGAATTCATTTCAAAATTTGTTGGAAAAAGAATGAAAAAGAAACAAAAATTATATTTTTGTGAATCTCCACGATTTTGAGATAATTTTAACAGCTTTAAAATTTATACGAATATTATTTCGAAATTAGAAAATGTAAGAAACTGGCCTCGAAAAGAACTAAAATTATATTTTTGTGAATATCTCCAATTTTGAGATTATTTTAACAGCATCAACATTTTTTCGAACATTATTTCGAATTTTTAAACTTAATTTTAAATATTATTGTAGTGTCATCAAGTGTACTCCAAACTGACAAATTTCTGACAATTTGGGCCACCAGAACTAGTTTTAATAGCTTTAAAAATTTTTCGAACTTAATTTTGAATTTTCGAAAATTTTATTTTTAGTTTTTATGACCTAGAGATTATTTTAAGAGCATAAAAAAATTTTTCTAACATAACTTCGAATTATCGAATATAATTTCAAATATTCGAACATAATATTTTATTGTCGTTAGCTGTGCTCACAACCGCCAATTTTCAGAAAATTTGGGCTACCGGAATTGGTCTTAAAACTATTTTCCCCAAAATAGGTTTATTAATAGAAATAAACCTATCGCACAGTTCGTTACATATGACGAATTTCGTCATATGCATTGATTGTGCGTTTTTGCATATACTTTAGTGTGTTCTATATCTGACGATGAAAATTCGTTCCGAAAAATTCGTCGTTCGTCCTAATTGTGCCTTTAGTATTACGGAGATGAGAAACTTACGCCCTTGAGAAGTTGTTTTTCTGAAAACCAAAAGGGCCTAAGTTACATTAAAAAATAGTAAGTTTTAATATTTTCAACTAAATTCAAATAGGTTTTTGTTGGTCAAATAGGCCGAAAAATGGAAGGCGTAAGGCTTCTTTGTTTTCATAAAGATTTTACGAGATTGATTTTCTTTTTTTTGGCTTTTTGGATTTCATATGACGAAATGTTCCTTATAGGTAAGGTTTGTTTGGTACTAAATAAGGGTAATGTCAGTTGAACAATACAAATGACCCCACAGAAAACTCCTTATATACGCATAAATACGTTTAATTTTAAGCAATTTCCATGAAATTTATTACAAGACAGTTCCATAAATATCACGTTATAGTGTGGCGGATATCGGATAATATTTGACCCTAGACCCCGTATAAGGTTCTTAAATGCTGATGATTAGGTTGAAAATACTAGTAAAGCAATGAAATTTTACACAATATATCTTTATAGAAATAGTATTTTTCTCCCAGTATAAAGTGTTAAAGTTATTTTCTCAACGGGACATATATTAGGAGTCAGTTAGCGACCGATCCACATAAAAGTTGGTAAAACTTTTTTTGATTTCTAAATACTTATTTATAGCGAATTTCATTGAAAACAATTATGGACTTATTTTGTGGGTACATACAACTAATCATTGTAAAATTTTATCACAATTGCTGCAAGGCAACTTGAAGGACACAAATATTTTTGAAGTTACAGCTCTCTAATTTCTCGTGTTTAGGCCCCGTCGTGCTTTCAAGAGACGGGCCGACTTAGTAGATCGTTTTAGACTTTTACAAGTACCCAGAAAAGATATACTTGCAGTGATCAATATTTCGATATGTTACAAACGTAATTACAAACAACAATATAACCTTAATTTTTTTTATAAAATTTATAAAAACACATACTGAAAATTTCGGGAGTAAAAACTACATTAACTGGCGGTGCCATGGATCTGAAGAAGAAAATGATTTTAACAAAAATTTTACCTAAAATTAATTCACATTTTAGTTAATAATTTTGTTTTTTAAATGTTTGCTGGTATAAACATATGTTTGTATGGCAAAAAGGACTGTAAATGAAAAGGTCAGTAAGTAAATATCTTTACAAGAATATTTGGTCGTATTCTTCGTTCATTTATTTAACAATTTTATTATTTATTTTTTCTTTATTCTCATATTTTTATACGAAGCCAGTTTAAATAGAACTTTAAGAAAATCATAACATTACCGGCACAGGAGAAATGTGGAAAACTCGACAGATTATTGGTTCATAAAAATCAAGATTAATTACAATTATGAACTCTTTTGAATAACTTAGTGAGTAATATAACTAAAATTTATTCTTCTAGCTCGAATAGGAACAAATGAAGAAGTGCATTCAAACTAAATTAAATATAGTTATAGGCGACCTAAAAGGACACTTCTCTTCACAAAAAAAAAAAAATATTTCTACATAGAATCCTTAAAATCCAAAAGTACTTTATCGATGGCCATCGCATAAACGTACAACTTTTTGTGTTAAAAGTAAATAATACATGAAACGTATATGTGGATGAGTGATTGACTGACGGAACAAATGAATGAGCGAACGAAATAAAGAAGTTTATGACAAAGAAAATATTATGTATGAAAAAACCCGTTAATAAAGAGATGGTTAATAAAAAAAAGGGACGATAGTAAGAAAAAACTTTCTTATTATATTCTCGATGTTAAAATGATTTGTATTCATGGTTGCGATACCTTTAATTTTCAAATGAAAAATTGGGTTCGAATATTACAAAACAGAAACAAACTATTTATACTTTTCATCATTTTATTTTATTTTGTACAAAACACAAAAAAATAATAAAACAAACTTATTGTAGAAGTTTATGTTATAACATTCTAACAAATGAAAAGGTTTTCCATTCTAATACAATATTATTAGATTTCATAAATGTCAAGAAGACTATCAAAATATGAAAAAAGTTATATATGCTTGACTTATTTTTATATCAGTCGTGCAAGTGTGATTTTCACTAACATTTTAATCATGACCTTTCATCAAATATAACTGATTGCTTATAGAAAATACAAAAAGCATAAGAACACTCCTAGAAGGCTAATAAAAAAATTGTGTACGAATAAAAGTTAGCAATTTTTAAAATAATTCTATGAAACTTTTATCTAATTGCGATTGGTATGATAAAGATGGATATTGGTTCATGATTTTAATTTTTAGCCATACAAATGTTCATTCGAAAAGCTATTTAAATCATTATAAGTGTTTTAAAGTAATACGTAAAATTTATATTAATACGAAGATTTAGCAATAAAATACTAAATTCGACATTATCCAGAAAAAAGGTAAATTTCCTTAAAAAAATGTTGAGAAAAAATCAAAATTATTATTTCCTAAAGTTGTTCAAGACATAAGCTTTCCCATAAAGCTTAGGGAAAGAGTTATAATTAGTGTATTATTTCTTCTTATTTTTATTTATTTTTTATTTTATTTTTTTAAGCTCCTAATTATATGAGACATGGATAAATATATCTTTTACATAAAAGAACAAGTAAATTTTGTAGTTTCTTAATTGTAATGGTAGAATCTCGTTTGACCATATCCCCTATACTAAGTCGCCTTCCTAAAATTACATAAAACTCAACTCACTTCTTCAATTTCTGTCATGCTCATAATTTTTTGAAATTTTAATTTATTCTCATAAGCAAAATTATGAGAATAAATATATATGTTATCAATAACAAAAACATAACAGATAAAAAAAATATTGATAATTTTCTTTATTTTAAGTGGAAAGTTTTATATTGTGAAATTGCACCTCTTTTATTAGGCACCTGTACGTATACGTGTTAATGATTTATTGATATTAGAATTATAAAGTATACGTCTATCTTAGATAAGGACCTGAAAGTGAAAAATATCGATTTTTATCTAGAAGACCCTCTTATAGAAAAATAATTTGTGTCAACAGAAAGTAAATATACTAGGGTATCTTATGGACGGCCATGCCTAACAATACATTCAAACTTGTTTTAAAAAATTGACGTTTTGTTGATTTTTTAGCTAACAAAAAAGTTTAGACTATTTCCATAATATCATAAGAACTTTTAAGTAATTGCAAGATTTTATGAATTTTAGATTTCACGATTTTTGGAATATATTGATAAAAATTGACGCTATCCCTATGTAAAATCTCTTTTAAAAAATTACTTTAACATACACTACTGTCTTAACAACCGGCCACAAAAATCGATATAAGTCAGTTTTGTGAAAATAAAAATAGAACCGATGCCTATAAAATTTTACAAAGAGATTAAGATTTCTATAAAATATGTTCGTAGACAGTTATCAGCTCGCTAGCTACTTCTGTTTTGACACTATCGTGTTTTCAACAAACGGGACGGAATGACAAAAACTATATACCCCCATCTTTTTGAAGGTGTCCAGTAAAATATTTTCAGATTTTGGTAATGAGTATTGTAGGATATGTAGTTATTTCATACATTACTTGGTAATGAGTTCTCGTTATCAATATTTTTTTAATGAAATTTGTAGTCAATTGTCTATAGCGCATGTCTAATAAGGAATTAGTTAGTGTTTTTAATCGTAGTCGATTTTGGAAGTTTTTTTCAAGAAATGTTGATATTTACATTTGTGTGAAAACTATTCCAGATAGAATAATAAAACTATTTTTTAATGGGGCATTGAGTAAGAGAATAGAATACGAAAAATAACTGTAAAACCTGTTTTGAATCCGAAAAAGTTGGGTAAGCAGATTTGTAACTAGTTATTTTTTGGTCATCGTCGAACAAAAATAAGTAGTAACTAATTACACTTTTCTCCATTTGATTTTCTCACTATTTACACCACTTACATCCGACCGAAATTGGAATACAACTCCCATGTATGGGCCGGAGCTTCGAGGTCTATTTTGGAGCTACTCGACCGCGTACAATGGAAGACGAAGGTACTTATTGGCGACAGTAGGGTATCCAACTCTATTGATTCACTGTTCTATATATACTATAATGGAATGTGTTCCTCTGAAATTAGGGAAATCATTCCCGATACCCTATATTTTTACGTAGCACACGACTGTCTTCAAGAACACACCCATTTGTGGTCGATTGGCCAGTGAACCACACAACACATTACAGGGAAAATTCATTCTTCAGCCGCACTGTTCGTATGTGGAACAAACGTCCTGCAGAAGTATTCCAAGCCACTTTCGATGTTAAAAGGTTTAAATCAAATGTCCACAAACACTACTCCCTCTATCTTCAATCCCACAACCCATTTTCCTAGTTCCAGCACAATGCACAATGCACCCCTGAGTGCTGGTCCAAGAAAAAAAATATATTACTTGCTTACTTACAGGGTATGTAAAAATTTTGCTGGGTGGGTATAAAAATCAACAAAGCATATCGATGTTAGGGGTTATGTAGGATAATCATATGTTGATAGAAGGGCTCTTACTAATTTGCCTTATTCTTCAACCTTTTGAACAAACATTTAAAGACAATACCACTGTAATTAAACTTATACGTACACTAATTGCCTGGTAATAATTGGTGCGTTGAACACTACATGATGATAGGCCACTCCTTTAGGATCACTGATTGGATTCGGGTACTAAATCCAAGAAACTGAGTATCGTAGATCGCTATAGATAAATATTTAGTTTATCCACCATGAACATATAATTTTCAGTATTTAACTACTGTAATGTGGCTTACCAGTGAAAAGGATGTTTATCTGTAATAATAACTTCTAAATTCTTGATTAATGTTATGCTCAATACAGCAAGCTGTATGTAAAACAGCAATCTTAAATAACATTATTATCTGCTACAATTTTCAACAATCACCAATATTGTTGAATAATATAACATTTTAGTGTTAAAACAAGCAATATTTAAATGTTATAACACAATTTCCTTTTTATAGAACTTGCGTAATATTCAATATAACACTTTCAAGCAACATGTTACTTATGTATAACAATTACTGCAGCATCTTATTGTGTGAGAATAACACACGAATCCTGTTTACTCTGTAAATTGGGGTGTAAACTGTTAAAATTATACAGTCTGCAAAGAGCGCTATGTTATAGAATTAAGAGAGTCAAGGATGCTGTGTTATCCTTTCGTAAAAATTGTTTTACTCCAGAGACCAGAAAAAAATGCAGACATAGGGAGAAGAAAAAAACACAAGGCGAAAGAAAAAACTATGAAAATAGCACAAAATCAGGACATGAAACAGCAACTAGATTTATTTGAGAATTTAGTCAGTGCGTTAACTTACGGTCGAACACAACACTTGTATGCAAAATTTAAAGCAAAAAAATTTTCTTTTTTTCAAAGATAATTTAAAATAGAGAAAAAAATAAGTATTTAAATGACAAACAATAATAACAATTAGAAGTGAAATATTATTAATAAATTCGAAATTAATTAAAAAGTGTGTAGAAGTGTTAAAGAAGTTATACATAACAATTTTCAAGTAAACATTTAAAAGGTCAATTATAATTATTGAAGGCAACTAAGCAGTTTTTAATATATTAAATACTTTAAGTATTTAAAACTTTAAATGCTTAAGAAAACAATTTCATTAAAAAAACGTTTAAGTTGATTGTTTATTTAAATATACAAAAAGGATTATGAAATAAAATCTAATAGGAAAAAAAACCTATACCATTTATAATTTAAGAAGCTAAAATAAAGAAAAAGAATTTTTCTTTTAACAGAAAATTGTCATGTTGTAGTACTCATTCACTCTTTTCTTTTATAACAAAATCAACAAACATCCTTAGCATCCTTGTCGTAAGTTGTTAACGTCTCCCATTGAAAGTTCGTGACTAAAAGGATATAAATATATACATATATAATAAAAAGGTGTCATAATAAAACACGGTATATGTATATTTGCTTGTATGTCTGTGAGTGAGAATAAAAACTTAAATGAAATGATTACGACTAGTAAAAGAGTTACAACTGCCAGCAGCTATTACCAGCCATATTACTACTATAACTAAATACATACATACGAGTGGTAAACACATTTACAAAAAATTTAATACTGCTACAACTAACTGTGACACTATTGCTACGAATGCTTGCACTGCTACCAACATACCAACACACTACAACTATTAAGGCTGAAACCGATGTTGAGCAACGAGCCACTTAAGCTTCCACCAACACCATTACCAACACTTATTTAAACCAAGATAATCATCATCATCATATAAAATAAATTACAAAAAAAAAAAAAAAACAAACGTTTTTCCTCTCATTTTCATTTAAATGCAAAAAAAGTGTTGCTTTTCTTTCTTCGTATATTTTTTTTTGTGTGAACTTTTTTATGACGTACTTCTTGTCGCTTAATAAAATGAAATAAAAGGCATAATTATGTTAAAAGGGTTCCCTTTTCATTCATAACTGCCAGAAACAACTACTACATTCACAGCTAAGGTTTTGTGCATATAAATCTGTGTGTACATGTATGTAAATGTCTGCATATGTAGTATATATGTATGTATGTTGAATACATACACAAAAAATATACACTTTCATAAAGGATTATAAAAAAAAAGAAAGTGAAAATAACATTTGGAAAATAAACTGAAAATAAAACTGCTGAAATCTAGAACATTGTTAATGCCCAAACAACCATGTATGTTTGCTGTTTAACTTTAATGTACCATAAAAATATATTTAAAAAATAAATAAATTCATAAAAAAGTCCTTACACAAAGTAAACAAAACAACAACAACAGCCATAACAGCAGAATAAACAAATATTAACATGTTTTAAAAATAGTTGAAAAATATTAAATAAATATTTATACACTCATTAAAATATGTATGCTTAATTTGTAATAACAAAAGCAACAGAGCAAAAACAAACAACATCATAAAAATTAATTAAATTTAAACAAAAACTAAAAATATACAAATACAATTGTCAACATCATAAAAACACCGGCAGCTATATTATAATAAAAAAAATTATATAAAAATTATTTAAAAAATAACAAAAATAATATAACAATAATCTATTTCTGTGTGTATCTAAATGTTATAACGAAAATAATAAAAACTTAAAATAAATAAAAATATTACAACAATAGTCCAAAATTTATTTTAATTAACAAATTTATAATGGTTTAACAATAGCCGTGAAGAAAAATTTAAATTGTTGTATTTAGTGTCCTCATAACATAGTGTAACATACATAGTTATATACTATATAATTACGAAAATATATTTTATTTATATAAATATTTAACTACCTCTAAATATAAATTATAAATATTAATAAAATAATAAATATAACAAAATAATTAATTAATATAACAAACATGGATTATTGGCTGTTTTTAATATTCTCAATATTTTTTATTGGTAAGTGTGAACACAATATTTTTCTCAGTATATACATATTTATATAAAGAATATTAAATACTTATTTTATGTACATACCCAGCAAAAACTTTTCTACCATGTAAGGAGTTAAGATGCTTAAGTTGATGTCAAGTACTTATTACAAATGTTTAAAAGTAATTATAAACAGTAGTCGCATTACATCACAGGAATAAACGTTAACAGTTTCACAGGCATAAGGACTATTGAATTAGAATGTATTTATATAACACATTATTATTAAGACCTTATTAGACTACATCTACATTTAGTCACAGACGATGTAGGTAATAGAAAGTATGTTGTTAGATAAGTAATTAAAATTAGATTTCATGACCTAGTTTTTGCTGGGTTCATATGTATATAAGACATAATTTAATTAGGATTAGAAAGTACTTATTATTTATTTTAAAAATTCCTTAAATAGATGGGATTAGTAATGTATTAAATAAGGTAAAAAAATTATAAAAATATACAAACATATGTATATGAGTATGAATAGTTAAATCTAAGTATATATCACTCATCTACTACAAGACTGGTATAATCTAAAATTTGTTTGTTTACCCTACACCACTTTGATGAAAAGGGTTGTTGTTGTAACAGCTCGACTGTGGCCGATAGTTCTTTACTGAAAAAAAAAACTGGGTTGACAATCTTTGACCGAATATGACTCGGGTCGTTCCGGAGCGAAGATCCAATTATCGTGGGAACGATGAAAAAGGTATATAGGTTTTGTGCTGATGTTTGTAACTCACAATTATATTGGTCATACATCCACCCTTACGTAAAGTAGAAACATTTCTGAATCGATTTAGCTATGTCTGTTCGTCTGTCTATCATGTAAACTATGTAATCAAACTACAGATCGCAATTTTAAAGATGATTCAATGAACGTGATTTTTTATTCGTCTCAGAGATGAAGCATATTGAAAATGGTTAATATTGGTGTATTATTTCACGTAGCCTCCATATATCCGAATCTCCCGAACTAGGCTTTTTAGCTTATGATTGCCGAATTTTATTATTATCTGGTCTCTCTTAACCCTATCCTTCATAAAAAGACCTCTTCAGAAAGTATACTAAATGTCCACAATTCGCTAGTGTCGTAGTCAAATTTAGTAAAAATACGTTTTATGTTAACGTGGATTCATTCAAATTTTGTGAAGATCTCTTCACATTTTTCCTCAAATGCTTAAATATATCGAAGACATTTAATTCTTTATTATGAAAAATAAATCACATTTAATTGTTTTAACTGGTATAGAGTACTATATGGCACGTTTAGCCCGACTATAATTTTTTACTTGTTTTTAACGGAGAACTACAAAACATGCGTCATATAAAATTTTTTGTGCGGAATAATCAATTTTCAAACACTTTCGGTGTAAGAACGAATTTTTGCTATAAACACGCCAAAAAAATAAAAATCTGTTGAAGTTGTCAATTTAATAAAATATTTTTTTTTAAATAAAGAAAAAATCAAAATAATTGATATCAATTATTGAACTTAAGTTTAGAATTAATTAGTTCATTAATTTAATAAATTAAATATTAAATAAAATAAACCCCTAATTTAAATTAGTTTTCTTTTAATTAAATAAATGAATTTCATATGAAGCAATCAAAGCATTTAGCATGTGCTCACAAATTTATATTGGAACAGATAAAGTGATTTATACATTTTAAAAGCATCTTGCAACTTGAACTTCTTATGACATTTTATGCATTATATAGAAAATATTTGAAGAAAATATCACAACAACTATTAAAGTAAATAAGTAGAGTGTTATATTCATCTATGCCAAATCTTTTATACCCATCAACAGACCATATGTCCTAAAGTTATAGTAAATTTCGAAAGGTGGTCTTGAATATTAGATTGATATGAATGTCATTTCATCGTTATTTAGGGTAAGTTATGAGCGTTAAAGTTATTTTCTGAAAAGGGCATCATATTAGTTGAGTGAATTATGCTTTGATTCTCTTAAAATTTTGATAGATAGATGTTTGTTCCTAAAAAACCAGTTTATTTAAATAATTATGGACCGATTGTCATAAAATTTGGTAGAAAGATTTCGTTTATTATGGAAAAGTATTCGGGGGGACACTAGTATGGGAGCTATGCGAACACGTAGACCATTCCAACACCAAACAGAGTAAATCAATATTTGTGCTAAATTTAAGTCGTTCAGCTTTTCTCATTTCCAGCCTATTGTGGCTATAATAGACAGACGGGCAGACAAGAATATATCGTCTATTTCAGAATTTTTTTCCTAATTTCTCTTGCTTTTGCATAGTATTTTACAAAGGAACCGTACTATTTATTAAATCATCATAATATGAGACTGTGTTTTTAACGTCTGCCAACAACTGACTTAATTATTGACTCAACAAAAACTCGGTAATGGGGTTTCTTCCATAACCACTTACTTATCAATGACTACTTCTTACTGTCTACATTACTTTAAAGTACTCAACTAATGACTTTCTTTTAATCTGATATAGATTTGTCATTTTGATAGCATGTTAAGAATTGTGTTTTATAAAAAACAAAACAAAATTAAATTTGGATCTGAAAACCAGTATTTGAAGCGCAATAAAATAGCTTAGCAATGGTGTAGTAAGTAGAACATTTAACTTATAAACCGAAGTCCCTAATTCGTATTCTTATTGGCTCATTATATTACAACTTACTCAACTACTTATTTGTAAGCGAGCGTAGAAGTAGTTGCCTCTAATGACATCATTGTGTTTAAATAATGAGTTAAAATAGTAATGAAGGAGTCGTGAAAATAATTGTTATTAGCATTTTAACGCATTACTTTTCAATGTAAGTTTTTCCTGGGGATCGTTTTCTTAAGACAGAATTGAACAAAAACTTATTTTCTAAAAGATGATTTATGTTCGGAATTCGCTTATATATGGGCGCATCACCATAATAATTTGCGTTTACATAAACGTTATTTATACTAAATTTTTTCGTGATAATAATATTAAAAGAATTCAAATTCCATTGCTGAAAGCATTATTAAGAGATCAACAATATCACTAAAGGTACGTTCAGACCTACCAAATATTTGACGAAAAAGACGTAACCACTAATTTTTGTAAATTTATTTCTGATTCTGCATGTTTTTTGTAATTGCAAATATTTTCAAAACAAATAATAAATACGTTCTGAATTGATCTTGTCTATCTAAATGTAATTTTTTAGGGGTCACGAAATTTTCGTCAAACATTTGATAAATTTGAACGTAGCTTAATACTTTAACAAATTCGTGTATTCTATTGTTTGTAATAATCCGAGCTGTTTAGCAAATTTGAATTTTTGCCATACTCCTTTGAGAAAAATATATATTATAGACCTGTCATAGGATACCCTGCAATAGAAGAATTTATAATGAATTCTGTATTAATATATAATTATTTTAAGGTTTATTAATAAACAAGGACGGACATACATAGCTTAATAGATATAAAAATTATTCTGAGACTATTGATATTAATTGATATAGGATACGTTCGCGAATCCTGTATTCAAGTATTCAAGAATTTATTCAAGTAAAATATTAAAATAGTCGGTGCTGACAAAAGCTTTAATTAAAAAAATAAAAACTTATATTATTTAACAATTTTAAGTTAAACTAAAAAAATTTTGATATTTTTATATAAATTTCATATAATTTTAAATTTTATGTTAAAGAATTAATATAAAATTAATATTGGACAAAAAATTTAATTTTATAATAACCACTCAACTATAGTTGTGTACAAAATATGATGAAACCAAATTCATAGAATTTTGTGGCAAAATATTTGTTGTTTAAAAACCAGAAAAATATAGAAAGAATGTCATAACTGAATGTTCAAAAACTCGTACATATGGTTAGACGATTATAAATTTCCAAAAATTAAGAAGGAGTCTAGTAAAATGCGGTGGTCGTACCCCATTTATAAGCGTGTTTGGTAAATACTTGCTTTAACGTCATTACCATGTTAAAATAATTATGTAAGTAAATTTTACTTTTCAATGTTAATTTATGCTGAGATAGTTTATATAGATACTTATAATATTCTAGTTTTGAGGCGTCCATATCATAAATATAAATGTTGTAAATATTTTCCGAGGGGACTATTTATAACTATGCATATCCTTATTAATATGAGCTATATGTATATGTATATGTATGTGGTACATATTTTAAAAATTTGCAAATTTAAGCAAATGAAAATTCTTGGAATACATTTTTTTTGTACAGATATGCATACAATTCTAATTTAAATTTAATTTATTATTATTTCTTGGTATTTTACAAATTTTTGTTGTAAATTCAAAAATTTGTTATAAAGAATTTTGCAATTCAAATAATTAATGAAAAAATCCATTCTATGTTGTTCACTTCACAAAGGCATAATAGTTGAACTTGTTAAAAAATGTTCATTTAGTAACTCCATATATATGTATTACTACACATTTTTTATATGAACTGCATAGTTATCCCATTCACCATTGTGAGAACGCTCTACATTAGAGTGTCCAGAGAAACAGGAGCAGAATTTTTATAGAATTAGCTCTCAATCGATCCATATTAATGTATTGAACATGAGGAAAATTAATTAATTATATATAAGGAATTCCGTGTCAAGTGAACCAACTTAAAAAATCGATGTCTTCCTACATCCATCAATGTTTATCCGTTAAGAATTGCCGGACTTAGTGGGGGTCAAAGTTGGACATTTTGGTCACACAGGACTTTATTGAAATGAGTGTGACTTTTCATCTATTGGTCCTAGCAAAAATTTTCCAATTCTTTCCCTTTTATTTTTTATTAAAAAATTACCAAAAATAATTATTTAAAAAAAAAATAAATTAAAAAACAATTATTTTTTAAAAAATTTATTTTTACCGTTAGTACTAATGAATAGTCTGACGTACTATTCATTAGTACTAACGTTTGTGTAAATTTCGTCAGAATCGAATTTTTGTGTTGGGTTACTGATATAAAATTTCCTAAGTAAATAAACATCCTGTTTCCTTTTATTCGATTAACTGTATAGGTTTAAATTATCCAAATATTAACTGGCTAACATAAAGCCTTAAAAAAATATGTACTTATGTAGTAAAGTAATTACATCGAGTAACTTAATAAGTATTTTTATACAACTTTCACAACTACATCTTTTCTCTGTACAACATAGAATGTAGTTTTTCATTAATTGTTGGAATTGCATAATTCTTTATAAAAAGTTTTAAAATTTTCAACAAAAAAATTTGTAAATTAAATATTCTCAGGAAAAATTGTATTACTTAGTTCTACAACTAGTTGTAGAACACATGATTTTAGCCTGAACTCGTTCTAGTTTGGCGATGAGACCAATGATTTTTGTTCGAAAATTTCACCTTCGGAACTTGTGCTGATGAAGCGTTATGGAGTCGACACTCGTTCTTTGGAACGCTTCTTGACGATTTTTGTTTGAATTTGTCAACCTTGGAACTAGTTCCATTAAAGCTTTAGAGAACTTATAAAGAAATTTTTATTTTATAGGGTTTTTGTTTGAAATTATTAAGATTAGGTGCAAATTTGAGAAACTGTTGAGAAATTTTTACTATTGTACCAATTTTATTTACAAAACTTACGTACATATACAAATCTTACGTAAAATTTAATATAATTCATCCGCAACTAACTTTCCCTTCTCTCGGTACCATTCAATTAGTGATTTCTTTTATATCTTGTAGTTCAGTTACATGCAAAAATATACATTTGAACGCGTTTTCTATTTCGATAAAAAATTTTTAATTTTTCGACATTTTTTTCAATCGATTCCAAGAAGTTGTTTCAGAATTAGTATGCGATCTATTGAACTAGTGTAGTAGCAATGTATAACTAGTTTTAACAAACTAGTTCCTTGAAAACTATTTAGAAGTATTTAAGAACCACAACAATATTCTAAAGAACGTGTTCCAGAAGTAATGGCGACACTACTAGTTCCAAGGATGTTGTTTAAAAATCTGAAGTGGTTCTGTTTTCACTCGTTCTAGAACTAGTAGTTTTTAGAACAAGTTTTTAACTTTTCTGGGTTGATTACAATTTTCATCAAAAAATTTTCAAAATAAGATTTTTTAATAAATTAAAATTAAATTGAAAACGTATACATATCAGTATAGAAAATGTATTGCAAAAATTATCAATTGCTCAAATATGCAAATTTTTGAATTGAGTATACATATTTAAGATTATTTCTTATTAATTAATTAAGTTAATGTTTTTTATCGACGACTGAAAATTAAAAAAATTCTTGAGTAAATGTGACATACATACAAAAACTATTTTAACTCGGAGAAATTGTTTTTATACGTACTTAGTTATGATGTGCATTCTATGTGTTTGTTTTGGTTTTTAAACAACAAAATTTTTTTTCCATAAAATTCTCTAAATATGTTTTCATTATACTTTATATACTACTAGCTAGTGTGCTTTGCTGCCCTAAAAGCAATATAAATAAAAATTTCTTTACCTTTCATATTTACATTTAATGGGAGAAAACTCCACACAGCAGAAATATTATGAACTTCTTTCATTGACAAAAGTTAATAATATTTGGGAATAAATTAATAAATGGTATGAATTTTTTTCATATTTTAATATTTTCAAACAAGATCTAGAAGCCTTGACCTTAATATTTATTTTAAATATAATTTATATTCTTCTTTTTGTAAGAAATGCTTGAAATTTTCTTTGGAGCATTTTTTTATTTCTTTATGATTTTTGGATTAAAATCGTTAAAATGTTCGCGAAATTAGTCGAATTGTATAGAGAACTGATGTTTTACTATGTTTTATGATGTGTGTCCAAAAGTATACCAATCGGCTCAGAATCACTTTCTGAATAGGGCACCCCCTGAAAAAATTATTATGCCTCTTTGTCATTTTAAACTATTTGTAAGAATTTTTATTTCATTAACTCGATATGCCACATATATTTTTTACACTTTTTAAGAAAGTCCTCTATAATGATGAAGATAAAAGCGGAATTGATAATTATTTATATTGTTGTGATAAAACAAGATAAGACAGCTATGAAAAAATTATATTTGTCAAAATCTCGAGAGATATAATTTTTTGAAATTGAAGTGGCTTACCATGTTTCTGCATAAAAATAATTTCATTTGTAATTATGTTGCTTACTAAGTTCTTGCTGATTTGAAAATCCAATAATATCCGATAATCATTATAAAACATGTCACAACCATCATCTCATAAAAAAAATATTACGCCTTTTACATAATGTGAATATCGAAACTATTTTTGATCTCGAAACAGAATATGAACTATGCTGAATAAACGCAGGATTATCTCAAATTTTTATCTGAATATTCAGTTAAAAAATCAAGCCAATGTGTTTTATCATTTTATTTAAAATATTTTTTGCCTTAGCTCTTTTAAAGAACTTGCCTTTTTCTGCAGAATAATTTAGTCTTTATTTCATATGAAAAAGTAACTAAAAATATAACAATTAAATTGTTAATAAACAAATTTTGGTAAAATTAATAATGTTAAGTCCTTGTTTAATAAGAGAGGAAAATACCAAGTTTTAACGGATTTTAAAATATATTGAAATGAATAATATGTTTATAAATAAGGCAGATAGACAATTTCTAATTGGTTTTTTTTTACAAAAAATGTACGTTTAAGTTATTTTTAGAACTGTGAATAGATCGATAATAAATACGGGGTAAATAATAATACTATTCTTAAAGTATAGCAGGAATTTGTTTCTAAAATTTGCAAATCATCTCTAAAATTTGTAACAAGCAGTGCGATATTGTTGATCTTTTCTAATTAATTTACGCGCTTAATTCATTTAATTATAAAGTTGTCGGTATAAAATTCGACTTGAGTATATTTTGTGTACATATAAACCATTCTACTTCTTCGGATCGGTCTATTATTAGTCTTTGCTCCTTTATAATACCCAATTTCTAAAATCACTCAAACGCATATACATATCTAATTGAATTATACATTTATCGACATAAAATTCTCCATAAATATGTTTTGTGTACATTTTAAACATTTAAGTATTTTTTCTGGATTGGTTTATTATTGTTCATAGCTCCCATATAAAGTCCACATCCGAAAATCACTTCAACGCACATTATTCGTTGGCAAATACATTAATCTTGATAAAAAAATTCGACTTGTACATATGAATTAGTACAAAAGCAATATATATTTTACATCTTTTTCTAATTTCTGCTTATTTGTCAAAGCATGTCTCGGATTTTTGCTCATATGATATTAATTTGATAATATAGCGATCTTCTCGAAAAGATTCCGATCTCGCCAATATCTGGGGTTCTCTAAAAACTGATTTCAACAGACAGACATAATATACCCTTCTCACACGCCCCTCAGGCATGTTTCCTTGATGAGTGTCATATCATGGTGTATTGCAATCCGGAAGTAGAAAGGTGCTACCAATACCTGTGGTCTTGGTATTCACAATTTACTGCCTGGCCTTATCCTTGCATAAATTGAAAAGAGGTCGAACCACATTATCTGGTAGTACGGGTCCGCAGGACTATGCCCTAGCTGGTTGGGCGACATTATGTCGTGCTCATGACACCTGTTTTTCCCCAATGTGACAACTATGGCAAGAGATTAGATAGCTCGAGTACTTGAGCAAAGTGCTTAAACATGGATCTGAACATATATGTACAAAAATTGCAACTTGTGTAAGATACACAAAGGGGCAGTGGTGAGTTGTTTACATTTTACCCACCCAGTGGTTGGAAAAGTACCACCGATAGAGCAACACGTCAGGTACTCACGTAAAGCACTTTGACATCATAAACTTCTCATAAAGGTGAAGGGTAAAAAAATATTATTAACAAAAAAGCAATACATAAACTGTTAAGCAAAAAAATAAATTATATTCATCCAATTTCCGTTGTGTCAAAAGCTTATTTTTATTCAAATAAAAAAAATCGAAGTATTTTCATCCCTCGATTTGCACGAGAAATAAAAAAATCGTATAAAATCAAAATCGTTATACATTGCGTATGATTATTACCACTTTCAACATATAATTAAGTATTCGCACTAGTGGGCAATAAAATATTGGCCATTTATACCTTAATTAAAAATTTCAAAACTAAATCAGCCAAATTAGTAAAATTCTAAAATTTTTTATAACTATTTCATAATTTCTTATACATAAGAAAAATATACTCATGTCGAGTTTTATATATCTATCTATATCTTTTTTCGTTAAAAAGATCTGAGAGACATGACCAATTATGGAAGGAAAACGAAAATATTAGCAATGTAATTTATATATACTTCAAACACATTGTTGACAAATTTTGTATAACGCAACATGATGTCTTAGGTATTGCTAGTGACACAAAAATTAGCTCAATATCTAATAGAGGATTTTTAAGAATTTTTTTCTAACATACTACGTTTTTTAGTCATATATTTTTGGCTCACTTGATTAAGTTCTATCAGAATAAAATCAGTTACTGCTGGCAGTGAGTAAAATCTATTCAGCGCATATAAGTAATATATTTTTTAACAAATAGGTGGCGGTAAGGCATTAACTAAAGAATAAAATGACGAAGTTCAAGCGTTTTTGGAAATCACTGGAATTTTGCAAAAAAATTGTTCAAATTCAGAATGTTGTTCGCAATTGAATAAGAAAATAGTTTGAATATTAAGAAGGCATAAATGGAACTACATATATTACAACAAGGCTAGCTTCAGTAAAACGAATTGTAAGAAGGGCCAAGGTTTTAGAAATATTTAAAATTTAATTAAAAACTCTCCAATTGCCACTCGTAAAGAGAAATCCTCTTCAGTTTGCACATAAACATATTGTTATAAAAAGCTATATCAATATCTTGTTTTTTTCGGATGAAAACATTTTTAGTTTAGAAGGTCCAGATCATTATTTTTATGATTTTTAACAGGAAGAGCTCTACCTGAGTTGTTTTCATAACTTTTTAGGATGTGGGAGGATGGAGTGGGGGCCAATTTCGTATTATGAAACATGTGAGCTTAAATTTCTTTTGTATAGTAAGAATTGTAATGCCATACGAGAAACAGCTTTTTATATATTTTCGGATATCTTTGAACCATTGCCGAGGATATTTCAAAAATTTATTGCCCCGATCCATATCGCCATGGCTGTAAAATAGTGGATTCGAAACCAGAATGTAAAAATTTTGGAGTGCCCTCCATAATCTTCTCATCTATTTATTATCGAAAAGGTTTCGAATATTCTTTCTCGTAATGTATAAAGGTCGGGCAGACAGTATGACACAAAAGAAGCCTAAATTAAAGGAAAGGAAGGGCTTATTGCAGTAACTCGGTATGTCACAAAATAAATATATTAAGAACACCAATATTTAAGTTTAAAAAGATTTGAAAATTGTATAAAATTTGTACAAAAAGGCCTTATATTTTAGTTGTATAAAAATTTTACCAAAATATTGGCGTATCCAAGATATATGATAATGAAATTATTATATAAAATCAGTTTCCGATATTATGTTACTGCTATAAGCACTTCAATTGTTCACAACCTTTTTAAAGTTATACAATTATTTCGTTTTCCTTTCTCAAAATTATTATTTTTATAATATATTTCTAAAAGTAAACTTTAATGCTTATTTCTTGCTTATTTTGTATATATAAAAATACATATATATTATTAATATTTCATATATGTATATTAAATATTTACAGGAATATTTGATATGTTATGTGTACATTTGCACAAATAAAGTTTCATATATATTGAACAGGATATTATATAAGAATGTGTATATTTAAAAAAAATGATAATAATAAAAAAAAAATGTCTGTTGCAATAAATAATATTTGTTAAATTTCTTTTTCTGTATTTAATAAATTTCATTTCGATTCATATGCTTTTAAAAATAAATTTATTTTTTTTATAATATTTTTTTTTTTTTCATTATAGATTTACAAAGTGTATGCTGTTTATTTGTGACTGATTTAAATGTTCCGGAAATTGTTGATTTTCGTGATAATGTCACATTATCATGTAGTTATGCCATGAGTGGACATACATTGAATTCTGTCAAATGGTATAAAGATAAAATGGAATTTTTCAGGTAAGTAATTCATGGAATATGAGAAAAAATTGTGTATATTTTTCTGTCTGACTGTGTGATTTTTTTTTCAGAAAGTATTTTAATAATGATTTATGCAGTGTATAGTTTTTTTTTGTTAATGATAAGGGGGAAGAATATATTATTAGTTTTTAACAAATCGACTTAAAAGAATCAAACAATGTTATTGAGAGTCAATTTTTCACGTTTGGTTTATTTTTATAATTCAATGGGAGCAGGGAAAGATTAAGTACAGTAAATATTTTTATACTGGGAAGGAGAAAATTTCTATGAATTTATCTTGTAATGAATGTTTAGCGCTTAATGAATGCTATTTTAATGTACGATTAAATGACTAAATAGGTGAGACTGTATAGTCGGATATGGCCGACTATATAATTCCCTATAACAGTGTTTCTATGGGGTACGATCATTATAATTGAAGCGCTCATTATAAAAATGGCTTAAGTTTTGCCTATTTTGCAGAGATACTAAAATATTCAACATAGTTATGAGCTCAAGATGCCTATTCGGAGATATGGTTATATGGGGGCTAGACGAATTAATGAACCTATTTTAACCATTTTCAATAGGTTTTATTCTTGATAAAAATCATGTGCCAAATTTCACAGACACAAAGACAGACAAACAGTCAGACACACGGACAGACACATACAAACAGATACACCTACATACAGACATAAAAACAGACATACAGATATTGATAAACACACAGAGATATACCGGACATCCTCAAATCGACTCAGAAGATGACTGTGAGTCGATTGCTATCATTTTTAGCTTTTACAAACATCACAATAAACCTATTATACCCTCACCAGTATAGTGGTTAAAAAATATACATAAATATGTATATCTATATGTTTTTATAATAAAATTAAAAAAAATTATAATATTTAACCACCACAATATTTGTAGATATTCACCTATGATGCATCCTGTTTATATAAAGTTTCCGGTGGTTGGTGTACATTTGCCAGATGGTAAATACTATTGCAATGAATCATCATGTAGAGTAGAATTGAGTATGTTAAGTGCGAAATCATCGGGTGTTTACAAATGTGAAGTGTCAGGAGATGCACCACATTTTCAACTGGCAGCCAAAGAGGACAATATGACTGTAGCAGGTGGGTGCCAAAGACTATTATTAAATGCTGTACAAACAAATTAAACGAAACTAAAAATTTACAATAATAATTATTTAATTATTAACATTATAAATTTTTTAGCTCTACCTCAAAGTGACCCATTAATAGAAAGCTTTAATCCCATGTATCGTATGGAAGACTATCTTAGTGCTATTTGTACCTCTGATTATTCCAGTTTACCCACAAGACTAACGTGGTTTATCAATGGTGAACAGGTAAATTATACACTAAATTCAAAGAATGTTCTTTAATTTTATTAAAGTATATTTTGATTTTTTTTAATTTTATATTAAATATTTTATGTAAAATATAAATTTATTTTTCTAAATTTTGTTCTCTAACTATTTTCAGGCTTCTTTAGGTGAACTACAACCAAATGTTGATACGAGCATCTCAGCCCATGGCTATATTTTACGACGACAAAAACTACAGGTTCATTTTTATTTGAGCGGACCTCGTTTCTATCAGGCGGGTAAAATTTTACAATTGAAATGCATAGCGGAAATTGAAAACTTTCCCGAATTGACACGCGAGACTTCACTGAATGCTGCTCTAATTCCTTATGATAATTTAAACAATCAAATGTTAATACACGCTGGTACAAATGGTAAGTTTATAAGATATTTAGTTTTTTTGCATATATGTTTATTTTAGGCATAATGAATATAATAGACGCTAATGAATAAAATTAGATCCAACTAAAGAACATCTATAATTTTCATCGTCTCTACTGTCCACGAAAACTCCATAGAGAGAAAGATGGTGATATATAGCAAAACATTAGTTCTTGTCTATAGCCTATCATTTTCTCTTGAATGATTTGAAAAGGCTGGGTCAATGATCTGACATTACTTTAGAAACTTCTCTGGTAATGAGCAGACAGATATGCTGGACAGGAAGAGATAATCTCTACATATTTTCAACTTTGTTTCAGTAACAAGTCCGTCAGGTTTTATATCTTCAAAAAGCTGAAAATAAATGAAATAGTTGGCGTGTCATGCTGTCTAGTGACATAATGGCCATGGACGTAACGACACACCAAAATGTGTCATAGTATCCATGAGGTTAGGTTGATAGGATGACATCAAATCCGAAAAAATACACCAAGGCCACAATCGGGCCTGTTGTGCGCTCCTTATCATGAAAAAGGAAACTGAAGGAATTATTTTTAATTGTTTAGAAACTCAGTTTCGTGAACGTAATTCCTAAGAATCTTCAATTCGATGTTAGTCAGGAATGTTCTTTCCAGAATAACATTACTTCCAAGATACTTGTAACTAAATTTGACGAATGACTGACAGTGGCAAAGAAAGTGCTCCAGAGTTTCGCTGTACTCTCCACATGCTATAAAAACGTTTGAATCCCCACGTACAATTTTGCATAAATATGCTCGTAATCCTGTGTTTCTACTCAGAATACGTACTATCATACTGACTTCAGACTTGCTCATTTTGAGGAGATTTTTCATTTGCTCTCATCAGGGTCAACCCATAGGATTTTCGTGCTCCTACCCAATGCTTCATTATTCTAAGTGGTCTTATGGGATTCTCTCACTCGTGTTTTTAGTTCAGCTTTTGTTGCATCGAATGGTTTCACGTTTCTCAGATTAACTGCCTCGAGCTCCCTTCTCTTTAAAGCTATTACATTCGCCCTTTAGTGACCGACTACTCCCGAGTGGGCTGGTACACATATGATGTGAATCTAACCCCTGGGAGAGTATTGAGTTAAAGCTTTCTTACAATCCAATAAAACGTTTGAATCCCCACGTACAATTTTGCATAAATATGCTCGTAATCCTGTGTTTCTACTCAAAATACGTACTATCATACTGACTTCAGACTTGCTCATTTTGAGGAGATTTTTCATTTGCTCTTATCAGGGTCAACCCATAGGATTTTCGTGCTCCTACCCAATGCTTCATTATTCTAAGTGGTCTTATGGGATTCTCTCACTAGTGTTTTTAGTTCAGCTTTTGTTGCATCGAATGGTTTCACGTTTCTCAGATTAACTGCCTCGAGCTCCCTTCGCTTTAAAGCTATTACATTCGCCCTTTAGTGACCGACTACTCCCGAGTGGGCTGGTACACATATGATGTGAATCTAACCCCTGGGAGAGTATTCAGTTAAAGCTTTCTTACAATCCATTACGGTCTTATATTTAATTTAATCTCCTGATATCGCCCTAATTGCCTTTTGGCTGTCGGTAAATATATTAAGCGCTGTGGACGCCATATTTATTATAATCCAATTTACGCATTCCTTTATTGCTCGTACTTCTGTCTGGAAGCTTGGTGTTATGATTTGGTAATCGGTGGTATATTTCTGCTTCTGGGTCTTCTTTATAGAACCTCAGCCCCACTTCATCCCCCAATCGTGTAACAACGGATTTTTACTGTTTTTTGCTCTAATGTTCCGCTTGACCAAGATATTCTATCTGGGATCAGCGTTTCAAAGTTTCCAACATATACGATCAGGCACGTCCGATGATTGTGTATAACCTTCCAATGTTTCCAGTATCCATTAATGACGTGTCTTATAACCGCTTTTGTCCAGTTAACCTTAAATAAAGAGTCGTTCTGCCGTAAGCGCCACCTCATATATTAAATATTTATGTTTCAATGGGTGAATTATCTAAGAAAGTTATGACACTTTAAAAATAGAAATGTATTGCAAAATTTATTTACAATTTAGGATAGAGAAATTTTTATCCGGAATGTGAATTGCTCCAAAATTTGGTGTATGTTGCATTTTAAATTCATTTAAATAGGTGTCCTTCATAGATATTGTGACACTTTTATTGGTCAAACTTTTGAGCTTTGTCTGTCCCTTTTAAACCTTTTCACGCACAAAACTAAACTGATGGACTTTTAATAGATATAAACCGTATACGTGAAAGAGTTAAAGTTCAAATTGGAATTTTTATCGTTTTTAAAAGTTCACTAAGAATTGACCTTGGGTCCGAAAACAAACTATAAGCCTTATATATATAGATTTATTTATATAATTTATTAAATATTTATTAAATTAACTTTTCGTATATATTTTTCTTTCTTTCGTCCATTTCTTTTAATTATTTTTATTAGGCGGAAGCTCGACAAGTAAATTTCCAGCAACTTTCAACACAATCATTTTAAACATTGTTCTGGTGATATTTTCAACAATTTTAAGTTCAAATACTTTATGATCTACTCAAAATATGATGTCATTTATTAAAAAAACAAATTATTTCTAAAATAAAAGCAAAAATGACAAATGCTGTAGTATTAGTTTGAAGTAAAGGAAATAAAGCGGCAAAGTAGGAGTATAGTGTAAGCAACAGCAGAAATACAAGTAAAAAAGAAAAAGCTGTTATACGAAGCAAACGGAAATGGATATAAAAGGCTGAGTATAAGATGTTATAATAGGAAAGAAAATGAAGTAAAAAAAGCAACAACAACAAATTATAAGGAAGAAGTTACTATATCATATTAGTTAGTCTATAACAAAAAAAAAACGAAAAACAAGAATAATAAATAACAAAAAAAAAAAAAAAATAAGAAAATAAATAATTTAAAATAAAAATTCAAATAAATAAGTAAGTAAACGTTACAAACTTATAAATAAAATACGAATATTAAGTATAACGGAAAGTGTAAGACGAAGGAAAAACAATATTTATTTTTCATTTAAATTATTAATTCATTTGTTTTTTGTTTATTTTGACTTTAATGTAAATATCAACATCCTTTGTACCAGGTAAAACGAAAAACGAGTGGAAAAAATATTATTTAAGAAAAAAATAGACATAAATACTTAATTACAAAAAATATGTGTAGTTATAATTAAACAAGAATTTAAGAAAAAATTCTTAGATTTAGAAAATAAGATTTTAAAATATTAAGTTAAACCAAAAAAAAAAAAAAAAACAGCAGAAATTCAAACAAGAATTTAATTCTTATTTTGCCAGTAATAATATAGAAAAAATAAAATAAACAAAATAAATATAAATATTTTTAATAATAGTTAAACATAACGAATATTGTGTTTTAAACACTTGACTAGATATTATTTTACAAAAAAAAATAAAAATAAATAAAAAATAAACTTTAAGAAATCATACAACAAGTACATTTATACATAGACATTCAAAATTTTTTTAATAAACTGCCATTTTACAGAAATAAATTTGTTTTATATTTTACTTTTCCCAATAAAAACAAAAGGATTTGAACTGCAAACTGCCACAAATTTTTATTTAGATTTTAAATATTTCTTATTTTTATAAAAATTATTTTTAACATAATTTTTATTTTTTACATTTTAAACCAATAACTAAGAACAAATACTCACAGACATCATAACTTACTATTTAGTACTTGTTATATAAGTTTAATGAAATATTATAAATAAACTATAAAAATAAAACACTTTTATTGTAAATGCTCTTAATAATGACTTTTCAGTACACAACAAATTTGATGAAATTTAATATATAAGTGTTAAAACAAAGTATCCAATACTGACTTACTCTCTGCGCTGTAAGAAATTAGAAAAAAAAACATTTTGAAAACTTTTATTACTTTTTTTTGGTTTTTAATTTCAGCCTGAAGTATAAATTCTACAAATATAATTTGAGGAATAAAAGTATATTAACAAACTCAAAAGGTAATTGTACTAGATTAACCTTTTTTTATATAGTTAAACTTTCTTTCGATGACTTAGGTACTTTAATTTACGCATCCCAGCAAACATTTTGTTAAAAGAACCAATAATAATTTGGATATTTAAGAGCTTTTAAGACGATATAAAACAAACCAGACCAATTAATATAAAAGGTACTAAATAGTTTACCTTTAAACTATTATTGTCTTATAAGGACAAATTTTCTTTTTTGAATTTTATAAATTTTTAATCAATTTTCGATGATTTTAATGAAAGTACAAAAAAAAGTAAAAAAACTTAAAGTTTTAGTTTTTTTAAGCTTTAAAGTTAATGTTCTAAGGTTTCTTTTAAAACTCGACAATTCCAAAAAAAATATATTGAATTTGTTTCCTTTGTTATTCCTGAGTATTTGAGCAAAAAAGTGTCCTTTTTGAAAAAAATAATATAAAAAAAAAATTAGAAACATTGACCAATAAGTGAAATGTTACACTTATTTGAATAAAATCCTGTATGACCAAAATGTAAAACTTTCACCTCCTTTAAGTCAGACAGGTTTTGACCGATAGAGCTGAAAGTGTATGCCTGGCCTACTATCGAATAGTACTAACCTGGACGCAAATTTTATCAAATCAATTTGCTCATATTTATTTCATAAGAGAGATGTCACATCAACCATTGCAAGTTCTCCAATGAAAAATTTTAACATTCTAGCATGAAATTCCGACAATTTTCCCCAAATGTTTGCATGGATGTCAAAGTTCATCGAACAAAAAATTTTTGTGCTTTAGCTTTTTTTTCAGATAATCGAGTATTTTTTTATTAAATTAAAGCCTTTAATTCCTCTTATAAAAGTTCAATATTTTCCTACAATGATTACATGGATGTAAAAGTTCTTTGTACAAAATTTATACATTTAAGATCTTATAATTTTCCGCCAATTTATTACAAAATTGTTCATGTGGATGTGAATGTTGTTTGGTTGTTTCAACTCTTATAGTTTTTAAAATACAAATTTTTATTTTGAATTCACTCAAATTTTAAAGTATTTTCTACAAAATTTTGATATTTTAGCTCTAATAATTTCATGGATTAACAAATGTTAGTATTTAATACATATGGAAGTTGCCACGCCCACTATTTCTACTATGCAGACAATTCTTTGTCCTTAATATTCATGTTGATACTTAACTGACTCCGAAATTTAATTTTTCTTAGATGGGAGGTACCACGCCCACTATAGATAGTTAGTTTTTAATAGTTATATATGGAGCACTTTACCTATTTGAAATTTTGATGTGCAGTATAAGATAGTTTATTTCAGACAACAATAAAAACCCTTGAAAATGTAAAAAAGCGTAAAATTATATATACAATAGCAACATCTATTTATGTCTTACACATACAACGTAAAAGTGATTTGCAAAAGCCGCTTTACGTGTATACCTGGCGTGTTGCCCTATCTCACGATGGTACTTTTTCAACCACTGGATGAGAAAAATGCAAACAACTCACCACTTTGTGTATCTTACACACAGGTAGCAATTTTTGTACATGGATTGAATCGGTCCATGTGCAAGCACTTTGCTCTAGCATTTGAGCTATTTAATCTCTGACCGAGATATAAAACATCACTTCCGTTTACAACCACGCATATGGGATGGCCTCTGTTGACTTGGCAACAACACATAGAGACGTAATCGGTATGCCGAAGTACGAATCTATCAAATAAGCCGAGACTTTGTTCTCTCTCACAGAGACACACTGTGGTAATTCTGTCATGAAAAGAGCTTACTCTGAACATATCTGGACAAGGAAGTAAAATTTAATTGTATCATACATCCTAATTATCTGACATATCCGGTACCGTATACAATTAATACCAACTCATTCCAACGCTAGTCCCACAGTCACTCCTTTGTGGGGTATCTGTTGTTTCGGCAACAGCACCGAATATATACCGAAATATTGACTTTACCTTACATCAGTCTTTTAAACGCAAATCACTCTTTCCGCAAGTTTAGATTTTAACCACATACACTACGTGGATCCCGAAGAAACCTCAACCAACTGACCAGCCAAGACATAGACCTGTGGACAACTGGTCACGCGTATATACCAAATTATGTAGTTCTCTGTTTATACCTCTTTTCAATCTATGCAACGACTAAGCCAGGCTATAGGTATTGGTAGCACCTATCTACCCCTGGATTGTAACACACCAAGATGGTATCCGTCATCAAGGATAATATGCCCGGGGGCAGCCGGATCGTATGTTTTAAACTGCATAAATTCTGATCAATGATAATGAACAGTTAGGTGAGTTAACCAAAATGCAATTAGCCTTAGGTATATCCAACGCGAGTAATAACTGAACTCAGAGTAGATGTCTGGTTGGTTAGTTCGATTTCCATCTGAGGCACTGGTTAAGCATTGCGCAACAGGGCTGATAGTGGCCTAGATGTACCTATTTCTTTGTATTATATATACATCCTTCTTTCAAACTAACTAACACAACTTAGTAGGGATCTTCTTCAAAATGCTAAATAATGTATAATATATTGAGATTGCTGGCATTAATAACTTTGTACTTAAGCTTCCCTTCACAATTAAAATGACACGAAAAAAGTGTTCACCTTCGCTGATATGTCCAGGCCCTAGACAAGAGAATAAAATTCCTAAGTAGCTTATTATATCCAACCTTAGTGAGTAATCTGTTGTATAAACTCAGTATTTTTTCGCCGAACTAATGTCAAAACTAAATAGATATAGTATTTTGATTTGTTTAAATTTTCTATAATTATATTAAACAAAGTACGTTCAGGTTGAAAATAAAAAATCTCATATATTTAACACATTCGGTAATGACTGCAAGTCAGTTGAGAATACTTTGTAGCCCTAAAATAAAAATAATTTGCACATTATTTTGTTAATTGCACATATGTAAAAAATTGAATAAAATTCGTGTTTTTATAATATTCTTTTATTTGTTAATAAATTATTTATTTTTATATATACTTTCTGCGTATATTTGTTGTAAAATATTTTCTCAACACTTTTAAAAAAATTATATATATAAATAAAAAAAAATAAAAAACTATTAAAACACTTTAAGCACACATTTTGATAAAGTTGTTTCATAACAAAAAAATTATAAAAACAGCACTTAAAACAGGATAAAATAAAATGAATTGTAAAAAAATAAATAAATTATTGCTTAAATAAGAATACGAGTATAAATAAAATAAAGTAAGAAAAAAAGTAGAAACAACTTTAAAAGTATAAATAGTATTAAGCCCTTTAATAGTTGGTAAAATAAAGCAAATAAATGAAATAAATAAAATAAAATCGAAATCATTCTTTAACATCATTTTTAATATTTATTATGCAAAATAGTAAACAGAAAAAACAGGTACTTTTTTATATATTACAAGAAAAACGCAAAAATAAATACTATGTAACAAATAAACAGAAACGGAGTGTTCTGGAACATACATTAATGAACACAAATTATACAACGTTAAATGCTTAAATGGAAATTCAGGTAATTATTGAATAAATAAAAATACATGAATTTATTTATAATATAATATGTAAATATCTCTGTAACCATAAATATATTAATCGCTTATTCATATTTTATTAAACACCTTTTCCAAACTAAGTTCTTATACAAAATCATTTTTAATAACATGAAAAGTGTTCTTAAGAATTATTGCGTAACTTATATATCAAATAACAAGAAATGGTACTGTTTTCGGTTGTGACGCACTAGGAAGACTCTACCATAGATAATAAATAGAAAGATAGATAGATAGATAGATAGATAGATAGATAGATAGATAGATAGATAGATAGA
>NC_060952.1:34860026-34906846 GCF_022045245.1 Lucilia cuprina
AGGTTGGAAGAATAAGTATGTTGAACTCTTTGTTGTGCATGGTCAGCAGGTTGGTAGAATAAGTATGTTGAACTTGTATGACGTCAAGATGCGGAGCGTGTTAACTTTTATTTATTTATTTATTTATTTATTTATTTATTTATTTATTTATTTATTTATTTATTTATTTATTTATTTATTTATTTATTTAGTTACTTAGTTAGTTAGTTTGTTATGCATGGCCATCAGTTACAACTTACAAACTTACAAACAGTATTACATTATTATTTTTGATAAAATTCTTAAAGAATATTTTAGATTTATAAAGAACTACCCACCTAATAAAGAACATCCAAAGAAGTGAGAAAGAAGTAGAATTTACTCCATGGAAGTACTGAAAAAATCCTGAATAAGTGATGATTTCTGCTCAGGCTTGTCAAAGGAGAGATGTTGTTTTTATTTGATTCCAAATTCACTACATCTGGAGTCATTTTCAGGAAGTAATTTTTATGTTCTGTTTTTGGTAGCTATTAGGAAGTGAAATTGTAATATTATAGAATACAACTAATTTGACTTAAAAAATATTAACATAAAGAAATAAATTACACGCATTTATCAATGAACTCCAAAATAAAATGGGTTGCATTAAAAAATTTTCAGTTTAAAAAAATGCACCTTCAATTTTAAACAAAGTTAGATTATTTTCGCTTTTTTGGAAGTAAACAAATGTTATTCGTTTAATTTTTGCTGGGTAAGTTATCTGCAAATGTTTTAATGTAGAAAATAAAAATATATTACGGACAAGTAATGTTCTTGAGTCTAGATGGCTGAATATTATATTCTGATATTCATCGACTTAAAATGTTTTCCTTCATATATGCGCTTATACTATTGATCATGATTTTCACTCTCCCTACATTTTTAGGTGGTGGGTATAAACGTTTCTTTTTTCACTAAAGAAAATAATTTATAATAAAATTAATTTCATAAATAATACAAATCGAATTTATTGCGGTTTAAATTTATATGTAGTTCATTAAGCCACCGGAAATAATCATTATTTTAAAAATCGTGAAAAAAACATGCAATACAAAGAACCAATGCACAAACAAATTGAAGAGATTTATTTTAATTATTTGTATTAATATAATTTTTATTTATTATGCAATTACTTACATATTTTATATGCTTGAATTGTTATTGTATAAACATATTAATATACAATGTACATTAATTTGTATATTTATACGTGCATAGGTATAATGTATATTTGTATATTGGTACATACTTACTTATTTAAAATATACATATTTAGATTATTTTTTAACCACAATTATTATTATTTTTTCTTCTTTACTCTGCAGCAATGAATCATTTGTCGCCAACTCTATGATGGCTGTAAATACGTGTAGTATTTGAGAAAAAATGCATGAGTATAAATATTAATTTATCGCTTGATTTGATAAATATACCATGCATGACTTATTTAAATAATCATAAAAAGTATGATTCTGTGTGTATAAAAAAGTAATTGCAATTTCTGTGAAATTGATGAGAATCTATAAATAATATTGCAATCTGCAATTTATATATATTACACCGACAGTCCTCACAAGTCCTTCTCTACTAAGGTGTGAGATAAATCATGTTCACTTGATAGATTTGTATAGTGAGAATATATATACAGTATTTAAATTGCTCTTTTAAATATGTCCATATAGAAAGATCTCTCAAAACAAGAAATACATACGTATGTATAATAACATTGTTCCAGTAGAACCATAAAACCTTCGCATTCAAAATTATTTTGCTTATTAGCAAACTCAAATAACATATTGTTACTATCGTTCCTTATAAACATTATTAATATACGTTTCGACATAATTAATTTGACATATATTTATCATCGCACATATTCTGTGTAAGGTATTACATATTCGGATTTAGCTAACTTTACTTGTTTAGCCATCGATTTGTTATAAATATCGGTTTTATTGAGTAAACTATTTTTATACGATCTATAATTAAGACATATAATTCTGAGCAACAAAAAAACTTCAAAATCTTTTGAATGATCTACAATTCACATGTTCAAATTGATGCCGATAGCACAATTGCACACGATCAACTGAGTGCTTTCAACACTTACTTTTAAATATGTTAATATTTTATGGTTCAAAATCAGATATAAAATTAACAACTTTTTTATTTTTAAATACATATTACTTTAATTTAGTTGTAATTTTAATTATGTGTCTTATCAATGAAGATAACTATCTAGTAAAATTACAAAATTACTATATAAATTTTAAGGCGGCTTTTAGAACCAAATCATTTATTGTAGTTTTATAATAAATTTAACAAGCTTTTTTATGTAAATCTATTTATTTATTCTAGTTTTTTTATACCCACCATCAAAAAAGTTGAGGGGTATATTGGTTTTGTTATTTCGTTTGTAACACATCAAAATATTGATCATGGACCCACAAACGTATATATTATTCTGGGTCTTTATTAAATTCTAAGACGATTTAGCAATGTATGTCCGTCTGTCTGTCTGTTGAAAGCACGATAGAGTCCGAACGGAAAGAGCTAGAGAGTTGAAATATTTCTTATTTTCAAATATTTCTTATATGTAAGTTTTTTTGGTATTGAAAATAGGCAATATTGGTCTACAATTTATGCTAGGAATATTTATAATTCTTATAAAGCCAATAAGATTTTTGGTATATGTATAATATCCAAGTTTCTTGAAAATTTTGAAAACTCACATTGTTTTTTAAATACTTAACATTAATAATTTGATTTTTTTTTTTCATCATAAATTTAATTGATTATACCCTACACCACTTCAGTGGGCTTTTGCTGATATTTGTAACATACAAAAATATTCGTCATATATTCACCTTAAAGTACGCTAATCCGCTTAGAATCGTTTTCTAAGTCGATTAAGTTATGTCCGTCCGTCTGGTTGGCTGGCTGTCCATGTAAACCTTGTGCGTAAAGTACAGGATAATCAAGGTAATTGGGTGAAATTTGACACACACACACACACACTATTTTTAGTCCAACGACGAAGAATATTGAATGATGGTTAAAATCGGTTTTTTATTTCGCCTAGCCCTTGAATATGGCCTTCGGGCTCACAATTAAGTTATTTGTTCTTTTATGTCAACAAATGTCAGAAATACTTAGTTTTACAGAACTTTAAGTGATTCTACCGAATTTTATAATGATCGGGCCTCATTAGACCTTAGCCCCCATACATCCCCTTTAAAAATGACTTGAAGTTCAAAATTCACTTAAAACACTAATAACACTTTGAAGTAAACGCAAATTTCTCTACCAACATATATACAGTATTGTTCGAAACCTAAGCAACTTTTTTGGCATTGTATACAAGGTGATATATATTCTATTTTAATTGATTTATTCAAAATTACATAATTGATAATAATAATATTATATGTCTATATTATACTAACAACAACAAAAGTTTAATTCCATTTCGCTGTGAGTTACAAGAAAATAATAACTAAATTAACTCCATAAATAGTTGTTCGAAGCTTAAGCAACTTTTTGATCTTCTTATGAAAATCTTTGGTCCTTTTGAGTTCCAAACACCTTTATGAAATAGATTAGTTACTAGTGTAGTTCGTAATTAATCCCAAGCGGATTTTAAGCCATCCGAAAGTTGCAATGTTTTCTAAAACTGCGAGTTTCGACCCAGCGTTTCAGAATGCCGAACAGCATCTCTAAGGGACTTGAGTAGGGAGATTTTGATGGACAATCAAAGAGTTTGGGTCCCATTACTCGATAACTACTCTTAGATCAACTTTGCCAAAGGTTTTGGTTCATTATCATGCTGAAAATCGCAATAAAGTAAGTTATTCTGTTCGTTGTTTTCAATCATATAATATTCTGGAATAAAGTTAAAAAAAATCAAATGCTTTTTTTAAAAATACACCTTTTTTCACTTTTTGACTGATGTAGGGTATCATATGATCGGCTATGTCCGACTATACATTCATAATTGATTTTCGTAAGTTTTTTATCAAACAATTTAATTCTTTTGATTAATAACAATTCTAATTGGAATTTATTTAAATAAAATATTTAATTTATGTAATAAATTTTAAATTTTGTCTGAATTATTTATATTAATTGTTCTAATTAATTTACTAATTGGAAGTTCTTTACCAAACAGTTTAATTCTTTTGATTAATAACAATTCAAATTGAATTTTATTTTTATAAAATATTTAATTTACACAATAAATTTTAAATTTTGTCTGAATTATTGATATTTATTGTTCTGATTAATTCATTCTTTGGAAGAAAAAAAAAAATCGTTAAATACAATTAATTTGACAATTGAAACGTATTTTCAGGTTATTTTCGTACATAAACAACATACACGAGATACTAGAGGATTTAGGTATGATGCAAAATAAAGTTTTCAGTTTTTATGCTCAACATCTGAAAAGTATATTGTTTTTGCAATTTCGTTTCTCTTACATCGAAATATTATTGGTCGATCAAGAAAAGTATAAGTATCCATGCTGCTCATTAGATTCTAAGCCGATCTAGCAATGCCCGGCCGTCTGTTGAAAGCAAAAATAAATGTTATTTATGCAAGTTGTTTAGCATTGACAATGGATAATATCAATTAACGAATTTACCTAGCCCCCGGTACCCAGTTCATACAGTCGTATCTGACTTAGGAAGATCAATACAGTGATAAATTTGTTTTTAAGTTCATTAATCTTTTTACAAAATTTTATGAAGATCGGTTCATAATATACTGATAATATAGATGATATTCTACGTGAGCAAATTTAATGTTAACCAACATCTCTCTACCAAATTTTTATAAGAATCGCCACTATTTAAATAATTTTCTCTATGCGAGTTTGTATGCTGGATTCGCTGTGTCATTTAAAGTTCTATAAACTAAGTTTTGCTGATTTTTATTAACACACTAGGAGGAGAATGATTGTAGATGTGCTAGGAGAAACAATTTCACCGAAACCGATTTCAACAATTCTCAATAGAGTCCTTGAGTCAAATGAAGAGCATGTGCCAAATTTAATAAAATTATATTGAAAATTGCGAATTGTAGAGTGCACAAAATCTTTACATGGACACACCGACGAACGTACAGATGGACATAGCTAAATTAGATCAGAAATTTGTATTTGAAATTACAAATTATTTTGATGTAGAATATAATCATTGAAATTATAAAAATCAATAATTTAACAATATCAATTTATCAAAGGTTTATAAGACAACAATTCATACAAAATTTGTTCCATGAACTTTGATAATTTTTTATGAATGAGACAGTAAACATTTAGTGCCTTATGCAAAAACTATTATTAAAATTAACAATGATTTACTACACACTTTTTCCATATAAAAACTGGTTTTAACAACTATTGTTAACTTAATAACCGTTTTTGCATAAGGCGGTTATTAAACATTTAGTTTCATATAAATTTTGTCAAATAAACTTTTGATAAATGTTTGTGAATAAGGTATCTTATAATTATGTGTACAAAATTAATTTAAATGTAATTAAAACCACAAAAGTATTGCTTTTAAAAATACAAATCGTATGTATAATACTTGTTTATTTGATCTTAATTAAATTTCAAAATAAATATTTGAAAACAGAAAATAAATGTGAAATGGAAAATTGTGCAAAACAGTTATTTCATTTATACATATAACCAAAATGTTCTTATACTACGTCTGATTAATCCATAGCGTAAGCTCTTGTCATCATTAATTGGAAATATTCATCATTATCTATGGAGGCACTAATTGTGGCATAATAATTAACAAATTCTTCTTTGGTTACCTGTAAAAAAGGAGAAAACAAGAAACACCGCCAACAGAGTATTATTTAACAGTTGAAATGAAAAACACAGAACGTAATGAAATAAGAAAATACATAAAAATATTTACATATTTCTTTTTTTTTTTTAATTTAAAGACTTGAAGAAAAGTTCATTTACCTTGCCATCCAAGTTACCGCGACCACCTTCAAAGTTATGCAAAAAGTCAGTTAAAATTTCATCTTCAGTCTTTTCGCCACTCTTGAATTTTGGATGTTCACGAGCCGTATAAACATTTCTTAAATCCTCCAGGGTTATGACACCATCACCCGTTCTATCCATTTTGGCAAAGGCTTTATCAATTATATCTAAACGAGCTTTTGACATGGGAGGCTGTAATAGTAATAATCGTAAAAATAATAATAAAAAAAATTAATTTATTAAAATATTACTAATAATACAAAAAGGAAAGAAAAACGTAAGGGAGATGGAAAAAAAATCCAACGCCAACAAAATCGTAAGATAATGTTAAATAATGAAATTTTATACATTTCTTGAGAATTACAAAAATAAATAAATAACATGATAAATAATAATAAAATGAGAAAGAAAAAATACAAAATTCACTACATACTCTTAACTTAAGCAGAAATTCTGTCATATTTACTGAACCACTACCGTCTTCGTCGAAGCTGTCAAGATAGGAAAAGAAAGGAAAAATGGTTTTTAAGATTTAAATATGTAATTAATATTTGTATATTTTATTTTTGTTTTCTTGTTCAGAAATCTTTAGTTACCTACGAAACATTTCCTTAATCTCCTCATTACTCAATTCCAAGCCCATTTCTTTAATTCCTTTTGTGAATTCATATTCATTTAGAGCTTTACTGCCATCATCATCCATATTACGGAAAACTCTATATTTTTTTAAGAAAGAAAGCAAAATAAATATTTTAAAATTTTATAAACGAAAGATGTTTTTATCAGATGAAAAGATTTAAAATTATATTTTTATTTGGTGATGGTTTTAAGGAGAAGTTTGCATTGATTAATAACCTTATTTCTGCAAAAAAAAAATATTTAAATTTAAAAATATTACTTTTTGTCATATAAATCCTATTTATAAGGTTGGAGTTATGGGTTCACGATTTCACTTAGCTTCTATACAATTGGTCTCCAGAAAAATATAAAAATATGGCGAATATATAACCCAGTCCCCATATATTTTTTATATCATCATACAATTTCATTAGAGAGATTTTTGTTCCCATAGCACTTGTCGAAACCATTTTCTGAATTGATTATTATCAACCGATTCATATAAAATTATCCAAAGTCGAAAAAGTCACTTTGTAAAGGGATCTTTATATAGGGTTAGGATCAAGCTAGGGTCAAGGCAGTTATGAAGTTCCTTATACACTTGGGTTATAGAGGCAATTGGACTGATCCTATTAAATCTTTGCAAAGAGATTAGGGTTTTTATAAGGCTTGCTTGTGCTGAATATTACCACTATGGGAACCTTATATGGGAGCTCAGCAAAATCGTGGAACGATAATGCCCGTTTTTAAAACCAATTAAACTACAAACATCTGTGCAAAATTTTAGCTCGCTATCTATACTCATTTGGACTCTATCGTATCTAGAAATAGTGATCCAGAATATACATACCGAAATTTTTATGAATCTCGAATGAATATTGGGATATGTTACAAACGAAATGACAAAAAAACAATAAAAATAACATGAACAAGTCGGGCATAGCCGACCATATGATACCCTACACCAGTCAATATGTTAAAAAGGGAATTATTTTAAAAAAATAAAGCATTTAATATATTTTTTAAATTTATTCCGGAACCTTTTTACTTATTTTTGACAAATTTTTTTTTTTTTTTTCAGGAGGGCTCAAGGGGAGTTGGGGAAAATATAGACCTATCCTTATAAATGTTGGTAGAATGATTCACATCTACTTCAAAGTTATTTATAAAAAATTAAATGGTTTATTAATGTTTATATATGCATTTTGATCTTCAAGTCATTTTCTAAAGGAAGTTTGTATGGATGCTAGGGTCAAATGAGGCCCGATCATTACAAAAATCGGTAATATAATTAAAAGTTCTAAAAAAGTAAGTTCTACCGACTATTGTTGACATAATAGAACATTTAACTTAATTATGAGCCCAAAGACCCTATTCGGGGGGTACGGTTGTATGGGGACTAGGCGAAATAATAAACCATTTTTAATAGACTTCGTTCTTGGGCCAAAAAAGAGTGTGTGCCAAATTTCATCAACATAACTTGAAAATTGCGAACTGTAACTTGCGCACAGTGTTTACATAGACAGCCAGCAGACGGACGGACATAGCTTAATCGACTCAGGAAACGATTCTAAGCCGATTGGTATTGGTTTAGGACGAATATTTATGTATGTTACAAATATCAGCACAAACCCCAATAAAGTGGTGTAGGGTATCAAATTTTAAATAATACTTTATTTACAATAAAAGATATAACCAAAACAATTAAAATTAATAATTCATCAGCACATTTAAGTAAACTTTTAGATTCTACATAGTATCCCTCACTTATCAAACAAATTGTTATAATTTACAGTAATTTTTATTAATTTCTTAATTTATTAAAACCATTTAATATAAAGTAGTATTTGCCAGTGCAACAGCACATGAATATAAAAGAAACATTGTTTTTTAATTTCAAAAATAACATACCTGCCCAAACCAATAATGCCATTGGCGCCACGTGAAATGCAAATAGCACGTAACTTCGAAATCGGATCCATGCCACCAGCTGAAAGTTCCTGTACTGATTTATTTACAGCGTTAGCTTCAAGCTTTTGAAAGTCCTGGTGATGCATAAAAAGTCAATACAATTAAAGTTACCAATACGATTAATATCATGTTAAATTACATTATATTAACAATTTTAAACAATTAAGGAAATGTTGTTGCACACAAAAAAGTACATTTAATATTTGTTACTTGGTATTAATACACAACATTAAGTTAAAGATATATACACACACACACACTCGGACAGACAAGTTCACTACATAGGAAGTTATAAAAAAATGAATTTAATAAGCGGATATTTATAAATTTTAATTAAGCGTAAGATTGAATAATTTATTTACGTTTAAGAATAATAAAAATTATTTTTTAATTTTTTTTAATAACAAAATATTTTTAAACAAAGACGAATGTTAATAATTTAAATTAACTACGTTCTAGTAAGCAGACAAAGACTGGCTGGACTTATTTGTATACACATTGCTGATGTTTAATATGTATGTATGTATGTATGTATGTAACTGGGTTAATGTGTAAATAAGGATAATAATTGTATATGTATGTATATAAATAATATATACAAATAAATAAATTTAAGTATAATTTATTTAATTTCATATCGAGTTTATATGGAAATCTATAAGGATTTTCCCAATTAAATATATTATAAATATTATTTGTTTAATATGGAAGTAAAAGCTTATTCATATATGTAATTATACCCAACAAAAAGTGAACAGTCAAAAAAAAAAATTCTTAAAGTATTATTTCAATTAGAATAGTTAATTTAAAGTCTTCACAAAGGTTTCGCTGGGTATTCTGGTGTACATACATATGTAAAAAAATAAATAATAAAATATTTGAATACCTATATATGAATACATTTGTTTCTTTGTATATATACATATTTACTTATTGTAAATTTATTTTTTTACTCGTTTTTCATTTAGGTGTATACTTACATTTATAGATTTAGCTTGTAATGTTTGACGGCATGACATTAGTAAAACCATTATAATCAATAAATTTTTTCCAACCCATACCTTTTTAGTCTATTAAAGAAATTATACAAAATTAGGTTTATTTCAATAACAATGATTGTTGAGGGGTTTTTTAAGTTACAAACTCATCCACCAAACTAATTCATATAGCATGCTTGAAATTGTGGACTTTTATTTGATGTTTATATGTGTAGAATACTCTTAATTTATTACATTGTTGATATTATTGAGATATTAGGTGTAAGTATAATTATTTTGGTAGCTGTATAATATTATAGGTGAGGTTGTTTTAAGAACTAAATATTGCAAGTGTTGGTTTTGCTAATCAATTAAAATATTGGACCCATCCTCCGTTCAAAATCTGAATATTTTTTGACCATTGATCTTGATTTATCTGTGCACATATGTATTTATATTAGAGTGTCTCGAGGAACAGCCTTCTTAAGATTTTAATGTAGGAATACCACTCAATCGATGCGTATTAAAGTTCTGATGCGATTGAAAGTCCTGACTTCAGTGTAATTTTGAAAAATAAAATATTTTAGATTTTTTCGAAATGGGTCCTAAAAATTCTGCAATTTTGAGTTGATTACGACAAAAATAATTTTAAAATTTTTGTAGAATATTTTTGGTATACAATATGCATTTTAGTGGATTGGAGGGGAATCTTATTTTCGTTTTTTATCAAAATTAGTGTCAAATTTGTCGTAATTTTTAGCACATAGGGAAAACAAGTCGGGCGATGCCGACCAGATAATACACCTTTATACGAATAAAATATGATTTAGTTTTCATAATAAAGCATTTAAGTTAAATTGTACCTTGCCTTAGATATACTTAAGCCATTTTTTGTTAATATAACTGTAAATTTAAGTAAAATTTTGATGAGGGCTTTACATAGGGGCTAGGGTAAATAAGGATCTATAATTATAAAGTTTATGAGGGTTATCAAGGCAAGTATAAAACTCGGTTTTGCAGCTTTTTGTCGAGATACGAGTATATTGATTGTATGGGGCCTACGTGAAATAATGGACTGATGATAACTATTTTCAATAGGCTTCGTCTACGATACAATAAAATATACAGCGCCAAATTTCATTAAATTATCTCCAAAGTTGCGACTTGCAGTTGGATTTAAATGTTTACAATCTCTATTCGGGGGATCAGTTGTATGGAGGCTGGGTGAAATAATGGAGCGATGCTAACCATTTTCAATAAGCTTCGACTACGGTATAACAGAAGGTCATGTGCCAAATTTCATTGAATTATATCCAATTCAATTCGTCCCTGAGACAATGGAAGATCATGTACCAAAGTTCATTCAATTATCTTCAAAATTGCGACCTATAGTTCGACTACAGAAATGATATTATGGGTGGAAATAGGACAAATATTATTGTGCGTTACAAACATCAGCACAAGACCAATATACCATCCCCACCAAAGTGGTGTAGGGTATAAATAGTTTGGCATTTGGTTAAGTACATTTTAGAAATTTTTTAAATTATTTTGCCCCTTATAAAAGTAGTTTTACGGACCAGAAATATCCTAACAAATTTTTTAAATATTTTTCTCGCGATAAGCTAAAAATTCTGGAATTTTTGGGAATTCGAAAAGATTGCATAAACATTTTTCTAAACATATTATGCTGAGATCAAGATTTTCAATCGCTGGTAGGAAACTTTAAAAAAAAATTGTTTTTTAAATTTTCTCGTACATTAAAGCTCATTGTTTAGGAACACCCTAATGTAGATGTGCTTCAATTTTAATGAAATTTTGAGACAACTTTAGTACTGTTGGATAGTAGATGAGACACAATATATTGGTCAATAACTGCTGGACTTATAGGGGGTTCAAAATAGAACACTTTATTCATACAAAATAGGACACTTTATTATGCATTTCCATCGTAATTACGTTTTTGTAAGTTGTTGTTTATGAGTCGGAGAGTCGAATAGAAATGCAGAATACCAAAGTTGCCAAACGGAGAAAATTTCGATTCTAGTTGAAATGCAGAATAGGGGCAATTGATCCTATCAAAAATTGTCCAAACGATATTGTAAATTGATAAGATTATGGATTTTGCAATTTTGAGTTTTATTATAACTAACATTTGAAAACAATTTGTTGACATTAAACTAAGGGCTTATAAAGGAGGTAGGACCGACCTCATACAATTTTGGAAAACAAATGTTTGTTCTTTGCACCTTCCTCTTTCTTCATATGATATGGTCAATGGTCGACTGCAGGGGCGCTTAATAAAATATGTAGAAAATGAATGTTTCTGTACTTATTATTTATTAACTCTTTCACGTACACAGGACACCGGTGTCCCAAGATTTTTTATATTATTCTCACTTTCGAGCGTTATTTTGAGTTCAAAGCTACATTAAATAATTATTTCCAAAGAAAATTTCGTTAATTTTTAGAATTTGATGATCATGCTAAAAAGGATAATATCCTGCGTTATCCTTCAAAAACACTTTTTCTATTTTTCATAAAAAATGTTCAATACACTTCAAAATAAAGTCTATGGTGAAGTCATACCCATAAAAAGTCCAACAGTTTTGTTCTGTGCGTGAAAGGATTAAGGTAAAGGTAGTACTAAACGAATTGACATAAAAGTATAATTTTTGTTAAACCTAAACAAATTTTAAGTTTTCTTAAATGTCCATAATTTATACTTTAATTAAAAGTGCGATAGTTATAGACATTCTGATAAAATTCCGCTTTATAATTTGTTTTAAATATAGTCCCAGCAAATAATCTATAAAATAACTTGTTAATGGAACACTGAGTAAGCGGAAAGTCTAATAAACACAGAAAATAACTGTAGAGCCGGGTTTAAGCAAGGAGAAGTTCTGTAAGCCTATTCGTAACCAGTTATTTTTTGAACCTCGTCGGACAAAAATAATTAGTTATTCACCTCAAAAGTATGTAGTTCCACAATGCTCCAATATTACTTGCTGCTTACCGGGTAAGTAAAGTTTTGCTTAGGGTCCATTTATAATTTCTTTACTCCTAATATAACTACTACTACTTTGTTAGTAGCTAAAAAAACTGTGCGGTTTGAATCTACACACATGTAGTATATATGTGTATAGAAGTGTTTATATTTGTGCAAATATATATTTATACCAGATAGGTTTTTCCAATTCATTACAATCTTTCACCGTATTATAAATAATAAAATAGATTTTTATTGTAACTATAGGTACATATGTATATATGTATGTATACAGTGTCAACCAACCAATATACATATAAATGTGTATTTACAAATGTATATATCTATGTTTATGTAGTACTATAAATAAACTATAACAAAATGCTTCTATTTTTACCGATATTATATTTTTCACATTTAAGTATCTTTATTTATTACTTTTGTTATATGTTGTGTAATTAATTAATGTATTTGTCATAAAATAAAAATTTATTTAATAGACCAAATTAAATTAAATGAAAATTTCATGTAAATAAAGGATAAAGATGTGGGTATTAATATATTAAGTAACAATAAAATGGAAAATAAAAATGGGACTAGAAAATTCTTTAATAGTGTTAATAAAAAAAGGTAAGAATTATAATTAAGTTAATGTTGGGTAGACTGTAAGGGTAATTAGAAAAATATTCCTACTAAATAGGCTATTATTTTTGAAATCAACAAGTTGAAAAGGATATAAAAACAAGTAGAAATAGGCAAAATATGAAAAAATCAAATAATACTAAAGTTTTTATTAAAATTTTTAAATGAATACTTTGGATTTCATCCGAAAACAAAAAATAATACTAAAGTCTTTTATGAGTTCATATTTCTTAAAATGGTAATAAGTTGTAATTACAATGATTACACCTACCATAAGAATCTCTACCTAAAAACACATCAGTCTAAAACATAAAACTATTATCTTGGCAAACAATTAATTAATTTAATACTTTTGTATAGAAAAATAACATAATTGTGTTTCTTTTCATAGAAAAAACAAAGATTCAAAACCACTTAAATACGTAAATAATTCCAAAAAAAACTAAAGCTCACTTTAATTCTTAAACAAATGAGTTGAATGACTTTAAAAATTTAATATGTACAAACAAAAACCCCTCAAAAAAATTTCAACTTTAAAGTTTTTTTTTATTTTTTGTTAAACATGAAAAACCATTAAGCGATGATTGTTGGTAACAAATAAACAGAAATACATTTGAACAATAACAAGAACAGAAATACAGAAAAACCGGCAAAACAAAAACAGTCAACAATGGTTATACACAAATATAATACAAAAACATATTAAAGAATACAGTATTGTTGAAAACTTAAGCAACATTTTCTGATAAAAAAATAAGTTAAGCATGAGAGTGGAAATATTTTGCAAATCGATTCGCCTGAGTAGAGTTGATATTTTGATAGAAAATCGTACAGTGAGCGTCTGTACGTCCATGTAAAGTCTGTCTGCTAATAAAGATCTTATATGACAAAAGCGATTAGGATAATGATTGGAATCTGTCTATTATACTACTTATTACTAATACAAACGTTAATGTCTGTCCATCTGTCTGTTTATTTGAAGTTGGAAATCGTTCTATGGTCATATTGGACTATTACTTTACCTATACTACATATTACTGGAGCTCAAAATAATATTTAACATAAAACAAGTAGTAAAGTAGTGTCGGGCGTGGCCGACCATAAAATACCCTACACCATGAGTATATTTTTAAAATTTTTACTTTTTATAAAGAAACTTTTATGTTGAATATTATTCCAAAATATTTAAGCAATTTATTGATAAAAAAACTAAAATTTCTAAATGAGGCTTTATATAGGTCAAATATGGGCCGATCCTCGGGAAATTTGGGAAAAGGATATATTTTTAAATAACATTTAGTTTTGTTGAGTTTCATTGCGATACAAATGGTTACAAGTCAATTTTAGACGTTTAAGACATTTTTTGAAGGGGGTTTGTATGGGGGCTAGGGCCAAATAAGGGCCGATCCTTACAAAAATCTGCAGTGTCATTTATACTTATGTAAAACTTATTTGTGCCAATTTTTAGAGAGATAATAGAATATTTGACGTAATTATGGCATAAAAAGTTCAAATCGGGAGGTACGGTTGTATGGGGGCTAGGTAAAATAATGGACCGATTTCAACCGTTTTCAATAGGCTTCGTCACTGTGCCAAAAAACATGCTTGGTCCAAATTTCATCAAATTATCTTGAAAATTGCGGCCTGTACCTTGCGCACAAAGTTTACATGGACAGCCAGCCGGACAGACAGACGGACGGACATGTCTTAATCGACTCAAAAAATGATTCTGAATCGATCGGTATACTTTAAAGTGGGTATTGGACCAATATTTTTGTATGTTACAAACATCAGCACAAACGTATAATACCCTCCCCACTATAGTGGTGTAGGGTATAATGAAATCATAAAATCGATACAATAAAGTTTTTTGAAGTTAACACAAGTAAGAAATTATATTCGGGCGAGGCCGACGATATAACAACCAACACCTGTTACAAGCATAAATTGTGATTTAGTTTTCATAATAAAGCATTTAAGTTGAATTGTACTATCGTCCCTGGGACAATAGAAGGTCATGTATCAAATTTCATGGAAATGTCTTCAAAATTGTGGAAGGTTTATATGGATAAACAGACGGATGGACGGACGGACAGACCGACAGATGGACGGACATAGATAAATCGAATTAGAAAATAAGGATTAAACGACCAAAACTCGTTTACTTTGGCATAAAGGAATTTTATAAACGACATTAAAAAATTAAATTTGTTTAGGTTTCGAACAATACTGTATATATTTGTATTATGGACAGGTATTAAAACAAGCTACAGATGTGTATAAAAATAAACTACGAACATTCTACTTTCACCAGATACACAGTGAATCACAAAACAAATAAAAAACAATACTAAACTTAAAAAGTTATGACTAATTCATATTATACTTAATTTAATAATTTTGTTATTGTATTATAACAAGCAACAACAATTAAATTAAAAAAACGGAAATAAATAATTAGTTTACTTTTTAGCTAACATTAAAAAAGGTGATTTATAAATTATAACATATGATTTGTGAGTTTGATAAAATAATTAAAAACTTACAAATATGTCATCAACCATTTTGTAGGCTTAAACTTTTATTTGTTTTCTTAATAACAACTACTTTAAAATAACAGAAATAAAAAAAATATATTTATTATATTTTTTAAATTAAATAAATTTTGCCAATAAAACTCACTTTATCACAATTTTAACTTGTTTATGCTTTGTTTGTTTTTTTTTTTTAATTTTAAATCCAAATGTATGTTGTTACTTGGCCGGCTTTGAAAAGCAAACTGAAAATTCAATGCCAAACAAATAATTCCCCAACTACGACGCTACGATCTTAGTTTTAGTGAGTGTGTAGTGATATGGATAAAATAAAACAACAAAACAAAAACATTTAATACAAACTAAAAGATACAAAAACGAACAATAAGCAGCGATAGCAAACAATAACAACAAGTGGCAAAAGATGTAGAGCACACCTATAATTTTATTAGTCAGACAGTAGGTCGGTCACAAGAGTAGCTTTTGTTCTCTCTCTCTCTCTCGCTACCTTTCTACACGCTCTATGCCAACATGTTAGTGGTTATTCTACATGAAATTATACAGAAGTACTTTTTCTTCTCGGAATAATTTTTTCATACGTATTCCACTCACTATGAGCAGAGTATGAAAAGTATTTAATCATTTGCATACGAATGGATCTCAGTTGGAACTTAAGTTAAGTGGAAGAGCATATATTTCTTCTTGATGTATAATAAATTAATTAAGAAAATAGTTGAAGAAGTTTAAACAACTTTTATGATTTCCACTAAGTTCCACTGGATCATAAGGCGCCAATAAGAACCCACCGCCAGCGGATCCAATTTTAACGTTTAAGACATTTTTAAAGGGGGTTCGTATGGTTCGTATGATTCTGAATCTATCGGTATACTTTAAGGTGCCAATATTTTTGTGTGTTACTAACATCAGCACATACGTATGTTACCCTCCCCATTATAGTGGTGTAAGGTATAAAAATTGTTCTCCTATTCTTAGAGGGTCGGCTTCACTAGCGCCTATTTCCAGGAGTTTCGTTTTACCGGTGATAATTTTAAGTTCAGCACACTTCATTGTTTCCTAAGGATCCAATGCTTAGATCGCCGAGTATGTGCGATATATCGTCAGCTTAAACCAAATAGTACAATTATTGATAGTTGATTTTCCACCAAATTTCCCGGCCACCATTAACATTACCTCCATTAACAGGAGAGCTGACCAAAATAGTCTTTTTTGTGATAAATATTATAAACGTTTTGCCATTGTTATAAAAAATCATGAATAAGTTAAATAAATCATTAAGTATAGAATTCAATCTATACTTAATGAGCGAATAATATCTTCATGAATAAGGAGATAATTGTTTATAATTACAGTTCTGATAATGCAACTATATTAATACTGTGGAAATGGCTTTCGATGAAACGAAACGGATAAAGAAATTGACAGTAACATTTCTAAAGTAAAAAAGTTTATTTTTTAAAAACTTTATTTGTTTGCATGGATATCATTGTTTGGCAATAAGTTTATGCACTAAGTGTTTTTTCTAAAGATAACCTTGTTCGGGAGCTATGACCAATTGTGGATTGATCAAAATTTTACAGAGAGAACCTTGTATGGCAGCTATGACCAATTGTAGACCGATCGGAAAAAAATGTATGTATATAAAACTAATATTAGTTGAAAATTTTGTATAGATATCTTAATTAAATAATGAGTTATGTGCGTTTAAGTGATTTTCGGGAGGGAACCTTGTGTAGGAGCTATGATCAATTGTGGACCGATCGGAAGAAAATTTTACGGTAACATTTGTATATATAAAAGTAATATTTATAGCAAATTTTGTATATATCTCAATTAGGTAATGAGTTTTGAGCGTTTAAGTGATTTTCGGGAGGGGACCTTGTATGGGAGCCATGACCAATTGTGGACCGATGGAAACATCTATTCCTTGTTATGAATTGTATTGTTATAAAACTTTAATTTGTAAAATTTTGTGAAGATATCGGTTTTGTAACGGAAGTTATTGACAATAAACACATTTTCCGGGAATATGTACATTTGTATGGGAGGTTAATGTTAATTCTGGCACCAATAGAGGTATCTATGACAAAATTTATCAATTTATCTGCAGTAGGTTTTGTAAAAAGTAGAAATAAATATGTCAAAAATCGACATTTTTTTTGAGGTTGTCTTAAATTTTTACTCATAACTCTGAAACTATTTCACCGATCTTGCTGATTTTCAATACCAAATAGCTTAGAATAACAATGAATATTTTGAGTGAATTTTGAGAATATCTAGATCGCCTCAGAATTTCATAAGGATCAAGAAGAAGATATATATTATATATATATATATATATATATATATATATATATATATATATAATATATATATATATATAATATATATATATATATAATATATATATATATATATATATATATATATATATATAAATCCCATCGGTAGGGATAGAGGGTATATATCAGTTTGTCATTTCGTTTAAAACATAATTGGTACAAGGTTGCCTCTCGGAAATCACCAAAACGCAAATAATTCATTATTTAATTAAGATACCAATATAAATTTTGGTACAAGTATTATTATGTACAGAAATGTTACTGCGAAATTTTTACCGATCGAACATAATTGGTCATAGCTCTTACGAAAATCTCTTAAACGCAAATTAATTATTACCAAATAAAGCAATTGATATAAAATTTGGAACAAATAGTAGTTTTGTATACAAAACACTTTTAAAAGATTTTTTTCCGATTAGTGCATAATATAGGTGCTTTTTACTAAATTACTGAAAATTTTACTAAAATATATATATATTGTGTACAAAAATGTTACTTAAAAAATTTTTAAGATCGATCTTGGTCATATCTCCTATACTAGGTCCTGCAACAATATTTAACCGTATTCAACTTGTGGCATTATTAATTTGTGTACAACAATGTTATATATAGTTTGAATTTAAAAAGTTCACACACATGTATACATGCAAATTATTAAATATTCTCAAGGACATTGCAACTTTTTGAAATTTGAACACATATTTAATTTTAATAAAATTTCAGAAATTTATAGACTCAGTAACAATAAATATGCACTGAAATTTTTTTTGGCACTTTTTCGTTTAGTTTATTTAAGCATATAGGGACCGGATTCAATGAGAATCTATAACAAGGAAATTTTTATACTATTTGTTTTGTTCTCCTTAATATTGATCCTTGAAACTTAAAATTAAACATCTAGAGACGGAAGTACATAAAGTATTAAGTCTGACTGAAAATTTACAATAATAACTAAAGTTCTTCATATGAATTACTTTTATATGCGTAACTTCCTTAAAAATCCACATAAACATTAGGGTCCATACCATACCACTGTATATATATTATTGTTCTTGTATTCATACAAATTTTAATAAATTATGAGTAAATACAAAAAAAGTACGTTTTTAATTAATTTAAATCTTTTCTCATAAACATTTTAACGTAAGGTCATATTTACATATCCCAGCAAACATTTTTAATGTCTAGTAGTCTAGTAATAACTTATTAATAAACATTTCCTACCGAATTATTATTAGGTATTTGTAAGCGTTGTCTCCAAAGCAATATGGTGATAAAACAACGAGTAAAATATTTAATGTTTGAGTTTTGATAAACATTATTTTATGATTTTAATAAAAGTCGCTCATGAATAATTTACAAAAAATTAATTTTTAGTCTACCAAACAAATAAAACTCAACAACATTAGTAATAAAAAATCCCCTCATTCATTAAATATATACATGCTATTTAAGAATGACTATTTATTTATTCGAATACTTGGGATTGAGTGAACTTGAAAAAAAATCTACTATACAACAAAAATATGTTCAACAAAATGTTTAATACGTAGATATGTACATACATATGTATGTATTAGGTTCAAATGTTGCATGTAGCAGATTCACACAAATAACTAGATACATGAGCTAAGCATTGAATGTTGCACAGTTGTGCGGATGTTGAGATGTGTGTATCAATAGTTAATGTATGTCAATAGCATACAATCTAAATTAGTGTTTACTCATGACAACGATGAGAAATATTTAGAAATACAGACAGACAAACAAATACCCATCCACACATTTGTGTATTTAAGAATATTAGTAGTAGGTAGACAGACATACATATGTAGGTACAGACAGACAAACAGCCAGTTAGATTTAAAACGTAATCACAGTGTAGGTTTAGAATTAGAAATTATTTTTATTACAGTTGTAGTTCTCCCTGTTGTTGCTACTCTTGTTTACTATTGTTATTTCGTTATTCTCGTTAGGTAGATACATCGATAGTTCGACATACAAATAGATAAATGTACTGACATCTAATGTAGATTTGTCAGTCCGTGTGTGTAGCGCATTAGCACACTTAAAGTACAAATTTAGTTTGTTCAATAGAAATTGTTAATGTACGATTTGTTTCATTTGAATGGGTGGGTGTTTCAAAAACTACATTCAATGTTATTAGATAAAGGAATTATATTAGAAATAGTATTAAATGTGTTGGTGCCTATAAGATTTATTAAAATTTATACGAGGCGTTTTTAGTTTATGAAGATTAGGATCAATTGTGGGCCAATTCTCATACACCACATATTTATGTTGAATTTCCTTTGAATACCCTAAACCATTATAGTACGGAGGATATTATATAACTTTTTTGAGCTATTTTTTTCCGACTATCAGTATGTCAGCGCGTAATTCTCATACATGTCATATAGTGTATGAACTACTTTGATTACTATGAGATATAAAAAAACTCTTTTCAAAAAAGAAATAATATATTCCACATTTTTGACTCAAAGTATTTACGAAATCTACTAAGTAAATTAAGAATGCTTGTTATTGAAATTACTATATACACATGCAAATGTATATTTATATACAAGTGGTAAACTAATTTAATTTAATTGAAAATCAAGATGCAAATTCTCTTACTCATAATTGTGCAAATATTATTATTTATAATTGAGTTTCCCAAATTGCTTGTATGTTCATATGAAGGTAATATTTAAAAATATATTTACTTTTATTAACAAATTATATTTTTAAAATTTGTTAATTTGTTAATTTAATTAGATATATGTTTATTTAATTAGAAGTAATAGCTCATCCACAACTTATATACGTTTCACCCAGATCTAAAATTTTTCATTGTGTTTAAAAACAGAGTACATCGAATTGAATACTTTCAAAGAATTGCGTTTATCACCACTTTAAAAGTAGCACTAAACTAATTTTTTAGCATTTGTGGAAGTGATGTATTGATTGACTTCCAAAAAAGCGAAAATAATTATTTTTTTTAAACTGAAGATATATATTTATATATATATATATCCTTAGTGAGGATGGTATATTGTGTTTGTGCTGATGTTTGTAATGCACAACAATATTGGTCCTATACCTTAAATTATACCAATTGACCTAGAATCATTCTAAGTCGATTTTGCTATGTCCGTCCGTCCGTCTGTATGTCTGTCTATCTGTCTGTCTGTCTGTCTGTCCGTCTGCCTGTCTGTCCGTCCAATGTAAACTTTGTAATCAAACTACAGCTGGCAATTTTAAAGACAATTCATTGAAATTTAGTACACGATCTTCTTGTTATCAAACTTCAGGTCACGATTTTTGAGATAATTCAATGCAATTTGGCACATGATCTTCTTTAGTACCGGAGACGAAGCCTATTGAAAATTGTTAACATCAGTTCATTATTTCACCTAGCCTCCATAAAGCTGAAACCGCTGAATACGGATTTTAAGTTTTCTGTTATGTTTAATATACTCGTATCTCGACAAATGGCTGCAAAACCAAGTTCTGTACTAGCATTTATGGCCCTCATAAATTTTATAATTATAGGACCTCATAATTAAAAAGCCCCCTTCAAAATTTGACTTAACAGTAAATTTTATTTAACAGTAAATGGCTAAGTATATCTGAGGCAAGGTGCAATTCATATTAATGCTTTATTATGATAACTAAATCACATTTTATTTGCATACCCTCCACCGCCATCAGTGGTGATAGATTCATCTGAGACCTAACAAAGTATATATATTCTGGGTCCTTATTAAATTCTGAGTCGATTTAGCTATGTCCGACTGTCCGTCTGTTAGTGTAAAACACGCTCACGATAAAACGAAGCAATAGAATTTAACCAATTTACACAAAATGTTCTTTGTTTTCCTATGTTGTTTGGTATTGAAAATGGGCAAAAATGGTTCACATCGGGAAAAGTAATGAATCAAAATTTGAGACAACCTCGAAAAAATAAGCATTTTTTACACATTCTGATGTAATTTTCTCGAAAACTGTGCAAGATAATTCCATCAAAAATGGCATACATTCGTTTCCGCACAAGAACTTAATTTCTGTGGAAAATCACCAGAATCGGTCCACAATTTTATATACCTCCCATACAAAAGTACACATTGCCGGAAATTTGGTTTTTTGTTAATAACTTCCGTCGTAATGTCGATATCTTCACAAAATTTCAGAAGTTAAGATAATAATTTATTCAGAGAAAAATTTTTTTGGATGGGTCCATAATTGGTCATAGCTGTCATACAAGGTTCCCTCCCGAAAATCACGTAAACACGCATAATCATTACTAAAATAAGATTCCGATCGGTCCACAACGCACATAACTCATTACTAAATTAAGATATTTTGGCACAAGTGTTGCTCATGTACAGAGAAATAATATTGTGAAATGTTTTTCCGATCGGTCCATAATTGATCATAGCTCCCATATAAGGTCCCTTTTAGAAAAACACACATACAAGGTTCCCTTCCGAAAATCTGAAAAAACGCACATAATAACCAAATATTTATATCCATACATTTAGCAAAAATATAAATTCACAATAAAATTGTTTCACGACCGGTACATATTTGGTCATAGCTCTCATACTAGGTCCAGAAAATCACTCAGATTCCAGAAAATCACTCAGATTCAAGTAATGATATAGATACAGAATTCTGAAATTTTGTCTTTATATACATAATTGGACATAGCTCCCATACAAAGTCCTTTTTCGAAAATCTCTTAAACGCACATTACTTATTACCAAATAAAGCTATTGATACATAATTTAGCAAAAATATTAGTTTTGTATACAAAAATTCTATTTCTCCTATACTAGGTCCAGCCCCTAAAAGCGCTTTATCCGTATTTAAAGAGCTTTATCAATTTGTGTTGAACAAAATTATATGTATTTGTATTTTGAAAATCTCTAAATCTTTCACACAAATTCACACGCAAATTACTAAATTTATAATGTTTAATAAATCTTCGAATTGTAATAGATTTAACTTTTGGGATTTTTTCTATTAAAGACATGAGAAAACTTATTTCTACAAATATTTGATCAATTAGAAAAGTTATAACATAGAAGTAGCTGGTGGAAGCTATTTAAAATTCGGCACAGCCGAATATAGCACTCTAACTTGTTTTGTACTGAGATTTTTATTGTCATTCCGTTTTTAACTCATCAAAGTATTTTCCTTTGATGATGGAACGATCTAAACATGTCCATCCATCTGTCTGTTGAAATCACGATAGTCACCACACAAAAGGAGCTAGAAAACACAAAAGGAGCGAAAAAGTGGTCAATAGATCCACTTTTTCGCATAGCCCCCATACAAGTGCCTTAACGGGAAATAGTTTAAAAAGTTATAACTGACAAAAAAAAATATTATAACGATATAATTCTACATAAAAAAGTCTTATGAGAACGTAAATCTCTTAACCAAATTTATGAGGATTGGTCTATAATTGATCTTATCCCAAATAAAAGGTCCCCTTTAGAAAATCTCCAATTTTAATTTTATAAAGAAAGATTCATAACTGATCCCAATATTAAATCCCATTATAAAAATAACTTTAACGCTCATAATTAACGCATATTTAAAGTTATAGGTCTCTAAAAATATAAGATAAAAGTAATTCATATCAATAATTACTTTTCGAATAAAATCATCAAATCATCACTAAAATATTATTTTTTCAAGTTCAGCTGTGTTACACAGTTTTCTTTAAAAATTTTTCTATGTCAGCAAAAATAATACGTGTCTGTATTATTGTAATAATATAAAGAAAACATACAACTACCATTTAATATAATAATGTGTAAATAACTTTATGATTAAACCATGTGCATGTTAAGTAGGGTCACTCTAACTCACAGATGGCAGTAATAAAATGAGTTTTTCCACACTTGCCACGTATCTTAAAGATAGCAATTGATTTTTCGAATATGTTACACCCTAATAAAAAAATATATTTACAATTTTTTTCCTCCCACCTATAATTTCCCATTTGTAAAATACACATCTATTTATCATGAATCATTCAACCTAATATGGAATAGTAGCAAATAGGTCACGACTATATGTAGAAAAAAAAGAAAAATCAATGACGCATAAATTGCATGTCAAGCAAAAAACATTTTCTTTGAGAAATAAAAGAAACAACCGTAGACATGTCAAATTTGAGAATTACGAACATATTGTTGATCAAAATACAGCCCAATAAAATAAATGAAGCGTAGTTTTACACACTCACTATTATGATAAAGTTTTAAAAGAAAACTAATGAAATCCTGGAAATAAAATACATAATAAATTGTGAAAGCAAATAAAATAAAAAGTACTTGAGAATAGTTTTGTAATTAAATTTAAGCAAATTTAATGCATTTTATAATAATTTTATAATTTAAAACGTCTACATGATTACCTGAAATATTGAGACAAATTTTTATTGTCACAAGTCAAACAATCCTGAAAAGCAACATTATCTTTTTAGAAGACTTATATTTAAAGGTTTTTTTTAGGATTTCGGACAGAAGAACAAACGAATTTATAAATGATGTCATATTTTTCCTTTTTCGGATATTTTTTTATTGCAACATTATCTATGAACATACTTCCTATTTTTAGAGTTATAGCTTTAAATAGGGGTATAGGTCAAACATGGTCCGATCCTCATTAAATTTAGGAAAAGGATATATTTTTAAATAACAATTAGTTTTGCTGGGTTTTATTGCGATACAATTTTATACGTTTAAGACATATGGACCGATCATTACGAAAATATGCAGTGTCATTTATACTTATATAAAACTTATGTTTGCCAGTTTAAAGGTTAATAGTATATTTGACGTAATTATGGTACAAAAGCTCAAATCAGGAGGTACAGCTGTATGTGGGCTATGAGAAATAATGGAAACATGCTGGTTCCAAAATTCATCAAATTATCTTGAAAATTGCGGCCTGTACCTTGCGCACAAGGTGGGTATAGGACATATATTTTTGTGTATTACTAACATCAGAACAAACGTATAATACTCTCCCCACTATAGTGTTAAAGTTTATAAAAAAGACAAGTATCAATGAGTTTTATTTTCATGCCGAATCTTATATACCCACTATCCAAACATCCTTATTAATAAACTTTTATATTATCGAAGCAATTTTCTCATTTATTAGATATACATATATTGAATTTTAAAATTGAAGTCATTTTCTGAAGAGGATCATATAGGGGGTAGGGTTATTTTTGGATTGATCATTATAGAATTTAGTAGGGGGTTTTGGCTAATACTTGCATATGTCGAATTTCATCGCTGTACTCGCAGTTTTTAGCTAGTAATGAGCGATAAAGTAATTTTCTGAAGGGGACGTTATATGAAGGGTAGGGTCAATTAAGGACCGATCCTTATAAAATGAGATAGAATCCTTTTTCTCGCACACAAGTTGTTTGTAAAATTTCACATTTTTTCTCTAATTTTTGAACCAGTGAGCTTTAAAGACATTTCCTGAAGATGATCTTATATGACGGATAGGGCCTATTATGGACCCATCTTCCTAAAATTTAAGAAAATTATTTTAGTTCCTATAAAACTTTCTAAAGCCAAATTTTATTGTTATAAAAATATTCTTCTAAAAGACAGTTATGAGCATTAAAGTATTTTTCTAAAGTGGATCCAACTGAAAAACTCGATTTGAATGAACATTCCACTAACAAATTTTACTTGTTTAGACTGTCCCGGGAGTTTTTATAATTTCATATCAAAATTCCTGTCAATCGATATTAATGTACTAAATATTAAAACACTAATATAATATTTATACCCTATACCACTATAATGGGGAGGGTATTATACGTTTGTGCTGATGTTTGTAACATACAAAAATATTGGTCCAATACCCACCTTAAAGTATACCGATCGATTCAGAATCATTTTTTGAGTCGATTAAGACATGTCCGTCCGTCCGTCTGTCCGGCTGGCTGGCTGTCCATGTAAACCTTGTGCGCAAGGTACAGGCCGCAATTCTCAAGATAATTTGATGAAATTTGGACCAAGCATGTTTTTTGGCACAAGGACGAAGCCTATTGAAAATGGTTGAAATCGGTCCATTATTTCACCTAGCCCCCATACAACCGTACCTCCCGATTTGAACTTTTTATGCTATAATTACGTCAAATATACTGCTATCTCTCTAAAAATTGGCACAAATAAGTTTTATATAAGTATAAATGATGCTGCAGATTTTCGTAAGGATCGGCCTATATTTGACCCTAGCCCCCATACAAACCCCCCCTCAAAAAATGACTTAAACGCCTAAAATTGACTTGTAACCATTTGTATCGCAATGAAACTCAACAAAACTAACTGTTATTTAGAAATATATCCTTTTCCCAAATTTCCCGAGGATCGGCCCATATTTGACCTATATAAAGCCTCATTTAGAAATTTTAGTTTTTTATCAATAAATGGCTTAAATAATTTGGAATTATGGTAATATTCAACATAAAAGTTTCTTTACAAAAAATAAAAATTTTATAAAAGTAAAAATTGTAAAAATATACTCATGGTGTAGGGTATCATATGGTCGGCCATGCCCGACTATACTTTCCTACTTGTTTTATAAATGCATCAGTTCTCTACCATCCATTGATCGCTGTACAATATATTAAAAAATTGTTATCAATCTTAAAATACAATATTTTTACATTTTTTATAACTAACACTACTATAGTGGGGATGGAACTATGCGTTTGTGAAGATCTGTGTAACGCCCAAAAAATATTGGTCCTACACAAACCTTAATGTATAACAATGTATACCACTTTCTGAGTCGATTTAGCAATGTCGTCCGTCTGTCCATGTAAACCTTGTGCACACGCTACAGGTCGCAATTTCAAGTTATTTTAATGAAATTTGGCACATACTCTTCATTCGACCAAAGGACAACGCTATTAAAAATCGTTGAAATCGGTCCTTTATGTCGACTATAACCGTTCCCCATGAATACAGCTTTTAAGCTCATAATTATGTTAAATGTTCTAGTGTTTCAATAAAAGTCGCAAAATTTCGTTTTATAGAGTTTAAATGACACTGCAGATTTTTACAATAATCAGGTCATTTGACTCTATTCTCCACACCTTTAGAAAATGACTTGATGGAGTTCTTAGTTCCGGAAATATTCCAGAACTAAGATAAGAATCAAAATCAATGCTTTATAAAATAGTTAGTTATTTTTTACCATATTGTAATGAGATGGTTTGATGTTGTCATTCCGTTTGTAATACATCAAAATATTGATCATAGACCCACAAAGTATTTACATGGTTCTTATTAAATTCTAAGACGATCTGCCCATGTCTGTCCGATTGTAGAAAGCACGATATGGTTTCTCAAAAAATAGCGATATGTAGCGACGAAATTCTACATAAATAAGGTTATATGAGTCAAATTCTCTCTACAAAATTTTATGAGGATCGGTCCATAATTGACTCAAGCCTTCATATATGGTCCTTTTCAAAAATGACTTTAACGCCCATTACTGACATAAGAACATGATTTTTGCGCTGAAATTCGATATAAATAAGTTTCTACTAGCAAAAATCTATTTAGCTATTTTTTTAAACATCGGTCTAACTACCGGATAACTAACCCTACGCCTTTAGAAAATGACTTTAACGCTCACTACTACGAGTAAAGCGATAAAATTCGACATAAGAAAGTTTTTTTGAGCACAAATCACTCTACCGTGTTTTATAAGAATCGGTTCATAATTGACCCTTCCATCCATTCAGAAAACAATTAGATGTGTGTATAAGATTCGACATAGTCGAATATATATAACTCTTAATTGTTTTGTATTAAGCACACTAATATACTCCACTAAAGTCTTCGAGATACCCTACTCTACATATGTATGTTATTGTAAATAAGCTTACAAAAGGATATGTCAAAAATTAAAATTTATACAAATTTATTTTGAAAAGATTTGACATTTTAATAAATGTTCTTTTCTGATATTTTGCTATTAGTAAAATTGTTAGTGCGTAAATTTGTATTTCTTAGTAAAATAAAAATATGTACAATATTTTGGCAATTAAAATTATGTTTTTTTTTCTCTTAGCAATAAAGTACTTATGTTTTAAATTAAAAATTGTTTCTATAAAACAATGTATTGAAGCGTAACTGAAAGTGTCACAAAATTTTATTGACATACATATTCCTAGATCAATTTATAATTTAAGGAATTTTAAAGTGTTGTAATAAACGAATAAAAAATATACTGCAATGTTGTTTGGAAAAAATTTAATAAATATATTTTTAGATTTTTTAATAAATTATGTACATAAATACATTTATGGCAATAATATTTAAAAACTATCTACTAAATAAATGTCTACTATATTATTTTATAAATTTTAATCTTATCCTGCTTAGAGTAGGGTGTGATCATGCATTGTAAATAAAATTGTAAGTGCATTTTATTTAATTCCTTTTTTTAAATGAAAACATATTTTCTGTTTTAGATATTTAAACAAATAAGAAATTTAACAATGTGTTTTGTAAAATAAGATGACAAAAGAAGAATTTTTTTTATAAAATAATAGAAAAATACCAAGTAAGAATTTCATTTACATTCGGCTGTAACGAATCTTTTATACCAACCATTTAAATAAAATATAAAAATATATGTATATATAGTCCATCATTATGATTTTAATTTTTATGTAAATTTTAATTATAGAGAAAGATTTGCTGAAAATCATCTGATTTTCTGAAGAAGCTAAATGGAGATAGGGGTAAGGATTAAATCTGTTTAAATTTTATAACATTTTCAAAAATATAACAAATATCCGTGAACTTTATTGCCATTCGTTCCATGACCATGCAATGTAGCTCAGTGTGCCTTGCAACGTTGGCCTCCGAACAATGGTAAGGGGCTCACCAATATAATGATATCAAAACCCAAAAATTACAAGAGGTCTCAATGAACCTAAAACCTTTGACGCCTTGAACCACTTGCTCTGATGAACATGGACGAAGCTTTGGCTTTTGGTAAATTCGTTTCCTCTATCGAAGCTAATTTCCCAATGGATAAAGATCAATGCATAAAGATCAATGTTTAAAAACTCAGTCTTCTGTACGTTATTCCTAAAAATTTTCCAATCTGTGTTAGTGAAGGTATGCCAGAAAGTGACAGAGATAGTGCTTCAAAGTTTCACTTTCCTCTCCACATGCATTACATTCGTCTCAATCCTATTTTGTAGAGATTACGAGCACTCCTGTGTGTCCACCCAAATACTTGCTTATTTTAAGAAGATTTCTTGTCTTACTCTCATCAGGGTCACCCCATATAATGTAAGTGGAGCTGGTGGTCATTATATCAAAAGGGCTTATGAAATTCTCTTACCCAAATTTTTAATTCAGCTTTAGTGGCGTCGATTGGTTTTGTGTTCATCAGGTTAAATACCTCGAGGCCCCTTTAAAGCAATTACATTCGCCAATACGATAGAAACCTTTCCTCTGGGAGAATATTCAGTTAAAGCTATCATAGAATTCAATACGGTCTTAGATTCAATACTAATTATATTCCAATTTACATATTCCGTTATTGCTCGGACTCCTGTCTGGAAGGTATATTTCGGTTTCTGGTTCTTCAATATATAACCGTAGGCTCACTTTGTCTCTCAATTTAGAGGCAAGGATTCCTGCTGGCATTTTTTCTGATGTTCTGCTTAACCAAGACATTCTGTTAGAGATCAGCGTTTCAAAGTTTCCGACAAATTCTCTGTCTGATACGCGATTAAGCATGTCTACTTTCGACCAGCTCGCCTAAAGTAAAGTACCGTACCGCTCATGCTCCATTTCATGCTTATAGTCTTCCTACATATCGCCAAGCACTGATGTGTCTTGTTGATCCTGCTCTCTGTGTGGAGTATCCGTTTTAATTTCCGGTCAATGATTACACCTAATAAAAGATTAATAAGTTCATATACGATCCATCAATGCAAAAAACAAACAGTCAAAGAACAAGGATTTTCAATGTTATAGAATCAATATTATCGATATAATGAATAGATCAGACGAAAAAAACTATAATCTAATATAGGGTACCACATATGTAAAATGTGCACTTTCATCTTGCCTTTCTTAAGCATTTAGCTCTTTTACGCTAAGTTAAAGATTATAAGATTTTATACTATTGTATTAATATGTTCAAGCGAATAGAAACAGAAATACAAGTCTAATATGTAAATTGCTAAAAAAAGCTAAATCTTGTTTCCTGTATTCTGAACATAGACTACCCGGCAGTTATTCAAGAATACCATGCTACTCATTTCACACAATTTGTTTTTTTCCAATATTATTATCAAACGCACTTATTTACATTTACTTTTACAATAACTACTACATATCTTCTTCATTATATAATGTCTTATTAATAATGTGTTACTTTTTCCATATTCTATCATGTCGATAAAATTACTTATTTCCAATGAAATCTATGAATAATTCTATAACAAAGCGATTTGCCAACACTTCGATACGCAGGGAAGTTTTAAAGCACATTCAAACACACGTACATGCATACATTAGATACATTTACAATTTGTTAGAAAAGTCATTCTAGCAGCTAGTTGCATTTCATTTCATTTTTTTAAAACATGACTTGTATTATATTTTGTAGCACGAATTTGATATGAATCCCCTCGTTCTATTCCTATATATTTTTCCACTTACAATTCTCGTAACATGTTGTTCATGTCTGTAAGTCCTCTAGTCTGCGTATATTTCAGTTTGAGTATTGTTGTATCTATGTATATGACTTTCTATTATTGCAAAACAAAAAGGAACAAAAAATTAAAGACTAGAAATCCTTGGCAAATGCCAGAATTTAAATGAAATACAGATTTAAAAATTTAATACGGCTCAGTGCGTTTGGGATTTAGTGATTTTAAAAAGGAATTAATTTAGTTTATTATGGCACCAGAGTAAAAACATACACATACTTTCAGTTATAAAAGTCTTTTTAAGAATATATTCCATAAAAACAAAAAGAACGCAGCTTATCTACAAATTGAAATAAAAAACGGAATAAAACACCAAAAGTGATTATACATTTTTTATGATTTTTTTGCTATTCGAATAACATTTGTTTTTATGACAATGGTTTTATTTAATACGTTAAATTAAATTCTAAATCTATTTAAATTTTGCTTTATTTTTATATTTATTATAATTTAACATTTTGTTGTTTTTATTGGCATGCACAAGCAAACTTGCATTAAATCTTACAAATTTACATACATAACTATCTTATATGTAGTTGGGAAAAGTTTAATTAATTATAGTTAAAAAATTTAAATTTGAATAAATATAATTAATAGAGCAATTTATTTAATATTTTCACTTCAGAAAAAATTTTATAAAAAATGTTATATTTATATGTAAATAAATTTTATAATTTTTAGAGTTAAATTTTATAAAAAATTTTGTTAAAAAAAACTTTTGGGAAATTTTTTATATAGAGCAATCTTATCAAAAATTTCCTATAAAAAGAAAGCTTTTCGGAAAAATTCTATTAAGAGAAAATTTAAAAAAAGAAGAATTCTTTTCAACTATTTTATAAAAAGAGAAAGCTTATCAAAAATTTTCTATAAATGAAAAGCTTATCAAAAATTTTCAATAAAGACAAAGCTTTAGCCTTTTATGTATAAAGAGAAAGCCAACCGAAACCTTGCTAAAAAAAAGTATCGAAAGTTTTTTTTATAAAAGGAAAGCTTAATAAAAATTTTCTAAAAATAATCTTTTTTAATATTTTTTATAAAGAGAAATCTTAACAAAAAATTGTATAAAGATAAAGCTCATAAAAATTTTTATTTAAATAGAATGCTTATCGAAAGAAATTGTATACAAAGAAAATTTATCGAAATTTTTTGTCAAGAAAAAGCTTATCGAAAATTTTATAAAAAGAAGAAATCTATCGAAAGTTTTGCATAAAGAGAAAGCTTACCGAAAAACTTGTACAAATAGAAAATTTATCGAAAATTTTGTATTAAGAGAAATCTTATTGTGATTTTTGCATAAATAGAAATCTTATTAGAAATTGTCTATGAGATAAAGCTTAATAAAAATTTTCTATAAAGATAAATAAAGATTATCAAACACTTTCTATAAAGAAAAAGTTTATCGAAAATGTTTGAATGAAAAATCATTTAAAAAGAGAAAGCTTATTGAAAATTTCTATAAAAAGGAAGCTTATAAAAACCTAAAAAAAGAAAATTATCGAAAATTTTTTTATAATAAGAAAATGTATCAAAAATGTTATATAAAGTAAAAGTTTATCAAAAATTTTCCTAAAGAAAAATGTTATCAAAAAATTATCTACAAGAGGAAATGGAATATTTTATGTAAAGTAAAAGCTTATTAAAACTTTTCTGTAGGAAAATATTAATCAAACATTTTCTATAAGGAGAAAATTTAGCTTTAAATTTAAAAAATTTGTATACAAATTTTTTGTTAAAAAATTTGCGCTAAAAAAGATAATACTCTGACATTTTCGATCAAAAAGTTAATAAACATTTTTTGAACAATTGACCTCGAACTCGAGAAATCTTTTTTATTTGGATAAAATCTTATATTTATACTAGGGTATTCAATTATTCGGGTTTTTGTCTTATTCGGTTTATTCGACAAATAATTATTTGAGGTTTTACGTTAGCCGGTTAATAATCGGATAAGGAAACTATTATTGGTTTTAACAACAATTTTCTTCATATACACCCTGTAACAATTTTGAAAAAAGCATTTACACATGGAAAAGTTAATAAGCATGTGAAAATAGATTCCACTTATAGAATGCGTACTCGGATTTTTATGTCCCTATAAAAGGATTTCAATGTTTAAAGGTATACAAACGAATATTTAAAATATTTATATGTATTTTATAATGCTAATATTGGTATCAAATGAAAGCTGGGAATCTGTACATTCTATCTATGTTATTTACATGTCTCACTTAAAGAAAAAATTAAAAAGAAATTATATTTAAAAAGGTTTAATTTTCGACTCAAAAACTTTCAACTACTTTTTTGTGACAAATTTTCTTTAAGATTTCCAATTCTTTCTTGATGATTTGAAATAAATTATATTATTTCGAAGCAAAGGAACTCAGCTTCATTTGAAATTAATATTATTACCAACTTTTCAACATAAATTTGGAATTCCATCTTTTGAAATTGGATGTCTTTTAAACTTTAAAGTCCTTTCACAGGAGCATAAGAGCTGATTATGAAAAACTTTGTACACAGAGTTAATGCTAATGGTCCACAGTTTCCTGTACGCATAGATTTTTTCATTTTATAAACAAAAATATTATTTTCACTTCTTTCACTTCAATTCTTTGTTTAGTTTTTTTTATCAAATACTATAAATTATTCCTGTTAATGTGAAATGTGAAAAAAAACCTGGTTGTGAAAATAAAAGCGATATATATTAATTTCCATGATTTATTTTCAAAAATCATCAAATAAATTTTCTTTATTATAGAAAATTGATTAAGAAATTAAGAAAAGAAGATAATTTATTATAAAAATATTAAATTTTGTAGAAAATACATAGTAATTTTACTGCTAAATAGTGAGTTCTTCTTAATCGGTTAATTGATAGAAATTATTCGGTTTATTCGTTATTTGAAATTTGACAATTTTCATTTATACGAACGATTAATCGTCAAAAATTAATCGATTAACCGAACACGATTAATCGTTTGAATACTCTAATTTATACCCTAAATCACTTTAGAGGTGGTAGTAGATCCATTCTACTCAACCCGCTGATTATCGCTTTTAGGTTATAATATGATTTACAAAATTTATAAGTTTTATAGTTTGTATGAAACTAGTTTGCAATGATCGAACCTTATTTAACCATACCGCTCATACAAAGCCTGCTTCCGGAATTCACTTGTATATCTATTTATTTATAAACACAAATATTTAGCAAAACTAAATTTATCTAAATATGTCTACAAAATTTTTTGTCGATCGGTCAATTTTTTCCCTGTCAAAAAATTAGTTTTTCATTAGAAAATTGTTTAAAACCCTATTTAAAATGTAACATAAACGATTCATTAAATTTTCCTTATTAAAATTATTCGATAAAAATTTTACTTCATTACAAATATCAACACAAACTCATAAGAACTCATACCACTCATAGTACCATAAAATATAAAAATCTTAAACACTGATTTAACTAGCACCAATCCTTGTAAATATTAGTACATTCATTTTTTTCTATTAAATAATATGTATATATGTATGTTTGTATGTGTTAGTGGTAGTCTCCTCCATTCAGCTGCTGTTCATAATATATCCTTTTTTTCGTTACAACTCTAATGCGGCCAATAAACTGTAACTGTCTTTACCAGCTGACATTCTATCAATCTTTCGCTGTTTTTCTATGTTGCCAACAAATCAAGCTGTCAACTTCTATTTAACACAAACGTTTCAGTACAACAAATACACGCTGTTGGCCATACATACACACACACATACACTGCTAGCAATAATGTCATCTTCTTCATAGTCATCATCATCTGGTGAGCTGGTAAGTGTCATCTATTCCTCCGTTCGTTACTTTTCGAATTTATTCAGTTTCTTTGCAGTTCTATATGTATTTTTATTATTTTTACTTTTGCAATATCTTTTCCGTTTTGTATTTACTTTTTTTTTTTTTGAATTTTTTTGCTTAAAGTATCATTGTCTGCTCTCAATATCAATTCAACATTGTTAGTTTGTTGGTTGATAGCCGGTTATGTTGCAGAGTTGCACGATTCAAAATGTACAAATACCGAGTACTATTGCACTGATTTAATGTGTCTCTTCAGTTGTTGTCCATCGTTTATAAAATGTTTGAGTGCAAAAAAAAAAGAAAATGATTTTATTGAAATTTATTGTTGTGAGCTGAAGTTTTATGTTGTGTTAAATATCTTGAAAAATACTTAAAATATAAAATAATGATAAAAAGATAGAATAGATGACCGTAAATATAACGATGTCCATGTCATTTACTAATTTTAAATTTAAAAAAAAAATTATTTTAAACTTATATAGAAATAATTTTTATTATTAACCACACAAGTGACCAGGAAAAAAATTTAGGTGAGTAAGGTTTAATGCCTAGGCTGAATCTAATGAAGAAAAGTGCAGATTAATGTACATCATTGCGAAGCAATAAAATATGAGTTATTGCTTGACATGAAGAAGAAAGTTAGGTTAGGATAGGATAGTAAGATGTATACTACATAAAATCCGAAGAAATACACTTAGGCCACAATCGGCCTTGTTGTGTTCTCCTTATCATGGAAAAAAGAAAAAAAACCAAACTGAATGAATTATTTTTCTGTGTTGAGAGACTTAGTTTCCTTAACATAATTCCTAAGAATCTTCCAATCGGTGTTAGTCAGGAATGCTATTTCTGGAATAATATCACTCCCAAGACACTTGGATCTAACTTCGACGAAAGTGCTCCAGAGTTTCACTGTCCTCTCCGCATGATCTACATACGTCTGAATCCGCATATCAAATTTTGCATAAATGTGCTCGTAATCCTGTGTGTCGACTTAGAATACGTACTATCATACTAACTTTACTCAGGTTAACTGCGTCAAACTCCCTTCCCTTTAAAGCTATTATATTCGCTCTTTCGTTACCGACTACTATCGAGTGGGCTGGTACCCACCATATGATGTAAACCTTACCTATGGGAGAGTAATCAGTTAAAGCTTTATTGCTCGTACTGAGGTGTTATAATTAGGTAAACGTTGGTATATTTCTGTTTCTGGGTCTTCAATATAGGACCCCAGGCTCACTTTGACCCCTAATTTAGAGCAATCCATATATCAACGGATTCCTACTGGTATTTGCTTCAATGTTCCGCTTGACCAAGACATTCTATCTGGGATTAGCGTTTCAAAGTTTCCGACATATTCTGTGTCTGGTATGCGGTAAGGAACGCCCGATGAATGTGTGGAATGTCCAGCAACGTTTCAAGAGTCTGGTTGAAGCAGTACTCATGACACCACTAATACCCAAGCAGCATGTACGCTGAACTCCCTCCCTAGAATTGATCTAATTACACTTTCATAAAGCCAATTTGTCATAGTAGGACTAAGACCCCATTTCGTGCCTATGTTTCTCCTACATATCGCCCAGCACCGATGTGCCTTGTTGATCCTATCCTCTATGTAGTGTCTCCTTTTTCATTTTCGGTCGAAGTTTACACCTAAGTACTTATCTTTGTCACTGGTATCTTCTTGCTCATTAAGTAAGGTTCGGTGTACGTAGAAATTTTTGTCTTTCATGTGAAAAGATAGATTTCCGTTTTTGCTGGGTTAACATTAAGAAGAAAGTTAATAAGGTAAATGTAAAAATATATAGGCGCTCATACACAAAATTATATGACATTTTTTCCAACAAATGCAGATAAATATTTGTGTTTTATTTCTTCGGCGAATGAATAGATCATCAGGTTATCATGCATCAAAGGCGATCATCACTTAATAACGAATTTAAATAAATTTAAAGATTTAAATTAATTTAAAAAATATTTTATTTGACCTTCTATAGAACAAAAATGAAGATAAAAACTTCCTTAAACGGTTAACAAAATGAGAAAATTCAAAACTGCTTCAGCTAATAGCAATTCATTTAATCTGCAAGTATTAAAAAAAAATATATTCGTTTATATAGCTCCATCTAGTAGCTGGTTTGTTGCATTCATAAGCCATCATTAGTTAAAAAATCCCAGTGAAAGAAATATTTATTTTTATATTTTTACAACTGCTTATAAAGGAATTGTATGGAACACCTGGTTTTAAGCATTTTATTTTTTCTTTCCGATTTTTTATTTGTTATTATAGTATATGTATTATTTTGCTTTCATTGTTTACTTATTACTTTTTTTCGCTATTGTATTCTTTGTATGATTGTTGTGTATTTTATAGGAAGTGTGTATACGAACATTAGGGTGTACCGTAGTTAACGGTGGAATATCTCTCGTACTTAATACGAGAAAAGTAAAAAAGTTTTGCAAATTGATCAGTTCCCCACCTGCGATTGATTTCATTACAAAATGCTCAAAATAAAATTTCAGCAATCTTTTCGAAATTGATTTCAGAAATTTCGTAATTTTTAGCTTATCGCGAAACATCTCAAAAAATTCTAAAAAAATCTGAAATGGTTCAAACAAAATGCCGAACTATTTCTAGACAACAGAGTTTCTAATTGAGTTGCCAAACGAATTCGTAGATAAAAATTAGAAATGGTGGAATGATCCGAATTTCCAATAGGCGTAAGAGCATTCACAAACTTGTCAGGGTGTGAAGTAAGAAAGAGTTCGAGTATATTATGTTGGTGCTCTTCAATACATGAGATATGTGTTTTTAAAAGCGTCGAACTTTGTAAGTCCTTTCATATTAAACAAAAATTGCATATAGTTAAACAAATTGCATATAATTTGCAAGAAATATGAAAAAATTAAAAACTTTAATAAAGAGGTCTTTTATCTTTTATCCAGCTTACAAGAATTTTGATTTTAGGCGAGAACATTAACAACATAATTGGGTCCATTTATATATTTACTATATTTAACAAAATAGTAAATAAATATTACCTACCTAAGTAGTAGTTGCACCTTCATGTCCATTGTAATATTAAAAATTAAAATAATAGAGAGCAGCCGAAAAATCAATTTGTAACTTTCACTTACACAGTCTGATAAGTTTTCGTCTGATAGTTAAATAATACCTAGGACGTAAATATACCGACAAATAACTAGTAATTTCAATCAAAAAATACACTTTATGAGAATGGTTAGCAATATTTTGAAATTAAAATTTTTCATGTCTCTTAAAAATACATATACAATTCAACACAAAAAATATAACCTTATATAAAAACCACAAAGAGATTAAATACAAAAAAAAGCTACATAATTTGATTTACTATCTGACGCAAAGTTTTAGCTCTTGGTACAAAGAAAAAATACAAAAATCTTAATCTTTAAGATCAAAATCGCAAAAATATTAAATTTGTTTTTTACATTCAAATGATTTTATAGGCGTATACTTAATATTTGCAGTATTAATAAATCATTAACACGTATACGTACAAGTGTTGTAAATAAATGTAGTCCGATTTCATAATGTGGATGAAAGTTTTTAATTTAAATTGTTTTATAAGACAAGAGTTACAACTTTGCCTAACAGAGTAAATTAAAATTCCAAAGCAAATTATTACCTTTTTACATCATCAATCTATAACTGTTCGGAATACCTTTTGCTTCCGATTTAATCTTAAATGATGTACATATCATATACATATTCTTATTTACTTGCACTCTTTTGTTGCAACCTAATGTACATTTAACAATGACAGTAGCAGTTGGCAATAACATTTATTTAATTGTTTTTCCGCTTTTCCGTTATTCATAACAATAATCGCAATGTTTTCTTTACATTTCAGTTTCTCTTTTTTTATTTTAGGGTTTTGTATATTTAATTGTATGGCTCGCTATTTGATTGTTGTTGCTTATACAAAAAGGTAAATAAATGTATGTGCATTTTTATTGAGGAAAGCACTTGCATTTACTAAAGTAATTTATGACAATTTTACATTTACCAAAATGGTTACTTACTTAAGAACTTTATATTATCTTAAACAAAAATAAAAACAAGTAAGAGTGTTATATTTGGATATACCGAATCTTATATACCCACCATCAAATCATTGAAAGATAAATAAACTTTGAGTTTTTTGAATATTTTGTTATCATATATCGATATTAATGTGAACATCAAGGTAATATTTGAAAGAAATCTATAATAAAGGTTTAATTTCTAAAAACAAATTGTTTTTGTCCAATTTTTATAGCCATAAACAAAATTTTTGTAAGAGGAGTTATATGCGTAGTCCTATCCTCATCTATCTTTATAACATTTTTCGTAATTTTCTGTAGGAGACCTTATAGATGGCTAGGTTCAATTATGAACCGATCATCATAAAATATTGTAGAACAATTATTGTATGAAAATCATATTTATGTCGAATTTTATTACTGTATTCGCATTCTAAAGCCAGTAGTGAGCGTTTAAGTGATTATAAATGTATGTGTGTGGTAAAACCTCTTATGAATTGATCCTCGTAGAATTCGGAGGAGAACTTTTAGCTCATACAAAACTAGTTTATGTCGAATTTTATCGGTATAGTAGAACTACATAATTAAGTGGTGATATTTAGGGTCGCACAATACTTCTTATGTCGTGACCATATAGTTATTTCGAAGAGGCCATTTAGCGTTATAGTAGGGTCAATTATGGATCGATTCTCTTAACATTTTTAAGTGTTTCATACATATCATGGTTATGTCGAAGTACAGATCGCTAAAGTAATTTCTTATGGGGATCTTTTATGTGAGTTAGGGTCAATTAGTAACCGATTTTAATCATTTTTAATACCAAACATTTCTAATTAATAGAGAATATTTTGTGAAATTTTATCACCCTATCTCTTTTTTGGAGCACACTATCGTGTCAACAACTGACAGACGGAAAGACGGACGGACATAGCTAGATCGACTTAGAATTTTACAAGGTCCCAGAATGACAATGTTGGCCTATTTCACAGTTGTCTTTTTCCACCACTGTTTGAGATTCCATAGCCCCATTCTGCTTCATACACGCAGATGGCATTTTACGTTTATGGAATGTCCGTCCCTGTATACGTGCACTTTGATTAAGTACTTAAGCTATACAATCTCTGACCATTGTTGTCCCGTTGCTTATCACCCGAAATGCAAAAATATCACTTCCGACATACTCATTATAGGTATACAGCCTTGCAAGAGCCTTATACCCTTTCATTCAAACTGTATCATAAACATTTAATACCAACTTATTTCCAACGCTTAGTCCTACAGTCACTTCTCTGTTAGGTATCTTTTGTCATCGGCGATAGCACCGAACTTATCCCTAAATATAGACTTTACCGTGTATCAGCCTTTTGACAGCAGCCACGACCTAGTCCTGAGGGCAACTTTCCATCCATAGTACCAGATTATGTGGTTCTCTGGTTCGACCCCATGTCAAATCATTGCAAGGAATGTCCGAGGAGTGAAGTGACATTAACATTTTATAGTCCCGGTAGAATTCACCCGACCCTCTTAAATATATATTTCGAGTTCTTATAAATGGCGGAGTCGATTAAGCTATGTCTTTTCATCTGCATATATGTTAAATTTTTTCAAGACAATTTTTTAAAGACCTTACATCTTTAACAATTTTGCCAGACATGCTTTCGATCATACTAAAATAGAAATTATAAACCGACAACAACCGTTTATATTGTATAAATTTGATACTCTTTCGTTGTTCAAAGGCTACTTTTTGAACTTTCTATAATATTGAACCTAAAAATATGCAATTATGTATGTTGAGCCCTAACTAACTGAAAACATATATAATGGTTATGTCCGTCTGTCCGTCTGTCTGCCTAAAACACGCTCACGTTAAAACTAAGCCAAGGACATCAACCAAAGTCACCGAAAATATTTACTGTTATCCTAAGCAGTTTGGTATTGAAAATGGGCGAAATCGGTTCACATCGGGAAAAGTTATGAATCAAAATTTGAAACAACCTCGAAAAAATAAGCATTTTTCAGATATTCTGATGTAATTTTCTCGAAAACTATGCGTGATAATTCCATAAAAATTGACACACATTTGTTTCCACACAAGAGCTTAATCTTTGCGTAAAATCGCCAGAATCGGTCCACAATTTCATATACCTCCCATACAAAAGTACAAATTCCCGGAAATTTGGTTTTTTGTTAATAACTTCCGTCGTAATGTCGATATCTTCACAAAATTTTAGAAATTAAAATTTTATGATAATAGAATTTATGTAAAAGAAAAATTTTTTAGATCGGTACATAATTGGTCATAGCTCCCATACAAGGTCCCCTCCCGAAAATCACTTAAACGCACATATCTCATTACTTAATTAAGATATCGATATAAAATTCGGTACAAGTATTGCTCTTATATATAAATATAATACAATTGAAGACTTTTTTCGCTCGGTCCATATTTGGTCATAGCTCCCATACAAGGTCCCCTCCCGAAAATCACTTAAACGCACATAACCCATTACTTAATTAAGATATCGATATAAAATTTGGTACAAGTATTGCTCTTATATATAAATATAATACAATTAAAGACTTTTTTCGATCGGTCCATATTTGGTCATAGCTCCCATATAAGGTCCCCTCCCGAAAATCACTTAAACGCACATAACCCATTACTTAATTAAGATATCGATATAAAATTTGGTACAAGTATTGCTCGTATATACAAAAATATTAAAATTACATTTTTTTTGGATCGGTCCATAATTGGTCATAGCTCACATACAAGGTCCCCTCCCGAAAATCAGTTAAACGCGCATAACTCATTACTAAATTAAGATATAGACATAAAATTTGGTACAGGTATTGCTCTTATATACAGAAATATTACAATAAAAGATCTTTTCGATCGGTCCATATTTGATCATAGCTCCCATACAAGGTCGCCTCCCGAAAATCACTTAAACGCACATAACTCATTACTAAATTAAGATATCGATATAAAATTTGGTACAAGTATTGCTCTTTTATACAGAAATATTACAATGAAAGATTTTTTCGATCGGTCCATATTTGGTCGTAGCTCCCATACAAGGTCCCCTCCCGAAAATCACTTAAACGCACATAACTCATTACTAAATTAAGATATCGATATAAAATTTGGTACAAGTATTGCTCTTATATACAGAAATATAACCATGAAAGTTTTTTTGGATCGGTCCATAACTGGTCATAGCTCCCATATAAGGCCCCCTCCCGAAATCACTTAAACGCGCATTACTCATTACTAAATTAAGATATCGATATAAAATTTGGTACAAATATTGATCTTATATACAGAAATATAACTATGAAAGTTTTTTTTTGGATCGGTCCTAAATTGGTCATAGCTCCCATACAAGGTTCCCTTCCGAAAATCATAAAAAACGCACATAACTCATAACCAAATATTGATATCCATACATTTATCAAAAATATTGCTCTTATATACATAAATTCACTATAAAATTGTTTTACAATCGGTCCATATTTGGTCATAGCCCTCATACTAGGTCCATAAAATATCTTAGAATCACAATATTTATTACCAAGTAATGATATAGATACAGAATTCGTAAATTTTGTCTTTATATACATAATTGGACATAGCTCCCATACAAAGTCATTTTACGAAAATGTCTTAAACGCACATTACTTATTACCAAATTAAGCTATTGATACATAATTTTGAAAAAATATTAGTTTTGTATACTTCTATTTCTCCTATATTAGGGGCAGGACCCTAAAAGCGCTTTAACCGTATTTAAAGAGCATTATCAATTTGTGTTGAACAAAATTTTGTGTAGAACATAATTATATATGTATTTGTATTTTGAAAATCTCTAAATCTTTCACACACATACATACAAATTACATGCAAATTACTAAATTTATAATGTTCAATAAATCTTGGAATTGTAATAGATCTAACTTTTGAGATTTTTTCTATTAAAGACTTGAAAAACTTATTTTTACAAATATTTGATCAATTAGAAAATTAATAACATAAAAGTAGCTGGTGGAGGGTATTTAAGATTCGGCACAGCCGAATATAGCACTCTAACTTGTTGATCCACCAATTTATTACCCACGATTACATATAGCCTAAATAAGAAAGTACCGATTAGATCATTAACAGATATAGGTCATATAGTAATTTTATAGTAATCTATAGAATAACTATACAAAATTTGGACTCTTCAGGTGTGAATTTTATCGTGCTTTTAACAACGAAACGGACGGACCCAAAATATATGTGTTTATAGACATATATATTTGACAAAATACATTATACCCCCATCTTTTGATGGTGGACTGTCGAATTAAATTATGAATGTATGTGAAAATACCATTGCAATTTAGAGAGTTAATTAGTAATTTAAGAACATGTTACTTTGTATAAAATTTTATGTCGCAAATGAAGAAAATCATATTTAATTTTCACAAAATTTCCTATTAACTTGTATTTTAATTGATATTGAATTCAAATTTCAATTATTGATAAAAGAAATTATGTTTTTTATAGTTCTATTTTACACATACATACATATTTTTTCAATGTCCTCTTCTCAGTCTCTTATTAAATTTATTATTAATTTTTAATCACTTTGTCAGCATATGTTCATTGCGTTTTTTTTTCAATATTGTTTTCCTTCATTGCTCCGTGTCTCTTCTTTTAATGTCAATAAAATTAATTAAAAGTTAATATTTACAACATTTCTTAATTTGGTCAATGGTTGGGTAGTCAACCAAACTACATTTGCTGTTGCACGAAATTTTTCATTTAACATTTAAATTATAAATGAAAAACTCATACTTATATATGTATATTAGGGGTATATGACCATGGGAGTTTTTTTTTTAAATATGAAAATTAAAAGTGTTTACGATCAATATTTTGATGTTTTATAAGTGCAATGAAAAAAATCAATAATAGTTTTCATACATAAATACTATTTCAATTATTTTACAAAGAAATTCAGTTGCTTAGGGAAAATGGCATAACCGTAAAAGTACCTTTCTTACTCCCTACTTATATAAGAGTATATTATGCTCTTAACTTTAATGTAATGACCGTGTTAAAATAATTACTTAAAATACAACTGAAAATATTAGCTTTTACTTTGCAATATTCTTGCTGGATATATATAGAGTTTTTTCTCTTAATAATAAAACTTAATTTTGGTTACACCTCTATTGTTTATAATATGTCGATGTTCATGTTGATGGACTTGTTAATATAGTTGAGTTTTTATTTTAATTTATTTTTTATATTTTTAACGAAAATGTCAGTTATTGATTTTAATGGTATTTAAATATACGCAACCATATGTGAACGTGCAAGCGAGACACCTATACATACAACAGATGGTTGGTAACAATGACAATATACATATATTTAGGTCTTTTTGTTATTTGTTCATATTTATCATTTTGAACTGGTTTAGTGTATATCTTAAATCGTGTATTCATAAATAGTTAAAAATATTACTTATGTTTTATTTTTTAACAACAAATGTGCTGAATAAACCAATAGTAAATGATAAATATCCTTATGAATACGGTAGTAAGTAAATCCATAAAATCATATTTAATTTAAAACTCTTTGCAGTAAAAATGTTGATAAACACAGACGTATATTTAAAACACATTAACTATTTGGATTAAAAAACTACAAAGTATGTCAAAAATAAATAAAATAAGTAGAAGTGATGTATTAGGATTTTTAATTCATATCATTTTTTTCCTGATGAAAAACAAATTCTAAATAAATGCGTGCACCGATCCATTACTTGATAGCTCAACGCATGAAAGATCTCATGTAGAGGCAATAGCAAAATGTCTTGTTTTTTGGTCGGACATTTATTGTGAGCTGCTGTCCAGATTATCATATAAAACATGTCTCGAATACATGAAAATATCCCAGGATATGCAATTAGACATGATCGTTTAAATGACACTATATCTGTTAAAAACTGTTTATAGAGGTGTGATAGGAAAGTTTTGTCTCACACGTCTTAAAAACCAGAACCTACCTAAAACTGTTTATAGAGGTGTGATAGGAAAGTTTTGTCTCACACGTCTTATAAACCAGAACCTACCTGTTAAAATTTTCAGGAAAGGTTTCTATTTAATGTTTCTTCCGATATAAATATTTAAATAAAATGATATTTATTTCTATACGTATTGTATAGAAAGAAATATCCTTTTTCACTTTAGTGGGGAGGGTATATTGGGTTTGTGCTGATGTTTTTAACACATAATAATATTGGTCCTATACCCACCTTAAAGTATACCAATAGGCTCATAATCATTTTCTGAGTCGATTTAGCTATGTCCGTCCGTCAGTCTGTCCGTCCCTCCGTCTGTCCGTCCATGTAAATATTGTAATCAAACTAGATCAATGAAATTTGGAACATGATATTATATTGCCCCAGGGACCAAATCTATTGAAAATGATTAAGATCGGTCCATTATTTGCCCCCCATACAACTGAACCCCCAATAGAGCTTCTAAAGCTTGTAATCAAGCTACAGGTCACAATTTTGGAGATATTGTAATGAAATTTGGCAGATGATCTTTTATGGTAATGTAGACGAAGTCTATTAAAAATAGTTAAAATCGGTATATTATTTCACCTAGACCCATAATTACGTTTAATAAACTCGTATCTCGACAAAAAGCTGCAAAACCAAGTTCTATACTAGCCTTGATGACCCTGATGAACTATATAATTATAGGGCCTCATTTGACCCTAGCCCTTATAAAAAGCCCCCATCAAAATTTTGCATAAATATCCACAGTTTTATTAAAAAATAAATGACTTCCCAGCAAAATCTTTACTTACCCGGTAATTCGGCAAGTAATATTGGAGAATAGTGTAAGTAGTTACTTTTTGGGTGAATAACTACCTATTTTTCTTTGACGATGACCAAAAAATAACTGGTCACAAATCTCATTAGCCGACTTTTCTGGATTTAAAACTAGTTTAACAGTTATTTTTTATATTTTCTAGTGTATTTTCTTACTCAATGCCATTCCAATTCTATAAGGAATGGTTTCCACACAAATGTAAATATCAAAATTTCTTGAAAAAATTTCCAAAATCGACTACGGTTAGAAATAATAACTAATTCCTCATTGGACATGCGCTATGGACAATTGACTACAAATTCTATTCAAAACAAGTAAGAGTTCTATATTCGGCTGTGCCGAATCTTATATACCCTTCACCATGATGTGTTTAAAGCCTTTTGTACCTTTTGAAGAACGAAAAAGTACCAAAAAGTCCCCCTCAGTTAATCCGGGCCATACAAACTTAATTACATGTTCCTAGGTTCAATATTGTAGAAATTGTAAAAAGTACCTTTTGAAGAACGAAAAAGTACCAAGAAGTCCCCTTTTACTGGTTCTCTCTTAATCCGGGAAATACGAACTTAATAACATGTTTCTAGGTTAAATATTATAGAAATTTCAAAAAGTACCTTTTGAAGAATGAAAAAGTACCCTTTCATGGGTCCTCACTTAATCCTGGCTATACATACTTAATTACATGTTTCTAGGTTTAATATCGTAGAAATTGCAAAAGTACCTTTTGAAAAACGAAAAAGTACCAAAAAGTCCCCTTTTATGGGTCCTTACTTAATCCGGGCCATACATACATAATTACACGTTTCTAGGTTTAATATCGTAGAAATTGCAAAAAGTACCTTTTGAAAAACGAAAAAGTACCAAAAAGTCCCCTTGTATGGGTCCTCACTTAATCCGGGCCATACATACTTAATTACATGTTTCTAGGTTCAATATTGTAGAAATTGCAAAAAGTGCCTTTTAAAGAACGAAAAAGTACCAAAAAGTCCCCTTATATGGGTCCTCATTTAATCCGGGCCATACATACTTAATTACATGTTTCTAGGTTCAATATTGTAGAAATTGCAAAAAGTACCTTTTGAACAACGAAAAAGTACCAAAA
>NC_060952.1:34906946-35062531 GCF_022045245.1 Lucilia cuprina
ATCTGAGGCAAGGTTCATTTTCAACTTAAATGCTTAATTATGAAAACTAAATTACATTTTATTCGCATGCAGGTGTACAGTATATTATGGTCGGCCTCGCCCGACTATAACTTCTTTCTTGTTTTAAATTGAAATTAAATACACATATTTGTATTAATAAAAGCAAATATATTCAAGCGTGGCCAACCATACGATATTCGACCCTCGATCATTACCAAAATCGACAGTTTTATTAAACAGTTATGTAATTTGTGCCGATCCTTTGAACTTATTGTCGAGGGATCCGTTTACGTGGACACACAAATAGACGGACATAGCTTTATTAAATCAAGAAGTGTTTAAGGTGGGTGTAGAATCAATATTATTGGATACTACAAACATCAGTTCAAACACATAATACCCTCCCCACTATAGTTGCGTAGGTTATAATAATCCAAACATATTCAGGCATTTTCGTATGTTTTCAATCATTTTAAGAATTGTTCAATCTTATTCACATTCTCATTACTCAAGAGTAGTTATATGTATGTGGACCCACATACATATGTCCAGTTTTTATTTGTTCTTTTTTATGTAAAACACTTAACCTTAGGTTCAGTAGATTTTTGCTGTATTGGATTTTATTCTGTATTGGGTTTTTATTAAGGACAAAGAATGAAAATACAAATACATAGAGAGAAGGAGAAGAAAAAGTCGATGAAGAATAAGTGTGACAATGATTGACGACTTTTGAATTCCCGTGTGCGTGATTGTGCAAAAGTGGAAAATTACTTTTGTGACTGTGACTACTACCTATACATCAATCTATTACTCGAGTTACAAGCCCACAACATGGAACATGAAGAAACATATGATTGTTTTACAAACTACCTTTGTTCGCAGTAAATTTACTTTCAGTTTTTTTTTAATTCTTCAATGTAAAATGCATTTGGTTTTGATTGATTGAGAAACAATACACTTAAATTTTTGAGATCGAGAAAAGAAGATAGAGAAAAGTACTATGCCGCACTATAAAGTTATTAGAAGTTTGAATAAAGATTTAATTATCTCAAATGATTAACTGGGAAGTAATACTTAAGGATATTTTATATTAAAAAGCTTTTCAAGCTCTTAATAAAACATATTTTACCAAAAAAATAAAAGTTATTGAAGTGACTAACTTATGAAAAAAAGGATTGTTAGGATATCCATTGATGTATTTTATGATCTTATCCTTATATTGATAATTATTCACTTAATGAAACACAGTTTATATGTAAATATGTATATTTAATTCCAGCTTTATTATGATCATCAAATTGGCAATTTATTTAAAGGTTTACGTAAGTAAGATTCTTTTTAAGTATTAAGAAAATAACTTCCTTTATCATTCCAAATAAACTTTTGTGCTCAAGATACGTACCAGCACATGGTTATTTTTCTATAAATATCTATGAGTAATGTACATGTACTTATATATGTATGAGAGTCATGTCAGTTTAAGTATTTCTGAGAAAAAGTACAAATTTAAATATGTCTTGAAGCTAACCAGAAGATTTAAAAGTCTTTCATACCAACGGGTAAGATACCCACAGGCATATTACACACTCGCATGTCTACATAAATAAGCTACTATGTCATCTTGTTCAAAGGAATTATCGATATCTAACTTTCAATTCCGGATAACTAGTACTTGTGTGCTTTTCATACAACGTGCTTTTGCATATTTATTGAAAAATTTTAAACTTTTGCCTCAGTCGAAATAAAAACAAGAAATAACGCTTGAAGAAGAAAAAAAAACGCACTTTCGTACATGACTATAATCAACTTATGTCTGTCTATTAAGGTGGTACATTTATGTCATGTTCGCAGGGAAGACAAACTGCTATTCGCAACATTAACGCTATACATTTTTATAAAAATGATTTTTAAACAACGTAGAGGTAGTTTTTGGAAATAGGCCTCGAATAAGAGTTAATGATTCACATATACATATCTCTAGAATAAAATTCGCCTTTAATTATACTCTACACCACTTTAGTGGAAAGGGTATAACAATAATACCCTATACCAACCTTAAAATATACCAATCGGTTAAGAATCATTTTCTGATTTTATTTAGCTGTGTCCGTCCGTCTGTATGTCTGTCAGTCTGTCTGTCTGTCTTTCTGTCTACCTGTCCGTCCATGTAATCAAACTGCAGGTCGCACTTTTGAAGAAAATTCAATGAAATAAATGATCATGCACTAAGATCTTCTGTTAGGACAAAGCCTATTGAAAATGGTTAAGATCGGGGTCCATTATTGGACCTAGCCCCCATACAACTGAAACCCCGAATAGGGCTTGTAAACCTTGTAATCAAATTACAGACAATTTTGGAGATAGTTCAATGAAATTTGGCACATGATCTTCTATGGTACCGTAGACAAAGTCTATTGAAAATGGTTAACATCGATCCATTATTTCACTTAGGCTTCATAGAACTGTACCCGCCGAATAGGGCTTTTAAGTTCATAATTATGTTTAATATACTCGTATGTCGACAAAATGCCGCAAAACCAAGTTCTATATTATCCTTGATGATCCTCATGAACTCTATAATTATAGGGCCCCATTTGAACCTTAGCGCCTATAAAAAGCCCCCTTCAAAATTTGAGTTAAATATCACACAGTTTTATTCAATAATAAATGGCTTAAGTATATCTGAGACAAGGTACAATTCAACTTAAATGTTTTCTTATGAAAACTAAATCACATTTTACTTTTTATAACAGGTGTAGGGTATAATAATGTCGGCCTCGCTGTTATTTGTTTTTGATCACACAGTGAAAAAATAAGTGATACTACTTTTCTGAAAGGTCAATTCTGGTAAAATAAGAATCAATTTTTGAAATTTCCAATTTTAACATATCAATCAATCCTATAGGTAATATTTCCGGAATTTGGAAACAACCCACTTTCAGATTCGATCGTACTTTCAACAGACAAACGGACATCTTTTTTGAACTCAAAAAGGAGTATTGAGTATATAAGTGTATTAAAAAATTTTTTTAATTATAAAAATACTTTCGGTTTTAAATAAGTTCTTATTTTTAAAATTGTCTAAAAATTCATTGGACTAATCTAATGTTTCATTTGTATTTAACAATGCAAACATACAAACACACTCATTGCGTATGTAATAAAACTTACACAATGTAGATTGTCGTAGTCAAAGGATATTGACGTGTATATTTTGTGTAAATATATTTATGGAATTTATACATATTTTCTATTTCTTGTTTTATAACGTTATCGATTTTCATTTCCTGCGGATAAATTTGTTTTTTTCCCCTCTTCTCGTTTTCTTTATGTGTTCTTTATTTTATCATTTCTATTGATGTGTGAATTTCTGTGTCAAGTATAAGGTTTTTTTGTTTGTCTATTTTGTGTGTGGTACTTAAAAATGTACTTGTATTTATATACAAATACATAGTACGTATTTGGTTACCTAAGTACGTCTGTATTATGTATTTGTGAGCTGTATGTATTTATGTTTGTTTGTATGTATATCTTTGCAAGACTTAAGGATTTTATTGTAAGCGTTTATAAATATTTTAAAGTTTATTACTTTTATGGTGGCATGTTTTAAAGTGTTAAATTATACATAAATATGTGATAATACTGGTCCGCAATGAAATTAAATTTCAAAAAGTTTTTTAAGTAATATTTTGTAAAGTATAAGTGCCTTATTAATTGGAAAAATCAGTCAATGTGTATTGAATGCAAAAAGGTAAACAGATTATATATCTTATTCGATAAGCTGAATAATGAATTCGAAATATAATTTTGGTATTTAGTAGTTTATTTAGTTTACAAATTAATTAACTATAAATTATTTCACAAAACTAATAGTTATTTTAAAAATTTTACAGTTTTTTTGTTAGTTAAAATATATAATTAGAACTATGTTTGAAACAAATTTTTTTTAATCAAATAATGATCAGTTGAGTTTTATAATTGTTATAAATGTTGAAATTTTACTACAAGAAAATATTTACACTAAGGTGTCTTTCTATAGTCTGTATGTCTATCTGCCTGCCTTTTGGTCTGTCTGTCTGTCTGTATGTCTGTCTTTCTCTCTGTCTGTCTGTCTGTCTGTCTGTCTGTCTGTCTGTCTGTCTGTCTGTCTGTCTGTCTGTCTGTCTTTCTCTCTGTCTGTCTGTCTGTCTATCCATCTATAAGTCTATTTGTCTGTATGTCTGTCTGTATTTGCGTTTGTGCTGATGTTTATAATAACAAATATTGGACTAACATCTATTTCGAAATATACCTATCGGCTTACAATCACTTTCTGAGTCGATATAGGTATGTCCGTCCTTCCGTCTGTGTGTCCATGTAAAGCTTAAAATTGAAACAAACGGACGGACAAACGGACATAGCTAAATCGATTGGTATGCTTTAAGGTGGATGTAGGTTCAATATTTTTGGGTGTTACAAACATTAGCATCCCACTATAGTGGTGCAGGATATAATAACTTTCAAATAGATGTTAATTCATCTACCAAGGTTTATAATGATTAGACCATATTAACCATTACCCCCTTTTTTTGTCAAGAATAAGAAAAAAATATTCCGGAATTAATGTTAAAAACAATGTTAAAAACGTCTGAACATTCATAATTGTTTAAAACCTATTTTTAAAAAGTATTAAAAAAAACTTTTTCCTCCTGCCATCGTTTTTCTCATTAGAAATATATTTGTATGCTTTCATATAAGTATTCTAACACACAATGCTTCTGTTGTATTATATTAAAAATATATTTTTTTTTATCTGTTTCATTGTTTTCTTTTCTTAAAGTGTGTGGTTAAGTTCAAGTGTGAATGTGTCTATATATTTTTGTGTTTGTGTGTGTATATATACACATGTTTGAATGTCTTTATATCGAAATCTCTTTATGTGTCCTTGGGCTTTTACAAGCAATTTCCCTTGGTCGTTATGTTTATTCAAGGACAATATTATTATTTGTGAAATTGAAGTCACCTATTAGATATAGACTTTTGTTTTTATCAATAAATAAATACATGAACACTTACTTGTGTATTTTAGGTTACAATTTAACAAGTAAGAGTGCTATATTCGGCTGTGCCGAATCTTATATACCCTTCACCATAGTGTATTTTAAACATAGTTGATCTTACAGTCTTGTTAATAAAAACATTAAAAAAATTTGAGTCGATTTAAGCCGAATATTTCGGCGGCGGCTCAAGCAACTAAATATAGTTCGGCGGCTAAGCTCCGACTAGAAGCCGGTCGACTTCGACCTCTCATTCATTGCTGGTAAACATTGACGAGACGTAGATTTTGTTTTTGTTTATCGTAAAAAAATTGTTTTCAAAAGCACTTGGGAAAAATTTGTGTTAGTTTTAAATTTCAAACTTACATTATTCGCATAAAAATTATTGTACAATAACTCACAATCTACTCTCATATAATTGAAAACGTTTTAAATACTTTTTTCTATTCATTAAAAAATATATTTGCAATACAAAAGGGAATATTATTTTATTTTAACAAAAAATGCAAATCATATTTTTTTGCTGTGTATTTTTTGTATGTTTGGATTCCAAACAAAACAAAAAAATACACTGCTGAATAAAACCAAATACATCTACACACACACATGTAAATCTTTTTCAATATTCAGTGTTGTTGTTGCTTTTATAACTATTTTTTGATGAAATTTTCAGAGGTTGTCTCGGATTTTTGTTCATATCTCCGTTATTTACCGACCGATTTTGCTGATTTTAAATAGCGATCTTCTCGAAAGCATGTCTAATAGAATTATTGAAGATTCGGATCTCGCCGATATCTGGGGTCCTCTAAAAACTGATTTCAACAGACAGACAGACGGACAGACAGACAGACAGACGGTCATGGCTTAATCGACTCCGCTATCTATAAGGATCCAGAATATATATACTTTATAGGGTCGGAAAATTATATTATAGAAATTACAAACGGAATGACAAACTTATATATACCCTTCTCACGAAGGTGAAGGGTATAAAAAAGAAAATAGAAGAAGTGTTTCTACATTTTAAAAATATATATTTTTTATAATAGTTTATTTTATAAAGAATGAAAAAAAAACTGATGATTTCATCAACTCAACTTATTCTCTGGGCAATAAGTTAACTATTGATTAATGCTGCTTCATTTTTGTTCTGTTCAAAATTTTTGTAAAATTCCTTTACTGCGTTCTTAACCTTAAACATATGTTTTGGTTTGTTTAAAACCTTCTGTAAATAATTTCAAATTTCAGTTTTCTTTCCTTTTTTTTACTGCTATGACAACAAGTTGAAAATAGCGTAAAATTGTTTGTGAAAACTTTTCATTGCGAATACAAGTATGTTACTGGTTTGTTTCATTTAATGTTTTTTTTAGAAAAAATTGAAAAAAAACAGACTGTATCCAGCAGCAAAATTAAAGTATGTGAATGAGTTTATTTAATTTACTGTATTTTGGGAGCCAAAAAATTTATTTTTCTTAATACACAACCGCATACTAAGTATAGTTTATTATTCTTTTTATCTGCGTATATTATTTATATTGCATAAGTGTGTGTGTGTGTTGTGTATGAGAAAGTACTTCAAAAAGTAATTCCCAAAGTTTGGTAAAACCTTTTGAACATTGTAAAAATTCTTTATTATTTTGTTCGAATTTATATGTAGTGTGTATGTCTTCACATAATTTTACCAGTAAATAAACTAACCCAGTTAACATTATTTTTGCGACTTTAAATGATTATCCTTTAACTTGATAGTTCTTCACGGTAAGAATATAATAAACAATCGAAAAGTGTTTTATTTTTTGTTTCTAATCGATCAAAACCATAGATAAAATAAAAAATCCTGAAAAAAGTCTCCTGTATTCACACCAAAACACGGCAATGGGTTGTACTTACATAACCACTTACTTTTCAATGATTACTCCTTACCGTCTTTCTATTTATCTTTTAAAAGCTATGTTTTTGACACACAAACCAAAGTCTCTGGTTCTTATTCTCGCTGGATATTTCGTATTCTCACTAGATTTATTGTTAAAAAAAATAACTTACTCAATAACTTTTTGTAAGAGAAATTGCAAGTACTTCTTTAACCACATCTTTGTAAATGTTCGTGGAAGAAGAAACATGAAACTCATTATTTCTCATTACTATTTTTTTATTTTTTTTTTGGTTACTACAAATATATAAGAAGACATCTTTATAACTCCACCCCATCTTTGAAATTAAAAAATATATTATAAATACACATTTTTTTGTTGAATCTAACAATTTTATTAATTCTGATTACATTCAACAAACTTAAATTGATTCCTTAAAATTCGTTGCTTTATACTTTGCTGGGTTACAATAATTAAGTTCAACTTACTTGAAGTTTCTTAAAGATTTTTTCTTCGTCTTACGAATAAAGTTACTGCCAACATTAATAAAGTCTAAACTTTATCATTTCATTGTTGTATTTAATGAATTTCATACATTCATGATTGCAAATAAAAAGAAATACGACCATAAAAATGTCATACTATAAGGTAAAATATTTTATTTTACCTAAGAATTCCAATGAGAATGGATTTTGTTTAATAAGAATAAGTGTATATAACTATAATATTAAAAAAATATAATTTTCTAAAAAGCGAGGGACTATTTCGATGACAATGCAAATGTTATTTATAGGCGTATAAGTAATATTTTGTTTAATTTATTAAAATAAATATTGATCATACGTTTTATATTATGGGCCAATTAAATTATCAAATCATATTACTTTATTAAGACAAATTCTTGAAAAGTTATATGGAGTGAAAGCATCTTTTTAAAATATTATAATATTATATCCGTTGTTATTTTTTGTTTTGTCCAGGTTTTATTTTTTGCTTCACTACTTTTTTACATAAAATAGATTTGATATAAAAGTAATAGCTGAATGCCAAATTGTGATATAAAAAGGTTTATTTTGAGAAGTTTAACTCCATTATAATTTTATGTGAGTCGGTGTAATATACATATGTATATAAACGAGCCAAAATACTGATTGACAACTCAAACAGCAGAAGTTTGGGTCATCAAATTTTGACAGTATTAGTTTTTTCTGTTATTAAGATCCACTAAGAAGGAATTTCTGGAAACTAAATAAGGCTTTGGCAAATATATTGCATGACTGAATGAGAACCTATTAGAGGAAGGAGCCTCATTCACTGTTTAATAATATGCATGTAAAATCAATAAAAATATATACTTTTATACTCTCCACCACAATCAATAGTGTTATAGAGAGAGTATAAAAGATTTTTCGTTCTATATGTAGCAAAGTGGTGTCAATTATTCGTGTTAAAAATTATTCAAATAAAAACTTTTTATTCGAGTAGTCGAGGAAATTATAGATATTATTCGATTATTCGAACGTATAACAAAAAAAAAAAAAAGATTTTAATTGAATAATTTGAAAAAATATAAAAACTTGTCAAACACCTTCAAAATCTTTGCGTACATTAATGCGCTTATAAGTAAGTAACTTAGTTCAATCTCAACCTATTTTAAATTTTTCAGTAGTGTTAAGTGGAAACTGAGGCTTTTATAATAATATATATGTATACGATGTTTAGAGAATTATGTGTGCATTTCATTACCACCATCAAAAACATATGGTGGGTGTATTGTATTTGTCATTCCGTTTATAACATATCGAAATGTTGGTTCCTTATTACATTCTAAAACGATCTAGCCGACCATCCGCCTGCCTAAATAACCAAAATGTTTTTGTAAAATATTATGAAGAGCGGTCAAAAAACGCAAATGACTCGCTTAAAATTACCAGTATAGCAACTAAATTCTACATAAAATAGTATTTTATGCAAGGAATACCCGATGCGACCTTTTAAACAACTTTAATGTTTTCAAAATTGCACACAAATGTTACAATTTTGAAAACATTCTCTTGTCACAAATTTTAATAGTTTTAAAAAGTAAAAACACACATTTTAGCTTAATTTTTAATTTTTTTAAGTACACACGTCTGTCTGTTAACTGCCTTAAACACATTAGCGTTGAAAGCAATCAAGAGAAATTCACCAAATTCATATACTAAATTTTGAAAATATGAATATGTACATATGTTCTATGCATACGTATGTAGGGTAATAGCCGCGATTGACCTCTATTGACTGACAATGAGAGCAAACAGGACTGATAGGGACAATTAAAAATAAATATCTGACACACACAACATCACATTTGACAAGATAGTTGTAAATGTCCAGAAAAAACTTCCATTACCATGTTAAAATACTAAAATTTACTTACACAATAGCGTTTTAAGTCATTATTTTATTACAATGATGTCATTGAATACAACTACTTATCATAAAAGATTCGCATGTCAAGAGGAGGAATAAATTAGAAAGTATTTTTATAACACATTAAAAGTATGACCTTATTAGACTACTTTTATGTAATCCAGTAAGTAATTACAATTGAAAATCAGTATTTCTTTTTTGCTGGATATAATATATAAATATGAAGTTTTATGTTCTACACATATAGCGTATTTTTTGAATTGGTCCACGATTGGTCATAGCTCTCTTATAAGACTCACTTTCGACAACAAAGTAAACACACATGTCTCATAACTAAATAAAGAAATAGGGCTAAAATTAATATTGAATATGTACGAAATTTTTGAAAACCCGGCCTTGAAAAGGAGAGAGAAGAAATGGTCAAACAGATTTTCTACTGTATATGTCGATATTTAAAATTTAAATATTCATTATAAAACTATTAATACAATTATGATATTTTTTTTATACAATTTTAAGTTAATGTTAAAGAAATTGTTTAACTTATTAATGGACTCTGGGAATAATTAATGTTTTCAAAATGCTGTTTGAGTGTAAGCCCAATACGAAAACATATTTTCCAGGGTTACTATGTACTATTATTTATTCATAAACTGATATACAACACGTTGATGTAGTGACTTGAAATTAATACCATTAGTAAAGTCTTTTGTACGAGCGCATTTGGAATTGTGTTTGTGTGGTTGAGTTGAAAGCTTTTTACAAAAAAAAAAAATTAAAACTTAAAGAATCGAGATCAATTTCAGAAATTAAGTTCTACTCATTACTTTGGATACACAGAAGAACCCTGAGTATTTGTGCGGTTTTTTTGCAGAAGCATTGGCCGCATTTAACTTGTAATTATGGTGAATGAATTTTCTTTCAACCCGTATGAAAGGAAGGAACTTTTCATGTTTATGCATAAAACATACAAATTGCTAATGTCGATGATGATGATGATGATGCTGACGACGATGTTGCTGCTGATGAGACTGATGACCATATTGGTGTTGTTCTTGTTATTGCGACTGTTCGTATTGCAGAGTTTGGTTGTTGTTATTGTTGGCTGATGAAACTGTGGCTAGTATTCCAAAACCACTGTTATTAACTAGTTGTTGTTTTTGTTGTTATTATTCATGTCGTTGTTGTAGCTACCAGCTTCTGTTGTTTATTTTGTTCATTTGCTAATTTCATGAAAAATTGAAAGGTTTTTCTTATTTTACTCTATTTATTTATGCTTCTACTTAGTTGTTGTTGATGATTTTTTTCTATTTTTCTCTTCATTTATTAAACATTTTCTTTTTTAGGTTCTTTGGTTCTATACAAATGAGTCTGCGAGTGTATTTTATGGCTGGTCTCCATTTCTATAAGTATCTGCAGTCCATAGACTTCATGGATCAACATTAATGTTGATGGTGTTGATGATGACGGTGATGACGATAAGACTATAAAATTCAATTCCTTAGAGAAAACGTTATAATAAAAAACCGTATAAATTTTAAAATAAAAAACAAAAATAATAATAGAAACAGAATTTTTAAAAGGATGCGAACTCTGCGGACAAAAATAAACAACCAAAATATTTCATAGAAAAAAATTAATAAAAATGAAATTTACAAAATATGAACAAATGACTTTTAACCCTTTTTTACAAGTACTTGGACAAAAGTTAAGAAAAAAAAATGTACCAAATAAATCTCCACACCCATATAACCCTTCCTTCTACAAGCTGTTTACCATATATTATTCATTCTCTGGTTAAAAAGAAATGAAAAAATACTGAACCTTGTTCTGTTTTGCTATGTCCGTTGTCGCTGTTCTGCATGAGTTGATTTAGTGGTAAGTTTATGATTTTTTTTCGTCAGTTTTTTTCCGTTTTTTGTTGGCTTATTTACTTGCTGCCGCAAAAATCCATTTGAAAAATTGACTTTGCCTTTAAAGCGTAAAATTAGTAGTGAAGGTTGCAGCAAATCCATAAAACATTTAAGACTTACTTATGCGACCATTTCAGTCTGTTGCGTGTTGGTGTGTACAGTGGGTGGCTATAATAGCCACAATAATAATAACTAATTATGATATACTTTAAGATGGATTTTTTTCTAATTAAATGGACATTTTCCTTAAATATATTAATGTAAAAGGCTGAATATCATCTACCTTATGAAAAATATATAGAGAAATCTGTCAATATCATTGCTTAGCCAGACTGTCAGCTACATATTACATATTAATCGACTGTATAATATTAAACATATTTATAAAATAAACCTTCAAATATTTCGATCCTACTCATAATATTGAAAAAATTTATGACAGCAAAGTACTTACTTTTGTAAAAGTATTTTCAATCAATACATCATATGCCACTGTGCCATTATTTTGACTTTTGTTTTTTTTTTACTTTACAGTTTTTCAGGGTCTTTTTATAATTTCTTCTTTTTGTTTGGTTTTATTTTGAGTTTTGTTTTAGTCTTGTTATAAAACTGAAATTTGTTCATCAAGTACTTGACCAAAAATTTAACAAGGGTTTTACTTGGTTAGTTTTTCATTTTAGAATTGAAAATTTTGTGGTATTTTGTAGTGGTTATAATATCCAAAACAGATGTTTGATTAAACCTAAAAGGTCAACGGGTCTCTATGAAATAAATATGATTTCGAAAAAAAATGAAAATTTCACAAAATATGAAAAGAATTGATGAAGAAATGACGTCAAGGTCATGTAATAAACCTCATTATATGTTGAATTTTATATATATTTACAACTACATACATGTATATGTAAATATTATGGTCCGATTTCCGCCATACATAACAAAATAATTTATGGGTGTATGAAAGGAACATTTGCACTCTAGCTTTATAATAACTTATTTATGACTCCTTAAACTGTATTCTGGAAGTAGGAGGTTTGCATTTGTATAGGAGCTAAGAAAAATGTAGGACCGGTTTGCTCAATACCAAATAAACTTTATCAAGAGTGAATATTTTGCGTATTGATTTTATCAGAAAGACGGATAGATAGATAGATATATAGATAGATAGATAGATAGATAGATAGATAGATAGATAGATAGATAGATAGATAGATAGATAGATAGATAGATAGATAGATAGATAGATAGATAGATAGATAGATAGATAGATAGATAGATAGATAGATAGATAGATAGATAGATAGATAGATAGATAGATAGATAGATAGATAGATAGATAGATAGATAGATAGATAGATAGATAGATAGATAGATAGATAGATAGATAGATAGATAGATACAACTTCGGTTGTCTCCGGGTTGGTTCATCATACTACCATCTGTGATGAAGGACCGTATCTATAATTTTTTTTTCGTACCAAGAAAAATTCATCTTATACCCAACAAAGTATATATATTCTACGTCCTTATGAAATTCTTTTTTTTTCTGCCAGGTGTGTTGAAAACCAAAGCAATTGTTAAATATTTCATATAGCCCCTATACAAAGGTACATGTTTTCGGAAAAGTAGGTAATTCGAAATGCTTACGACCGAACTTCTGGGTTACTTGCGTTTATTTATTTATTATAGTTTCTTTTTTAAAAAAACAATACAAACTTATGACGTACGACGTTACAACACCGATTGAACAATTATACATATTCATCTTATGTTGGTTGTTCTTAAGTAACTAATACAAAACAAGATTTGACATTTAAACCATAAGTTATTTAATATTTTTTGGAATTTTTGATATTAAGAGAGCATATTGGTAAATGATTTTTTCTAGTTTTTACATTATTTACCTTTTAAGCCGCAACAGGACTCACATGACTTACATTACCAGGAAAAATAATAAAACAAATACCCAAAATAAGTTAAACCATCTTTCATCACGAACGGAAGCGGATATTTAACAACAAACTATCTGTGTAAGTATCCTGTTTTGTATTTCTAAGTGTGTACGAGTCTATGTATTATTGTTTGAAAACTTTAGTTTTTATTTTTTGTTAATATCGTTGTTGTTGTTGTTGTTGTAGTTTTTTTTGGAATTCTCGGTTTTGTTGTTTTCTTATTTCTTATTCTTTTGCGCTTTTCTTTTATAATATAAAAGTTTTACTTCGATTTTCACATTTTTGTTTCTTTTGTTGCCTATATCAGATTTTTTTCTGTCATTGTTGTTGTATGTGTAGTTCTAGCAACAAATTGCACAAGAAATAAAAAATAGACCAATAAAGCAGAACAACAGCAGCGTTTAACAACAACTTACAGCCATAGAAAGGATCAGTGATAAGGAAAGGCAGACAGAACGAACTATTGGTGTTTAAGTGTATTTTCCGTTAGTGTATAATTTCCTTTAAAATATCTTATAATATCTTCATTTGTGTTTCACAATTATTTGAACATACATATATAAAACTTTATAGTTAGCAGGATTAGCAAGGACATGTTGAAATTAATGAGAATATAGCGTAACTTATGCTTATTATTGCAGTAAAAATGGGTGCATATTATTGTTTTCCAGATTAACTTTTTTAAAAAGGATACAATTATTGATCTTCTGAAAACATATTTAAAGATATTTTAATATATTACAAGTCGAACACATATCTTTTTTTTACTGATATATACTTTTTACTTTACCCGTTTATTTAGCCTGAAGAAGTTTATATAACTTTTTTTAATTTTAAACATTTTTGTAGAGAAACTTTATTATGAGGTGTGGTAATTTACAAAATTACTCCCTTAAATAATTCATGTCACACAAAATTTTCCATCAAATATCCGCATTTTAAGTCTTTTTGTTATTATTTTTGAGTGTATTTAACAAAAACGAAAAAACGTATATATTATTAAAAAACTACTAAAACAAGTGGAATAAAGTAAAACATAACTGAATGGTTTGAGGAGTATAAAATTTTTCAAACTCATTTTCTCAGTCGTTCGTGCTTTGTCTTTTCTTTTTCATTTCTGTTTGCTGTTGTTATTGTTTTAGAGCTGTTCGTTGTGTCGCTTGTCATTTGTCAAGTTGTCATTTTGTCAAGTATTTGACAAGACTTTTGTAGTTGGTTTATACTTTATTGAAAATTTACTTAAGACTTCTTCCGTTTTTTGTTGTTTATAATGGGGTTTTTTTTTATAGAAAAACAAATGTAGAAAAACTTAAAATTCTTATTAAAAATAAACGAAGCATAAGTATTATAATAGTGATTTTAAATTTTTCAAAATTTAGTTTTTGAGAATTAATGGCTCATTCCATTGAACTTTCCAAAAAATTATTAGAAATACTTAACAAATATAAAATTTAAACTTCCTAAACAAAATTAGTAGATATACTTGAGAAACATAAAAATTTTCTTAAGTAAAGGTTTGGTAATTTAATTTATTCTTTGAGTCAAAGTTTTTGCTGTCGTTAGGAGCAACAAATTGTGAATATATCAATTCCAAAAAAAAAAAATCATCGTCTAGATCAAAATCACAAAATCTCTTAAAATTTTTTTAAGTGTTAAAAAGTTTTTAAGTACTTTTCTAATTAAGACGTATACTTATTATTTGTAATATTAATAAATCATTAACACGTATACGTACAGTTGTCATTAATAAAAGCTAAGCAATTTCACAATGTAAAACATTTCACTTGAATTGAAAAAAATATGATGATTTTTATTTTTTGTAAGCAGAGAGTAAATCAAAATTTCGAACGGTTTGGAGCTCTATCCGGGGGATACGGTTGTATGGAGCCATTTTCAATAGCATTCGTAATTAGTTAAAAAAAGGAATGTTTCAAATTTTATCATATAATCTTGAAATTGCGACCTGTAGCGTGCTCACAAGCTTTACATACACACACAGACAGAAATACATAGCTAAATTTATCCAGAAAATGATTCTATTGCCAATTGCTATACTGCTGCATGATCAATATTTTAGGGGGTTACAAACGCTAATACCTTTCCCACTACAGTGGTGTAGGGTATAATGAATATAAAACTATAAAATGTTCTTTTAATTATATGCTTTACGTTACAAATTTTTACATTTTTTAAATTTTTTCTAGCTAAATATACAAATTTCTTTAAACTGCTATTATAAGTCTAACTACTGCTGCCCAAATGACTTTATTTTTAATTTGTTTATTTAAAGCTTTAAATTTTTAAAGATTTTTTATTTTCATATAACTTTCTAAATAATTGATTATCTTATTCTCAAACTGAAACAAGTTTAATCTTGTGTAATTAAATGGCTAAAAAAGCATTTTTAACATAATTGTCTGGCATAAGTATTAAAATTTTATTTGGAAAAAAACAAACATCAATATTTTCTTTAATGAAATCATCAAATAAATTGTATTTTACATTTTAAAAATGTAGACAAAAATTAAAGCCTCTCTACTGCACTCATACATATTTAGACATGCAAACATATATAAGTAGATTATTTAGATTCCTCTTTCAAATTCTGCCTTTATCATCATCAATGTCAATTCTTTCCAATACTACAAAACTTTGACACAGAACAGATCAAAGTACCTACAAAGAAATAATAATAGTCACATATGTATATTCAATATACATTTATAAATTTACTAGCGCACATAGACAGACAGACAGTCTGACAGACAAAGAAAAAATACCGAAAAAAAAGTGAAATGGAAATTTAAAAGAAAAAATGTAAATTGAATTCTAATCTAATCTATATGAAAAATAGTTAAATACATGAACGAATGTGAATGTTGAAATACATATCGCTCACTTGCTGCAAGACTGGTATAATCTAAAATTCGAGTTTTTTATCACTGATGACTATAAATAGAAATTAAATTTAAAGTAATTGAAATTTTGTCAATTACAATTACTTGTGCATATTCTTTATAATTACTTGTAATTTGTTACAATTACTAAATGTATTTGGTAAATTAAAAAAAAATTAATGACATTCACAAGGATATTGGTCATCTATACATTAAATGTAATTGCTATTGTTAATTGTTCTATGTAATTATTACTACCCAATCCTGATACTACTTATTAAACTTCAGAAGTTTAATAAGTAGTTTTGTTTTTGGGAAAAAATTGCCTTCAAGGATATTTCTACAAGATCAACTATTAGTTTAAAAAAAAATAATAATTTCTAATGGTTTGTGTTAAAAAACAAAGTTCAAAAAAAGTACTTACATAATATATTATTTGTAAGTCATCATTAAAATCATTCTAAGTAATGCTGATGGTATGTAGTTGTCAAAAGTAAGATTTGAGTAGGTATTAGGGTATTCAATTATTCGGGTTTTTGTCTTATTCGGTTTATTCGACAAATAATTATTTGAGGTTTTACGTTAGCCGGTTAATAATCAGATAATTAAAAATTATTCGGTTATTGGAATAAAAGGAAACGAGATGTTATTATTGATTTTAACAATAATTTTCTTCATATACGCCCTGTAACAATTTTGAAAAAAAAAACATTCACACATGGAAAAGTTGATAAGCATGTGAAAAAAGATTCCACTTATAGAATTGCGTACACCGATTTTGATGTCCTTATAAAAGGATTTTAAAGTTTAAAGGACTACAAACGAATATTTAAAATATTTATTTGTATTTTCAAATGCTAATATTGGTGTCAAATGAAAGCTGGGAATCTGTACATTCTATCTATATTATTTACCTGTCTCACTTAGGAAAAAAAAACGAAAAAGAAATTAAATTTAAAAAGGTTTCATTTTCGATTCAAAAACTTTTAACTACTTTTTTGTGACAAATTTTCTTTAAGATTTCCAATTCTTTCTTGATGATCTTGATGATTTGAAATGCAGAGGAACTCAGCTTCATTTAAAATTAATATTAATACCAACTTTTTAATATAAATTTGGAATTCCATCTTTTGAAATTGGATGCCTTTTAAACTTTAAAGTCCTTTTACAGGAGCATAAGAGCTGATTATGAAAAACTAAGTTCATAGAGTTAATACTAATGGTTCACAGTTTCCTGTACGCATAGATTTTTTCATGTTTGAAAATAACTTTTTCACGGTTTATAAACAAAAATATTATTTTCACTTCTTTCACTTCAATTTTTTGTTTAGTTTTTTATAGAAATTATGCCTGTTTATGTGAAATGCTTTTCTATATAACGACATTACTGTTTTTAAGATTTTCAAAGAGTTCTAGAATTCATACGTTCTATTGAACACTAGTTCAACTACAACTGTTGCTGAAAACTTATTAGAAATACTTAAGAACACAACAATGTTCCCAAAAAAACTGGTTTTAAAAATAAAAGCGATATAATTATTTCCATGATTTCTTTTCAAAAATCATCAAATAAATTTTCTTTATTATAGAAAATTTATTAAGAAGTTGAGAAAAGAAGAAAATTTATAAAAAAAAAAAATAAATAAATTTTGTAAAAAAATACATTGTAATTTTACTGCTAAAAAGTGAGTTTTTCTTAATCGGTTAATTGATAGAAATTATTCGGTTTATTCGTTATTTCAAATTTGACAATTTTCATTTATTCGAACGATTAATCATCAAAAATTAATCGAATAACCGAACGATAATAATAACCCCCATTAATCGTTTGAATACTCTAGTAGGTACGTTAAAGTCAATATCCTGTTTTTACTGGGTACTATTCCTCTTATTTTATACGCTGTTTTACACTTAAAAATATCTAAGAATTGCGATTTAATAACAACGTTGTTCTGGAAACACGGTTGGTTGGAGTAGTTAAATCTACCAAGGAAGTAATTTTGTGTCAAAGAATATGTAGGTATTTAAGTTTGCTATAAAGTTAAAGCAAAATATATGTATGTAATTTTATTTTTTTAAGTTATGTAAACCGGAAATCTATTTGCGAAGATAAAGAAAAATAGAAAATTCGAAATTGTCAATAATGTTAAAATATGCACTCAATTTGATTTAAAATAAAAAACATATGTATAATAAATACACACATACATATAAACATAGTTCTACATTTGTTACAAAAAGGATAAATAAAAAGAGAATAATAAATGAAAAATTTACATATACACACACATAAACCGAAAAAAGGTAATACCAATGTAACATTTGTATCTATTGAATACTGTTCTACAAGTGTAATGATTTTTTGTTGCTTCCATTAAATTTATGTCTACAAGATACTTATTCAGAAGTCTCGCTTATTAATTTCAATTCAATAAGAAAAATGTTTACAGTTAATTAATCAAAAGTTGAATTAAATAAAATATATAAAACATGTAATAGTATTATATTCGGCAATGTTAAATTTTATATACCCACCATCAAATTATGTGCCGTAATATTTAAGTGAATTTCATATCCATACTTATGCATATATATGAACATTAGAGTGACCCGAGGAATAGTCTTTTTATACCGTATATTCGTCTAAGACCCATAAAAGTATATATATTCTGGGTCCTTATTAGGTTCTAAGACGATCTAGCCATGTCCGTTCGTCTGTCTCTCTGTCTGTCTGTTGAAAACACGATAGAGTCCAAATGGAAGCAGCTAGCGAGCTGCACAGATACACTTATATTTGATGCAGTTCGTTTGGTATTGAAAATGGGCAATATCCGTCCACGATTTCGCCTAGCCCCCATATAAGGCCCCCTTTAGAAAATTACATTATCGCCCATAACTGACTAACAGAAGCATCAATAGCGGTGTAATTCGGCACAAACATGTTTTGTGGGGACATAAATCTTTTCGTAGAATTTTATAAGGATCGGTCCATAATTGACCCTACCCCCCATACAAAGTCCCCTTCAGAAAATGACTTTATCGCTCACATTTGACTAACAGAAGCATCAATAGCGGTGTAATTCGGCACAAACATGTTTTGTGGGGACATAAATCTTTTTGTAGAATTTTATAAGGATCGGTCCATAATTGACCCTACCACCCATACAAAGTCTCCTTCAGAAAATGAATTTATCGCTCATAAATGGCTAAGAGAAGCATCAATAGCAGTGGAATTCAGCACAAACATGCTTTATGAGAACATAAATCTCTTTGGAGAATTTCATACAGATCGGTCCATAATCGACCCTACCCCCATATAAAGACCCCCTCAGAAAATGACTTTATCACCTATAACTGGATAAGAGAAACATTAATAGCAGTGAAATTCGGCTTTAGGAGAACATAAATGATGCTAAGAGAAGCATCAATAGTGGTGAAATTCAGCACAAACATGTTTATGGGAATATAAATCTCTTTGTAGAATTTTATAAGGATTGGTCCATAATTGACCCTACCCCACCTATAAGGTCCCTTTCAGAAAACGACTTTAATGCTCATATCTACTTCAACAAGCATATGTATAACAATAATATTCGACATACAAAAGTTTTATAGGAACTGAAATCATTTTCTTAAATTTTATGAGGATGAGTCCATTATTGTCTAACCCCCTAATAAGGTCCCCTTTTGACAATGAATTCAACGCTCATTACTACAAAATTCTACTTAAAGAAGTTTCGTGCGAGCCTAAATCTCCCTATCAAATTTTATAAGGATCGAACCTTATTGAAAGTGGGAATATCGGTTCACGTTTTCGCCTAGCCCTATTATAAGGCCCCTTCAGAAAATAACTTTTTCGCTAAGAAATGTATCAATAGCGGTAATATTCAACACAAACATGTTTAATGAGAACTTAAATCTCTTTTTTTTATAAGGATAGACCAATTATTGATGCTACCCTCCCATATAAGGTCCCCTTGATTTTAATGCTCATATCTGCTCATAACATATATACATATATAAAGCAATTAAATTCGACATAAAAAAGTTTTATAGGAACTAAAATCATTTTCTTAAATTTAATGAGGATGGGTCCATAATTGACCTTACTAAGGTCCCCTTCTAAAAATGATTTAAGACTTATTACTGACTCAAAAATGTGAGTACATCAATAAAATTCTACACAAAAACATGAATGATTTGATGGTGGGTATATAAGATTCGGCATGGCCGAATATATGTAACACTCTTACTTGTTGTAGAGTATTTTTTTTTTCCACAAAATAATTTTAAGTGGGTTGAAGAGGCACATTTTTTAGTGTTCACAATAAAACATTTAAGTTAAATTGTTTCTTGTCTCATTTTGTTTAATAAAATTGTATACATTTATTTCATACTTCGAAGCGTTCTTTGTATAAATTCATCAGGGTCGTGATCAAAGATTTCACTTCTTTTTGCTCTATCGTTTCCAAGACAAGTTGACCTTTATGTTTACACTCAAAAATCGATTTTTAATGGGAAATATGAGTGATCACAGATTTCAATTGTTTTTGCTCTAGCGTTTATAGTTTCCAAGAAAAATGGACTTTTATATTTACACTCAAAAATTGGATTTTAGTGGAAAAAATGAGTGATCACAGATTTCATTTGTTTTTGCTCCATCCCTTATAGTTTTCTAAAAAAATGGACTTTTATATTTACACTCAAAAATCGGTTTTTAGTGCGAAATAAAAGTTCGAAATATAAGATCACAGATTTCATTTATTTTTGCCCTATCTCTTATAGTTTCCAAGAAAAATAGACTTTTATGTTTACATTCACTTTTTAGTGGGAAATATGAGTGATCACAGATTTTACTTGTTTTTGCTCTATCTCTTATAGTTTCTAAGAAAAATAGACTTCTATGTTTACATTCAAAAATCGGTTTTTAGTGGGAAATATGAATGATCTCAGATTTCACTTGTTCTTGCTCTATCTCTTATAGTTTGCAAAAAAATGGACTTTTAGGTTTTCAGTAAAAAATCGGTTTTGGTAGGAAATATCAGTGATCACAGATTTCACTTGTTTTTGCTCTATCTCTTATAGTTTCCAAGAAAAATGGACTTTGATGTTTTTAGTAAGATACTAGTGATCACAGATTTCACTTGTTTTTGCTCTATCTCTTATAGTTTCCAAGAAAAATGGACTCTTATGTTTCTACTCAAAAATCGGGTTTTAGTGGGAAATATAGTTTCCAACAAAAATGGACTTTTATGTTTTCACTCAAAAATCGGTTTTTAGTGGGATATATGAGTGATCTCAGATTTCACTTGTTTTTGCTCTATCTCTTATAGTTTCCAAGAAAAATGGACTTTTATATTTTCAGTCAAAAATCGGTTTAGGGGGAAATATGAGTGATCTCAGATTTCACTTGTTTTTGCTCTATCTCTTATAGTTTCCATGAAAAATGGATTTTTATGTTTACACTCAAAAATCGCTTTTTAGTGGGAAATATGAGTGATCTCAGATTTTACTTGTTTTTGTCTATGTCTTGTAGTTTCCAAAAAAAGGACTTTTATGTTTTCACTCAAAAATCCGTTTTTAGTGGGAAATATGAGTAATCACAGATTTCACTTGTTTTTGCTCTATCTCTTATAGTTTCCTAGAAAAATGGACTTTTATGTTTTCACTTAAAAATCGCTTTTTGGTGGGAAATATGAGTGATCACAGATTTCACTTGTTTTTGCCCTATCGCTTATAGATTCCAAGAAAACTGGACTTTTATGTTTCCACTCAAAAATATGTTTTTTGGTCACAGATCACAGATTTCTCTTGTTTTTGCTCTATCTCTTATAGTTTCCAAGAAAAATGGACTTTTATGTTTTCACTCAAAAGTTGGTTTTTAGTGGGTAATATGAGTGATCACAGATTTTACTTGTTTTTGCTCTATCTCTTATAGTTTCAAAGAAAACTGGACTTTTATGTTTACACTCAAAAATCGGTTTTTAGTGGGAAATATGAGTGATCACAGATTTCACTTGTTTTTGCTCTATCTCTTATAGTTTCCTAGAAAAATGGACTTTTATGTTTTCACTTAAAAATCGCTTTTTGGTGGGAAATATGAGTGATCACAGATTTCACTTGTTTTTGCCCTATCGCTTATAGATTCCAAGAGAACTGGACTTTTATGTTTCCACTCAAAAATATGTTTTTTGGTCACAGATCACAGATCACAGATTTCTCTTGTTTTTGCTCTATCTCTTATAGTTTCCAAGAAAAATGGACTTTTATGTTTTCACTCAAAAGTTGGTTTTTAATGGGTAATATGTGTGATCACAGATTTTACTTGTTTTTGCTCTATCTCTTATAGTTTCAAAGAAAACTGGACTTTTATGTTTACACTCAAAAATCGGTTTTTAGTGGGAAATATGAGTGATCACAGATTTCACTTGTTTTTGCTCTATCTCTTATAGTTTCCAAGAAAAATGGACTTTTATATTTTCACTCAAAAATCGGTTTTTGGTGGGAAATATGAGTGATCACAGATTTCACTTGTTTTTGCTCTATCTCTTATAGTTTACAAGAAAACTGGACTTTTATGTTTACACTCAAAAATCGGTTTTTAGTGGAAAATATGGGTGATCACAGATTTCACTTGTTTTTGCTCTATCTCTTATAGTTTCCAAGAAAAATGATTTCTACTCAAAAATCGGTTTTTGGTGAGAAATTGAGTGATGACAGATTTCACTTGTTTTTGCTCTGTTTCTTATAGTTTCCAAGAAAAATGGACTTTTATGTTTACACTAAAAAAACGGTTATTAGTGTAAGATATAAGTGATCACAGATTTCACTTGTTTTTGCTCTATCTCTTATAGTTTACAAGAAAACTGGACTTTTATGTTTACACTCAAAAGTCAGTTTTTGGTGGAAAAATATGAATGACCACAGATTTTACTTGTTTTTGGTCAATCTCTTATAGTTTCCAAGAAAAATGGACTTTTATGTTTACACTCAAAAATCGTTTTTTAGTAGGAAATATAATAGATCACAAATTTGACCATTAGTGGTGATAGAGGGTATATATAACATTGCCATTCCGTGTGTAACACCAAGAAATATTCATCTGAGTCCCAACAAAGTATATATATTCTGGGTCCTTATAAATTCTGAGTCGATTTAGCTATGTCCGTCTGTCTGTGTAAAACACGCTCACGATAAAACAAAGCAATAGAATTTAACCAAATTCACCCAAAATTTTCTTATTGTTCCTAAGTTGTTTGGTATTCAAAATGGGTAGAATCGGTTTACATCGGGAAAAGTTATGAATCAAAAGATGAAGCAACCTCGAAAAAACAAGCATTTTTTACACATTCTGATGTAATTTTCTCGAAAATTATGCAAGATAATTTTATTAAAATTGACAAACATTTATTTCAAGAACTTAGTTTCTGTGGAAAATCGCCAGAATCGGTCCACAATTTCATATACCTCCCATACAAAAGAACATATTCCCGGAAATTTGGTTTTTTGTTAATAACTTCCGTCGTAATGTCGATATCTTCACAAAATTTTAGAAGTTAAAATCTTATGTCAATATAATTTATTCAGAGAAAAATTTTTTTTGGATCGGTCCATATTTGGTCATAGCTCCCATACAAGGTCCCCTTCGGAAAATCACTTAAACGCACATAACTCATTACTAAATTAAGATATCTATATAAAATTTAGTTAAGGTATTGCTCTTATATAAAAGAAATATTACAGTGAAAGTTTTTTAAATCGGTCCACAATTGGTCATAGCTCCCATACAAGGTCCCCTCCTGAAAATAACTTAAACGCACATAATTTATTAATAATTTAAGATATCCATATACAATTTGGTAAAAGCATTGTTCTAACATATAGAAATATTACTATGAAATCTTTTCCGATTGGTCCATAATTGGCCATAGCTCCCATACAAGTTCCCCTCCCGAAAAACACCTTAACGCGTATAACTCATTACTAAATTAAGATATCCATATAAAATTTGGTACAATTATTGCTCATATATATAAAAATATTACTAAGACATTTTTTCCATCGGTCCATAACTGGTCATAGCTCCCACACAAGGTCCCCTCCCGAAAATAACTTAAACGCACATAACTCATTACTAAATTAAGATATCCATATAAAGTTTGGCACAAGTGTTGCTCATATACAGAGAAATGTTTTTCCGATCGGTCCATAGTTGATCATAGCTCCCATATAAGGTCCCTTTTAGAAAAACACACATACAAAATTCCCTTCCGAAAATCTGAACATAACCCATAACCAAATATTTATATCCATACATTTAGCAAAAATATTGCTCTTATATACATAAATTCACTATAAAATTGTTTTACGACCGGTCCATGTTTGGTCATAGCTCTCATACTAGGTCCAGAAAATCACAATATTTTTTACCAAGTAATGATATAGATACAGAATTATGAAATTTTGTCTTTATATACATAATTGGACATAGCTCCCATACAAAGTCCTTTTACGAAAATTTCTTAAGCGCACATTACCTATTACCAAATACAGCTATTGATACATAATTTGGCAAAAATATTAGTTTTGTATACAAAAATTCTATTTCTCCTACACTAGGTCCAGCCCTTAAAAGCGCTTTAACCGTATTTAAAGAGCATTATCAATTTGTGTTGAACAAAATTTTGTGTAAAACAAAATTATATATGTATTTGTATTTTGAAAATCTCTAAATCTTTCACACACATGCACACATGCAAATTACTAAATTTATAATGTTCAATAAATTTTCGATTTGTAATAGATTTATCTTTTGGGATTTTTTCTATTAAAGACAGAAAAAAACTTATTATTACAAATATTTGATCAATTAGAAAAGTTATAACATAGAAGTAGCTGGTGGAGGTTTTTTAAGGTTTATTTAAGATTCGGCACTGCTCTTTCTCTCTAAACTTGTTTGGGAATATTTAGCCATAAGAAATAGATATAACTAAGATGAAACTGTACTATAAATAAAATTAACAATGCATGAAAAAACTACATTTCTCATTAAGAACATTTTGAAATATTCTGTTTTAAGGTGGATATAGGAATAAAAATTTTGTGCGTTACAAGCCTTCCCATTAAAGTGCTGTTAGCTATACAAAGATAAACCTGACAACACTGTCTACGAAAATACTCTTCATTAGATGGTGATCAGAATAGTGAGGCATTTTCCAATACTTGTTCAGACTTTTGTACGAACTTTAAAAAAAAATTCCACCGTCCTCAGTGGTTTGTTAGTGTTTCTATTCTATTTTAACAGAATTCTACAATGTTTTCTCTTAAATAATCTAATCTAATAAGCACAGTGTATATTTAATAGTCATGTGTTTTGGATACATATTAAATACATATTATATATTTACTAGCGTACACAAAGGGAGTTTCGCTTCCCTAATTGAAATGAAATTAATAATTCAGATTATACGAATATGCATGTTAAAAATATAATTGTGAAATACAGAACCAAACATCGTCAGATGTGTAATGCACTCTCCTCTCTTTGTTTGTTTTTTAGTTCATGCATACATACATACGTGTGACATTTGTTTCTATGCATTAGTTACAACTTTAAACGTTTATAACTCCCACAATTCTTAAGATCGGTTAAGAAATAACCCATCTGAGATCCAAATCCTTAAAAATGATAAATCTTTTGATAATATCGGATGTATACTGTGTATTAATAATATAGATATTTGATACATAAAGATCGAACGAGTAAGAATGTTATATTCGTCTTTGTCGTATCTTATATACCCACCATCAAATCATTGAAATATAAATAAATATTGATTTTTATGAATATTTTATTATCATATATCGATATTAATATGTAATAATAAAAGTTTAACTTTTAAAAACAAATTGTGTTTGTCCAATTTTTATAACCATAAACAGAATTTTTTTAAAAAGAGTTATATGCGACCTATCCTCAACTGTCTTTACAACATTTTCATTAATTTTTATACCCTACACCACTTTAGTGGGGAGGGTATATTGATTAGGTTTGTGCTGATGTATGTAACGCTTAATAATATTGGTCCTATTCCCACCTTAAATATACCAATAGCCCCACCTTAAAGTATACCAATCGCTCAGAGTTTTTATACCCTACACCACTATAGTGGGGAGGGTATTATACGTTTGTGCTGATGTTTGTAACATACAAAAATATTGGTCCAATACCCACCTTAAAGTATACCGATCGATCAGAATCATTTTTTGAGTCGATTAAGACATGTCCGTCCGTCCGTCTGTCCGGCTGGCTGGCTGTCCATGTAAACCTTGTGCGCAAGGTACAGGCCGCAATTTTCAAGATAATTTGATGAAATTTGGGCCAAGCATGTTTTTTGGCACAAGGACGAAGCCTATTGAAAATGGTTGAAATCGGTCCATTATTTCACCTAGCCCCCATACAACCGTACCTCCCGAATTGAACTTTTTATGCTATAATTACGTCAAATATTCTGCTATCTCTCTAAAAATTGGCACAAATAAGTTTTATATAAGTATAAATGATACTGCAGATTTTCGTAAGGATCGGCCTATATTTGACCCTAGCCCCCATACAAACCCCCCTTCAAAAAATGACTTAAACGTCTAAAATTGACTTGTAACCATTTGTATCGCAATGAAACTCAACAAAACTAACTGTTATTTAGAAATATATCCTTTTCCCAAATTTACCGAGGATCGGCCCATATTTGACCTATATAAAGCCTCATTTCGAAATTTTAGTTTTTTATCAATAAATGGCTTAAATATTTTGGAATTATGGTAATATTCAACATAAAGTTTCTTTACAAAAAATAAAAATTTTATAAAAGTAAAAATTGTAAAAATATACTCATGGTGTAGGGTATCATATGGTCGGCCATGCCCGACTATACTTTCCTACTTGTTTTAGCTATGTCCGTTCGTCCGTCCATGTAAAGCTTGTAATCAAACTACAGGTCGCAGTTTTAAAGAAAATTTAATGAAATTTAGTACATGATATTACCCCAGGGTCGAAGCCAATTGAAAATAGTTAAGATCGATCCATTATTTCACATGGCCCCCATACAATTGTACCCCCGAATAGAGCTTATAAACCTTGTAATCAAACAGGTCGCAATTTTGGAGATAATTATAAAATTTGGCTCATGATCTTTTATGGTACCGCAGACGAAGCCTATTGAAATTGGTTAATATCGGTTCATTATTTCACCTAGCCCCCATACAACTGGACCCGCCGAATAGGGCTTTTAATTCATAACTACGTTTAATATACAAAATGCTGTAAAACCAAGTTTTATACTAGCCTTGATGACCATGATGACCTTTATAATTATAAGGCCTCATTTGACCCTAGCTCCTATAAAAAGCCCCCATCAAAATTTGACTTAAATATCCACATTTTTGTCAAACATTAAATGACTTAAGTGTATTTGAGGCAAGGTAGAATTAAACTTAAATGCTTTATTATGAAAACTAAATCACATTTTATTCGTATGCAGGTGTAGGTCGGCCTCCGACTATAACTTCTTACTAGTTTTTAAATGGGGGTAGGATCAATTATGAACCGACCATCGAACGATTTTTGTATGAAAATCATATTTTTGTCGAATTCCATCGCGGTATGCTAATTTTTTAAGCCAGTAATGAGCGTTTAAGTGATTAAAAAAAAAAAAAACTTATATGCGGTGTAAAGCCTCTTACAATTTTGAAGAACGATTTTCGAACATACAAAACATGTTTATGTCGAATTTCGTTGTGTACTCGCATTTTTAAGCTAGTAATAACCGTTAAAGTAATTTTATGATGGGGACACTATAAGCGGGGATAGGTTCAAATATGACCCGATCCTCATAAAATTTCATACAGATACTCTTGACCTTAGAAAACTTTTTTATGTCAAATTTCGTCGTAATTATAACATTATAACATTATAGGGTCAAATATGAACCGATCCCAACAAAATTTCATATAGGTATTTCTAGTCCTATACAGGCATTAGTATCCGTAGTATCACATAATATAAATGCACACATATGTATACATGTGTACACAAAACCTGTCGATACGCGTCACTGTGAGCCATATATTGTGAAGGCAAAAAAATAACATAACACATATTCAATTGCTTAACATTGTCAATTCTCCTACATAACCAATGCTGTACATATTTATGTATTTATATATGTTTATCTCAATACAAATCCCTTTATAAATCTAACATTCATATACCATAATAAAGCTTTTAAAATGTTGATGCCAAATGTTGGGGTTTTCATGTCTTTGTACAGAAATACACACTTATCTAGAAGACACATAACTGAAATTTCAACAGTTTAGTGGTTTGAACTTAAAATTAGATATTTAAATAAGATGAACATTATTTAAGTAATTGGATAAAATTATAATATTACAAACGTCTATCATGCTTACTTTACATCGAAAATGTATTTTTTTAATGTACAGTAATGAGAGTTAAACTTTACGAAAATTTTTTTTGTAATATTTACGAAAATTTCGTGAAAAATACGAAATATTAAAACAAAATTTTACAGAAACTCAGTAATTCCTAAGAATTTTCCTATCAGTGTTAGTCAGGAATTTCGGGAATAACATCACTTCCAAGATACTTCAACGAATGCCTGACAGTGGCAAATAAAGTGCTGCAGAGTTTTACTGTCCTCTCAGCATGCTCTACATACATTTGAATCCGCACGTCCAATTTTGCATAAATGTGCTCCTAATCCTGTGTGTCCACTCAAAATACGTAGACTTATTTCAGACTTGCTCATTTTAAGGAGATTTATCGTCTTGCTCTCATCAGGGTCACCCCATAGGATTTTCATGGTTCTACTTACTGTTTGATTATTCCAAAAAGTCTTATGGGATTCTCTCACCCATATTTTTAGTTCAGCTTTTGTTGCGTCAAATGGTTTTTCATTTGTCAGGTTAACTGCCTCGAGCTACCTTCCCTTTAAAGCTATTACATTCTCTTTTTCGACTACTACCGAGTTGGCTGGTACCAATATGATGTGAACCTTACCTCTGGGAGAGTATTCAGTAAAAGCTTTTTACAATCCAATACGGTTTTAGATTTAGTTCTATCTCCTGATATAGCCCTAATTGCCTTCTGGCTGTCGGTAAATATATTAAGCTCTGTGGGAGCAATATTTATTCTAATCCAATTTACACATTCCCTTATTGCTCGTACTTCTGCCTGGAAGCTTGTGCAAGTACATGTATGAATGTATGTACAGTAGGATGATCTCTAGGACATGTTCCTAATGTTCCTAGCAAAAGTATAATAGAAGGTATAAGAACTAACTAACTAACTGACTTACTCATCTTTAATGTTTATCTCTAGTGTTATTGTAAAATGTATATTTATGTATATATGTATGCAAGTATGTACAATGTATATAAAATAATGTTATTGTTGTATATTTTCAATGAATTTATAAAATTCACCTTAATTGAAGTCAATATTTAAACATCAATATACAATAAAATATGTATGAAAAATTACCAATGCGGTGTAATTTATAATTCAGCATTAATACGTAAAACTTATTGAATAAATTTATAAATGTATAATAATGTATAAAATTTATAAATATAATTTAGAATATTCGCTTTGCTATCAACATCCTTTGTTAGTGGGCGCAAAAAAGGATATGATTTTTGTTTTAAACGAATGCAAATGAATTAAATATTTACATTTGTTTGTTTTGTAATCAAATGTGATACGTACATTTATATGAATTTACAAACATTTGAGGTAATGTGAATATGTTTATATGATAACGTTTTGGATATTAGACAGACTCATAGAAAAAAGGGTATTTGGCTTATTTTAATACAAATGTATATAAAATACACATACACATATGTGTATAAAATGTCTTTATTTATTAAATTTTATTTTTTCTAAATTCCCAAAGTCTAGTGTTATTAATTATTCCCTTTAAAAATTAGGGGCTTATTTAATAATGAGGTGTCATTAAAATAAAAATAAATAAATTTCATTGAATAAAATTTCTATATAATAATTGCCAAATATTGTACAAATTCAATGGCCCTTTTATTTTTGGCAAATGAGCATCGATTTGATTTTATTTTTACATAATTGCATTTAATTTATTTCTTTTTAATTTAAAGTGATATAATTATTATCATAAAATATTATACACAAATTTATATAAAACGAACACTTTGAGAAAATATACTAACTTGTATATCAAAATATAATTTTCCTGTTTTCAGATAAAGGTAGAAAATAGATTTTGTGAAGATTGTTCCATAGTTGACCCATATAAGGCCCCTTCTGAAAATTACAGCAATGATAAATACGCTAAATCTTTATCCAGGTACATATAAAAAATTCCTCAGCATAACCCATAAAAAAACTTATATTAAAATGTAATGAGTTAAAATGCTAATAAAGCCTATTTTCACCACTTCTTCTTGAGTATTTTAAATCATTATTTTAACACGGTGATGTCATTAAAGACAAGTACTTAACAAAACCACTTACAAGTAATTAGAGAAGGCAGCGAATACATATCGCATACGGCTTATATATCATCACAGAGAAGTGATGAGAATGAATTAGAAAGTATTTGTATAACACGTTAATTAATAAGACATTACAAGACTACTTTTGTGTAATCGGGACGATATGTAGTAGTCATTGAAAAGTATTATAAGATAATTCTTGCCCTAAAATTTATTTTCTTTACTATAATGAATAGATTTAGAATGTTTGCAGTTAAAGACAAAAGAAAAATTTAGATTCTCTATTCACAAAATATGAGTATACCGTATTAAAAGGATTTTATTTAATATACAGCTTAACCCACCCTTAAGTACATATTTACATAAGAAAACTCTTTAATTTTTGTTAAAGTTTCTTTCCACATTGTATAATTTTTCAATCTTTCAATTGTATTTAATAATGATATTTCCATATATAGACAAAAGCCCAACCCTGAATTTCGGGGCAATATCTTGAACTACACTGCGATATTGATTTGTATATTTCTGAAATAATTTCAACATAAAATGGATACATAAACATCATGCTAAACTACTGGGTTATATGTGATTATTTGTCAACCCATATAAATACATACGACTGTGAGTATGACATACATAAATATATATGTGTATAAACATTCCATCCATATACAAATACAACTTCATTAGTGTTGTTTGATAAATCTGTATTAATCGTGTTTAGAAAGTCTAACCTATACACACAGGCAACTTTAGTAATTTCCCAAGCGATTCTATAAAAAGTCATGATATCCTTTTTTGGATATTATTGCACTATAAGTCTTACTTCAGGGTGAAGTTGGTTTAGAATATTTTGGAATAGCTTGACTCATTTGTGTTTGATATATTTATATATTTTTTTGTGATGTACCACAAAATGTAACAAGTTGTAATCAAATTGATTTTTTGCGAGATGACCAACTTTGGGGAACAATCTATTTCACCAACGATCACCTACAGCTGTTTATTGACTTGAAAACAGCTCATTAACAATTATATGAAATTTTGTTATTATTATTTGAGACTATCCACCTCAGACTGCAGGGTTTTTTTATGAATAGTAGGCAAAAAGACATTTTTAATTATGATGGTTCATGTTGTCTATGATTGTGAACAATACATTCCCCTAAAATAAGACATTCATTTCTATGAACACACGAGTGACTTATTAAGTAATTTATTATATTATGTGCTTTACAGTTAATTATTGACTCTAAAATAATGTCCTTTATTACTAAGAGTGATCAGGCTTTTTTTTCATATTACATATATGTATAATAAGAAAGTTAGATGGTTAACAAATATTTATCCTTACAAGAACCATAGTTTATTAACAAAAGATTCACTGTAATTGCCTGCAGGGAAAGTGGTTGACAATTCTTTATGAATTTTCAACAAAAGACATTTTCAGAAGGAAAAGGAAAGATTGGATAAGAAATGAATGTAATAGTTTAATTTTCAACTCACTGAAATCAAAATGAAGCAATGTAAATTAACAAAATTTATTAAAAATATTTTATATTATCCTTAGAAAATTAGTACTTAAGATCAGATTGATTTTGTAATAAAATTCGATTCAAATACAAGTATGTATTCTAAAAAACTTTCGTTACCTACATGGTAAGAAGTTAAAATGCTAAAATTTACTTACAAAATAGAATTTTAAATCATTATTTTAACGTGGAGATGTTATTGGAGGAAAGTACTTACCACAAATGATTACAAGTAATTAGAAAAAGTAATCATTGTAAATCACATGAATGAAAGTATATATCATCTGTTTCTTCAATGTCAAGATGACTAATGAATTTAAAGTATTTATATAACACATTATTAGTAAGACCTTATTAGACCACTTCTGTGTAATTTAGACCATATGTAGTAGTCATTGAAAAGTATGTAGTTATGTAAGTAATTACAATTAGCCATTATCCAGTTTTTTCTGGGTGTATATTAAATAATGAAAAAGTTATATGAAACTTTAAGGAAAAAGGGTAGCAGAATTAAATGACCACAAATAGTACGATAGCTGACTAACAAACACACTAACACACGATCATATCCTTTTCAGTAATTCCTATTGCAATCGAGATTAATAATGACTGATTTTAAAGTAAAACCTTCAAAAATATCAGTATTTACTAAATAACAGATAAAGTTAATGGCGAAAGTATGAAGTAATCATTGAAGAATATCCCGCTATTTATAAACGCCTAATAAAGTTGTTGATGGTTTATTGTAGGAATTTTGAAAGAAAAATGTGTGAAATAGATCCAAAATAAACGATTGTTATTTTTGTGAATACGTAAGTGTCAACAAGCCATTAACCATTCCTTTGTTAGTGAAAATTAAACAAAATTATTGTTATAATTCAATTTTGAATCATTTCAAAGAATGACTAAGTATCTGCTAGTCATTCCTTAATTTCTCTACCTTTTTAAATTCGTAATATTTGTAATTTTTTAATAAAGAAAACATATGTAAAATTATAAAAGCCATAAAAAGTTTGCATATTTTCTTTTAAATAAAAATGAAAGAAATGTCATATTTGTTCAAATATATGAAAAAACATATTAAACGAATCGTTAGTAGAATCTGTAAAAAAGTATTTAAATACATACGATTAATTCTAATAAGGAACAAAATTTGAATGTACCAAGTCTTATATAACCACCATCAAAATATGTAACATATATTTGAAGTGAATTTTGAAAAGAGTTCTTATACTATATGAATCGATCCTTTTGTTATTTGAACACTCAGATGGGCGAACACATACGAATGGAAGAAAGTATCATGTGGAAACCATTCAAGATATATAATGCAAACATAAATTGTTAAATTCTTTAAACGATACCTCGTTTATTTCCCTATTCATCTGGTCTATGGTATAATACATAGATATTTTCAAATTTTCTTTAATAAATGTGCAAATGTATGTGTTTGTAGGAGAATTACTAAAAGGTAACTTAAATTATGCAAACTGATTTTTCTGTTGAAAAGATTTTTTTATGAATACAAAATCAGCATAATGTAAGTGTAAAGAAATGAAAACTAAAAATATCATCGTTGACACCTACCTTCACAGCTACAATCATATAAGATACAGTGCGGTTTGAAAATGTTGCAAAGTTTTTTTAGAAACTCAAAAATGTTTTTGTATCAAACATTCTAAAAGATGCGTCATTTCGTTATTTCCTTTTTTGGATCTAGCTAGATTTATGTATACATTTAAACGGAAATTTTAAACAAATTGTTGAAAGTTGCTTTGTATTTAAAATGGACAAACTGTAAAAGCTTGCTTCCATCTTCTTAAAATTTTCATATCAACTTCCAAGAGTTTTGGAATCAAGTAGGCAGGACTAGGGGGCGTGGCATTATCTACTGAAATTAAAGCTTTCGAAAAATATCTAGCAAAAAATTGTTAAAAAATTTAATAATTGCGAATAATTGCATTTTCATTCTACGTTTTTTGCTTTAAAATTTGTGGAGTTATGATTATGATAGTGGGCATGGTATCTCCTACGAAAATAAATAGTTATTATAAAATATTTTCAAATGTTTAACTATTAATTAGCGATTTTTATAAATTTTGTAACAAGAAATACATTTTTCGAATAAAGAAAAAGTTGGGTTGAATCCATCTTTAAATACTCTTTGTTAAAGGTTACTGCCATTGGTCCGAAAAATTTTCAGTTAACAGGTTCATTGTACGTAAAGAGAAATTTTGTTTAAACTAAATTATATAAAAACTGAAAAATTTGATTCTTCCTGCAATAATTCGAATATTAATCAGTAATTTCTTAGATCATTCATTAACCACTGTGGTTGCTCTACAATTAAACCTGAAAAAGTTTTTTATTTGACGAAATTAATTTTATGAAGATCCACTGCTTACTAGATTATTATCTATATTAGCCTTGTAGTGCAGTAAACAGATCCACTGATTACTGGATTATTATATGCATTAGCCTTGTACTGCACTATGATTGTTGAAATTCCATAAGGGTTTGCTTCTTTTTAAAATTATTGCAAAAATTTTTTTGACACATTGTTAATTTTGTACAACACTGTAATCATTCTTGAAAGCTTTACACCCGCAATGCTTAGATATATATTTTGAAAGAACAAAATAATAAAATGAGAAAACATTCGTACTACTTAACAATTTTGACCTGACTTGAGGCCATATAAAAGAAACTATGACTAACAATCTCTTAAAAAAAGGAGAATATTGTTTGTGTTTTTTATTTTGTCTCCTTATTTTTCCTTTTACAAAGTACGATGAGTTTTCCATTTAAAAGTGTGTCTTTTTCCAATTTTATTTCAATTTCTTCTCCTTTTCCAGTGGCATTATTTCTTTGTATTTTACTGTTCATAAACATATATACATATGAACATACATACATATACATAGACAATTCGTATGATAAAATCATAAGTATTAAAATATTCGTTATGCATATGGTTTCCTAAAACCTAAATGGTATTCAAAAGTTAAGGACATCCATATTAGGGCAATTTAGGGTTATACAAAAGTGTTTCATATACATATACGTACGTTTAAACACACATACCTACTTACGTACATTGATGGAGACGCAAATAAAGATGTTGACGTGGTGCTGATGAAGCTGTAGAAAGCAGCTTACGTGCTAGGAAGACAAAAAAAATGGTATGGTTATGGTAATTTGAGTAATTTAAATTTTTGTTAATCTTTTAAAAGGATTTTATAATGAAATTCAAACTTTTTCTCACTTTTTGTGTAAAAACTTTTTCATTTTGTTCATTTTGCGAAAGTTTTACCTTTATGCTATGAAGAAAACATGCATATGCTTACACACGTCCGTTTCTTTGGTTCGTGTGTAGAACATAAAGATTTAATAATTTTGAATATTAGATGTTTTTTAATCATAATAATATTAACTTTCTTTTTCGAAAGATTGATATTTTTTCTTTTATTTTTCACCTTTTAATTTTATTAGAATGTATATTCTGATTTAGTTTCGATATTGTAGTATGAAAAGTTTTGGGTTAATTTTAATTTCTTAAGACAGTTATACATTAATGGAATTTTTATAGAATGTGTTTTTGTTTTCCAATTTTATTATTTCTAGGATTTTTTTAATAATGTAAATATATATATGGACATTTTTAAAATGCAAAATACATAATGAAAAGAAAACATAACTCATAAAAGGGTTAATATCAATGTAGTTTTCAAAGACGTTTATGTTAATACAATTTGATTTACCAAAATCTTCTGTTCTTGTCCCTCTTAACCCTTTATTTTAATACGTTAATTTTTGAGATTGTTATAAGAAACTTATTGCTTATGAAATAGCTTTAAATAATTTAATTTAAATATTTAGTTAGTAAGTTAGTTAGTTAGTTAGTTAGTTAGTTAGTTAGTTAGTAAGTTAGTTAGTTAGTTAGTTAGTTAGTTAGATAGATAGATAGATAGATAGATAGATAGATAGATAGATAGATAGATAGATAGATAGATAGATAGATAGATAGATAGATAGATAGATAGATAGTTAGTTAGTTAGTTAGTTAGTTAGTTAGTTAGTTAGTTAGTTAGTTAGTTAGTTAGTTAGTTAGTTAGTTAGTTAGTTAGTTAGTTAGTTAGTTAGTTAGTTAGTTAGTTAGTTAGTTAGTTAGTTAGTTAGTTAGTTAGTTAGTTAGTTAGTTAGTTAGTTAGTTAGATAGTTAGTTACACTGAGAGTGAGAGGAATTCCAAAGATTAATAAATTAAATGTAAATTTAATTTTAATTTTTAAATATAATTTTAAAACTCTCCAGATAGCCGTATGAACTAACTTTTCTATCGTATGTCCAACAACTGCTTCGTTTTGTAAATATTTTCTTAATAGCTACGAGGTGTTCCACTCTGTAGCTCAGTGCAACCATTTTTGAAAACAGCTTTCACACGTAGAAATGCTGATATGCATGCTAAACTAGAACCCATTTATAACAATTCGTTATACACCGATTTTTATAATCACTGTTTATATCCTTATTAAAGGTCTTTATCATTTAATGGGCTTACAATTACAAACGAATAATACTGAGCTAATATTTGTATCAAATTAAAGCTGGGAATCTGTTCATGCCATCTAAATTTTTTTGATTCACTTAGACAAAAAATCTAAAAATAAATTTAATTCAACAAGTACTAGTGTTATATTTGATACTAGGATGATCGATTATTCAACATTTTCCAAAAACCGAACTATTGAATTATTCGAAGTTCGAACAGTTCCCATTCAAAAAAATGGTTAACTGTTTTTTTTTAATATAAATAACAAAAACCATCTTATTTTGAAAAAAATAATGTTTATATTTAAATTTAATGGGCCGAATTGATTTTCAACAGTTTAAAATATTATAAATTTAGATATAGTCGTCTGATTCACATTATTTCCTGATTTTAAAAAAATGGAAAAAGGTGGACACTTCTGTTAATTATAAGAAACTATGTAATGCTAACTAAAATCCATGGTTAGGCAATTTTCATAGGCATTCCATATATCAATAATAGTTTAGCTGCCAAGTAATTATTACATTAAAAATATAACCTTAAAATTGATAAAATTTTATCAAATAGTTATTGCAATAAATTTAAAAAATAAATTTTTTTATTTAATTAAGAAAATCGAAAAATTTTAACTAAAGGTGCGTTAGAAATATATACTCTAGTTCCTGAATTTAGACGGGCTGTATTTTTATTTACTTCAAAATTTGAATACAAAGCAAATAAATGTATTCGAAACAGGTTTTTAAAAAGCAGAAAAAAACGGTTATTCGAAAATTGACATTTAGAAAAAACCGACATTGGTAAAGCAGAAAAACCCGGCTTTAAAAACGGTTGAAAAACCAAGTCGATCACCCCTATATATACACACCATTAAACCATATGCATTAAATGGATACTCCCCTATAAAAATAAGGTAGATTTAGTTTAATTTTTAAAGGAGGCCTTATATAGGGGTATTGTCAGTTATGGATGCCAACCAATTCTCCTAAAATTAGGTACAGATATTTGTGCTCATAAGAAACTTGTGTCGAATTTCAGCGCTATACTCGCAGTTTTTATACAGTAATGCACGTGAAGTAATTTTTTGGAGGGGACTATATATGAGGGGTAGGATCAATAGTTAGAGGGAATATATGATTTATTTGTGTCGAATTTCGTTGCCATACTCGTATTTCATATTAAAACAGTTATGACAGTTAAAGCTGTTTTTCGAGTGTCCATTTGTATGGGGGAAATTGCCCAGACAAACGGACAGACATAGATAGATCGTCTTAGAATTTAATGAGGACACAGAATGTATATACTTTTGTGGGTCTATGATCAATATTTCGATGTGTGACAAACGGAATAACATAATCAATATAATTTTTGATGGTGGCTATTCTAATTCTGATGAAATGATGTAAATAATATTATTTTGAAGAAGATGTTTTCAGTTTCATTTGATTTTAATATTAATATAAAATTTTGTATATAAATTTGGAATTCTGTCCTTTAAACTTTAATGTTCCTATATGTAAAAACTGTAGCTTCGCTTAATAACGATTTTCTAAGTTATAGCGCACACCGACTATGAAAACGCCTGAATGAAGGCCACCTATTAAACATATATACTTTATTGCATGTAATAGGATAATATTTCTAGGGATTTATTTAATTTTTGAATTTTTAGGATTTTAAGGATGAAAAAGTGAAACAATTTTTTTGAAGTTATTTGGAAAAAATGGAAAATATTTGTTAGTTACAACACTAATTTTCTTATTTTAATATTGCTTCTATCGTTAGGGTCAAAAATAATATTTTTGTGGTTCTCACCACCTACCCAAATGGACTTATTGGTTTTACTACTACATATTATTCCAGTAATTCGCTCTATTGTTACCCACTATTCCTAAGTGTCCAATGTCGTCTAAGAATGCGAAAAATTTTTAGACAAAAAGTGCAAGACAGACAACTAAAAAATCTTTATTTTTTGGGCAATCTTAATGCAAACATAAATATACGTGTGTTTATTCATACTTGTAAACGTCCATACACAATTTTATACAATACAAATGTAGATGTATAGGTGTTTTTGTATGTAAATGAATACATCTGCATTGAATTTTCCAAAGAGTAAATGCTTAGGTGTGATAACAACAAAACCTTTGTCAGTTGTGACATAAGATATGACAAATTATTTGTCAGCATTTAGTTGACACATGATTTTGTTACATATGTATGTACAACATAAATACATACATATATTTATGTGCTTATGTATATATAAATATACTCATATGATATATTTATGAATATGTCAGTATATGCGTTTAAAGGATATGAAAGATGAAAATGATAATAATCAGTATTATCATCATCATTATGGTGATTTTGACAATGACTTGGTTGCGGTAGAAAAAGAGTTGTGTTTTATAATGGCAATAAACTTATGTACTATTTGAAAGAAGCACTCAATGTTATATTATCAAAACTGACACTCGAGTAACAGGATAGACGATTTTGAGAAAAACCGTATAAAAAATTGTTGTTATAAGTTAATTTATATGTAAATAAAAATAAATTCAAACATTGGCTTTGATAAACAAAGGAACAAAAGGCATTTGTATACACACATACATATGTATGTATGTGTAGTTATATTTTTAACAAATATTAATTTACATTTATTATTTCTCTTCTCTTTTTCTGAGAAATATGTACATATTTAAAATGAAAGTAAAATAAACGAAATTCTTATATACTTAGTAAACAAGTATTTACCCTTTTAGACTTATTCACTGTCAGCATGTTTGAAATGTTTTTGAAGTTTAAATATAATTTACATTTTAAAAAAATACATTTGGACGGTTCTAAATATTGGTTGGAGGTAAAAATTTTGAAATACAGCAAATTTTTTTTTAACCTATAAATCTCATTTGGTAATGATAATCTGATATGAAATATATAAATGTTATGTACTGAAAATGTATTTCTCTCCTACCCAATATCAACAATTACTCTATTTTTAAAGACTATTAAGATTCAAAAGAAAGTTCAAATTACTTTTGTCAATCTATGTAAATATATTTACCAATTTCAAAGGATTATTTAAAAGTATGTCTAAAAATTAATGTAGAACAATTTTAGAAAAAATTCAATTTAACTTTTTGAAAAAAAAATTTAAAGTATTTAATATGTTGTTTTTGAACTGAAATGTTATTTAACTTTTAAATTTGTTTGATCTTTATTTAAATAATTTATTTTTAATATTATAATGCATTTTAAAATGCATTATATGTAGTAGGAATACATTTTTCTAAAGCTGTACGCACACTATAGGCCGAGTGGGTTACATGGACACACACGGACAGACGGACGGACAGACAGACAGACAGACAGACGGTCAGACGGACAGACGGACGGACGGACAGACGGACGGACAGACGACAGACGGTCATAACTAAAACGACTCAGAAAGTGATTATGAGCCGATTCGTACATTATGTTGGGTGTAGGACCAATATTTTTGGGTGTTACACACATCAGCACAAACGCCTAAAACCATCCCCACTATTGGTGTAGGAGATAATTAAAGTTTCAATGTACCCAACTAAAATTAACGTTTAACTATTTCTTTTAAAATTCTTGTCCTGGCATCAATACGCTATGCTATGATTTATTAAGGGTCATGCCGATTTCATGAATTATTTGTATATTTACAAATATATTTTTGTCGAGCCATGTCCGTCCGTCTGTCTGTTTAAAATCGCGATAGATGTCACGCAGGAGGTGCTAGATATTTGAAACTTTGCACATATATTCTCTACTGATAAAGTTTGTTTCGTATTGAAAACGGGCAACACGGGCAACGGTCCACTTTTTCGTGTAGCCCCCATAAAAGTGGATCTCAAAGAAAACCAGCTTAAACCGTTATAATTGCGTTAAATTCAGCATTAATAAGTCTTATATGAGTCAAATATATACCAAATTTTTTTATGATCCATAATTCATATAGTGACGAATTGTGAAACATGTAAGTTTTATGCAAACCAAAATCCATCTACCAAATTTTATGAGAATACACGCAGAGAATAAACATAGTTCGACATGGTTACTATAACTATGTTAAATGTAACAATATATTGTTATCAAAAACAAATAATTTTTATTTTAATTTTATTTAAACAATATTGTTGTTACTGTAATCATTTTCATGTTCATGGCAATTATAAATTTGAGTATGATTCACTGAAAAAGAATTATTTTTTCAATATCTAAGTAATGGTAACGATGAAAACGTATTATGTTATTTACAAGCATTTAAACTTACAAATAACCATTATATGTTATGTTGCTATATGTCATATAACCATTGTATGTTATGTTGTTCTATGTCTGTTGGTACAACAACAAAGCAACATTAGCCACACATTATTTTGTGTGTGTGTGTGTTTTTTACGCGACAATAAAATGAGTTGAAATAATTTCCATTTGGTTTATAACATAATATGTATAAGTATTTCACTTTGTATAAAATAATGTAGCTATGTTTTTGTGAATCAAATTGAAATTTGTAATTCGTGTCATGTATTGTAGGCTTTTATTTTTTACTTTTTTTAGAAACTGTAATCAGTTTTCAAAATAAATTGGATTTCGATACATATTTTTTAACAATATTTTGATCACATTGGATCATAATATAGTTATGTATAACAAACAATATTACGATAAATAAACAAGTTAGAGTGCTATATTCGGCTGTGCCGAATCTTATATACCTTCCACCAGCTGCTTTTATGTTATTACTTTTCTAATTGATCAATTATTTGTAGAAATAAGTTTTCTCATGTCTTTAATAGAAAAAATCCCAAAAGTTAAATCTATTACAATTCCATATATAATTATGTTCTACACAAAATTTTGTACAACACAAATTGATAATGCTCTTTAAATACGGTTAAAGCGCTTTTAGGGGCTGGACCTAATATAGGAGAAATAGAAGTATACAAAACTAATATTTTTGCCAAATTATGTATCAATAGCTTAATTTGGTAATAAATAATGTGCGTTTAAGAGATTTTCGAAAAAGGACTTTGTATGGAAGCTATATTCAAGACAAAATTTCAGAATTCTGTACCTATATCATTACTTGGTAATAAATATTGTGAATCTAAGTGATTTTCTGGAACTAGTATGAGAGCTATGACCAAATATGGACCGTTTTAGTGATTTTCGGGATAAGACTTTGTATGGGAGCTATGACCAGTTATAGACCGATGGAAAAAAATTTCTTAGTAATATTTTTTGTATATGATCAATACTTGTACCAAATTTTGTATGGATATCTTAATTAGGTAATAAGTTATACGTATTTAAGTGTTTTTCGGAAGGGGAACTAATATGGGAGCTATGTCCAATTATGGACCGATCGGAAAAAGATTTTGTGGTAATATTTCTTTATGTGAGAACAATGCTTGCAACTAATTTTATATGGCTAATTTACTAATGAATTAAGTGATTTTCGGGAGGGAACCTTGTATGGGAGCTATGACCAAATATATTTCTGTATATAAGAGCAATACTTGTACTAAATTTTATATCTTAATTTAGTAATGAGTTATGTGTGTTTAAGTGACTTTCTGTAGGGGACCTTGTATGAGAGCTATGACCAATTATGGACCGATCCAAAAAAAATTTCATTGTAGTATTTCTGTATACAGTAGTTTTCCGATTTAACGACCATTCAATTCTACGAACATCGCATTTAACGAACTATCTAATTTTTCCTATTGACTACTTTAAATAACGAACAAAACTTGTTTTTTTTACTCTGTTTAACGAACTAATAAAAATATTATTATTTAAATTAAGATAAAATGACATTTATCTAAAATAACAAATAACCTAAGTTGTAGCAAGCGGTGCTTTTATACCCAAAACTGTAACTCATTCTGTGTTCTTATTAAATTTTAGTTCGATGTAGCTATGTCCGTCCTTCAGATAATGACTTTAACGCTCAATACTCGCTTAACAATACGAGTACGCCGAGTACTAACCGATATCTCTAACAAATTTTATGGGAATCGGTCCATAATTGACCTTACCCTCCATATCAGGCCCCCTTAAGAAAATTACTTCAACGCTCATTACTCGCTTAAAAATACGAGTATAGCGATGAACTTCGAGAAATAACTTTAAAGCTCATGACAGAATTAAAAATACAGCGATTAAATTCGACACAAATATGGTTTGAAGGTGGGTATATAAGATTCGGAATTTTGTGTTTTGTACTATTTTTATAAAAAAAAGAATAAATTTTTATAAAATACATTTAAAAAATATTTTATGTACCTATTTTTAATTATTTTCCTACCAAAAACCCACGTTTTACTTAGTACTGCATATAACGAAGTTTTCAATTTTACGAGCAGGTCTGACAACATATGGATTCGTTAAATCGGAAAACTACTGTAAAAGAGCAATACTCTTACCAAATTTTATATCGATACCTAATGTTAGTAATGAGTTATGTGCGTTTAAGTGATTTTCGGGAGGAGACCTTGTATGGGAGCTATGACCAAATATGGACCGATCCAAAGAAACTTTCATGGTTACATTGTAGTATATAAAAGCAATCCTTGTACCAAATTTTAAGTCGATATCTTGATTTACTAATGAGTAATTTTCGGGAGGGGACCTTGTGTGGGAGCTATGACCAATTATGGACCGATCCATAAAAACTTTCAATGTAATATTTCTGTATATGAGATCATTATTTGTACCAAATTTGATATCGATATCTTAATTTAATAATAAGTTATGCGTGTTTAAGAGATTTTCGGGAGAGGACCTTGTATGGGAGCTATGACCAATTATGGACCGATCCAAAAAATCTTTCATTACTATATTTCTGTATATAAAAGCAATACTTGTACCAAATTTTATATCGATATCTTGATTTACTAATGAGTTATGCGCGTTTAAGTGATTTTCGGGAGGGGACCTTGTATGGGAGCTATGACCAAATATGGACCGATCCTAAAAATCTTGCATTGTAATACTTCTATGTGTAAGAGCAATACTTGTACCAAATTTTGTAACGATATCTTAATTTGGTAATGAGTTATGCGGGTTTAACTGATTTTCGGAAGGGGACCTTGTATGGGAGCTATGACCAATTATGGACCGATCCAAAAAAGCTTTCATTGTAATATTTCTGTATGTAAGAGCAATACTTATGACAAATTTTATATCGATATCTTAATTTAGTAATGAGTTGTGCGCGTTTAAGTGATTTTCGGGAGGGGGCCTTGTATGGGAGCTATGGCCAATTATGGACCCATCAAAAAATTTTTTCCGCTGAATTAATTCTATTGTCATAAAATTTCAACTTCTAAAACTTTGTGAAGATATCGACATTACGACGGAAGTTATTAACAAAAAACCAAATTTCCGGGAATTTGTACTTTTGTATGGGAGGTATATGAAATTGTGGACCGATTCTGGCGATTTTACGCCAAGATTAAGCTCTTGTGTGGAAACGAATGTATGCCGATTTTTATGGAATTATCTTGCATAGTTTACGAGAAAATTATATCAGAGTGTGTAGAAAATGCCTATTTTTTCGAGGTTGTTTCAAATTTTGATTCATAACTTTTCCCAATGTGAACCGATTTTGCCCATTTTCAATACGAAACAACTTAGGAAAAGGAAGAACATTTTGGGTGAATTTGGTTAAATGCTATTGCTTCGTTTTATCGTGAGCGTGTTTTACATAGACAGACGGACATAGCTAGATCGACTCAGAATTTGATAAGGACCCAGAATATATATACTTTGTTGGGTCTCAGATTAATATTTCTTGGTGTTACACACGGAATGACAAAGTTATATATACCCTCTATCACCACTGATGGTGGTGGAGGGTATAAAAATATGATAAAATATTTCAACAGTATTTATTCATAATATGATATTTTAAAATTGTTACAATAACCATAATATGTTTAGACTACAAACATAATTTTAACCATAATATGTTGCTCTTAGAACATCGTTACCACAAAGTTGTTGTTTCTCTGCGTGTAGGTCTCTAATTAAGCCTACCACCCATACAATAACATCACTTTAACTCCTATTACTGGATCTTTTAAATACAAGTTTTCTCATTTAAAAATAATTGACATAAACAAGTTTTATACAAAACAAAATCTGTGTACAAAATTTTAAGAGTATCTGTTCGTAATTGACGCATTATAATACAGAAAATTACTCATACGCTCACGGTTTAAAAATTGAACAAAAATATTTTGTTTTTAAAAATAAATATTCTGTTAGTTCACAAGACTTTGTATCACAATTAATTTAAAGTCATATTCCAAATATCACCCTGATGTTTATAAGAAAGCATTCCTTTTACGGCATATAGTTTGATGGTGGGTTTATAAGACTCGACACAGCCGAATATAACATTATCACTTGTTATTAAACTAAATTCGTTTAAGTGTTTTCTGAAATTATTTTTATGACTTTATATCGGAGTTATAGTCGATAGTTAAGCTAGCTCAAAAACATTTTAGTAGAATGATTTATATATACACAGAACATACTCATGTCGAATTCTATCTAAATGTTATTATATATTAATGAATTATGTATATGGTATTAAGTGATTTCAGAAATGAATTTTATATGGGATCCAAAAAAAAATATGTACCGATTCGGAAAAAAATCTGCGATTCATATATAGACAAAACATTTCAATAACGTAGTGTGTGCATTTAAGTGATTTTCGAAAGTGGGAGCTATTAACAATAATTGACCGATCCGGAATATATTCAATAGAATGTTTTATATGAACACAATTATATTCAAGTCGAATTTTATCCCTATAACTTAATAATTCAATGAATTATGTGCGTTTTACTGATTTTCGTAAGTGGACTGTATATGAGACCTCTGACCAATTGTGGACTGTAAAATTTTTACGTTGGTGATAGTATTACTATTCATATTATATTTACCTGTACAGACTGTCGATAGTTTTAACATGAGCACCTGCCGTGCCGGCCTTATCTCACGGTGTCTTTTTCATCCACAGGGTAGACTTGAGAACGGTCTACCATCGCCCCTTTGTCTTCAATGAAGACTCAGGTGGCAATTTTTGCACATTGGCTATGACCGGTACCTTGCGCAAGTACTTTGCTGGAGTACTCGAGCTATCTAATCTCTTGCCAAAGTAGTCACATTGTAAAACAACCACACTACTATGGCTCTGTTGATTGATAGAGACGTAACCGGTGGACCGAAGCACGATCCATCAATAAGCCGTAGACATCGTTCTTACTCACAGTGACACGCTGTGGCAAGTCTGATATGAACAGAGTAAACTCTGAACACATCTGGACAAGGAAGGAAAATTAATCGGTATGTCTTGTATATGATATCTTTCATCCATCATCATTCAACCCAGCACACATCTCATTTATTCGACACATTCATAGAGAAAAACATACGACACACTCATTTAGGTATACGGGTGGGGTAAGGCCCGTATACCTCTACATTCATTCTATATCATATACAATTGACACCAACTCATCTCCAACGCTTAGTCCCACAGTCACTCCCCTGTGGGGTATCTGTTGATTTTTGGCAACAGCACCGAACTCTTATCCCGAAATATTGACTATTATCATGCATCAGTCTTTTAACCGCCACATATACTCTTCCCTCGAATTTGGGTTCAACCAACAGCCACTACGTGGATCTCGAAGGAACCTCAACCAACTGACCAGCCAGGACATAGTCCTGCGGGCAACTGGCCACCCGTAGTACCAGATTATGCGTTGCTCTGGTCAGACCTCTGGCAATCTATGCAAGGACTAAGCCAAGCGGTAGACTGAAACAACCAATTTTTCAGTCCCGGTCAGACTGGAGGTATTGGGCCCTCTTTATACCCCGGGATTGCAATAACACCAAGGCGGAGGTCTTCGCCAAGGTAAAATGCCCTCGGGGGGAATTTACCTGCACAAAATGCTGTGTTGATTCTGATATATTTGCGGTGAATTTGGTAGACTTCCGTTGCTTAGCTTTAACATGAGTGTGTTTTACAAAGAACCTGCGAATATGAATATAGCTTGGTGTATTACACTGAACGACAAATTTTCATATACATATGTAGCTTTTATCCACTGATGGGAGGAATAAAAATCATAAAAACTTTTTAAAAGGACCAAATATTAAAACGTCAGGAACTAGATTTTGTTCTTCTTCAAAAATCACAGTTTTTGTAATATTTCAATACATTAAATTAACCCTAGTTTTGGCACTATTTACAAATGTAAATATTTTATAATGAATTTTTCGTAAGCAAGCGTTTTGGTGCCAGAGCTAGGGTTAATCAGTATGTAATGTGAGTTCCAGATTTTCATCTTCATAAATCACGGTTTTATGTGATATTTCAATATATTAAATTAATCAGTATGTAATGTATGTTTCAGGGTTTTTCTGAGATCTAAATGGAAAATAAACATATATATATCACTGACGTATAACAATACAAAAATTAATTAACACAATAAATAAATATGTATGTATTTTTAAATAATTATAAAAATGTTTGTTTGAATTATGCTAAATATTTTGCTCTGTTTATTGCGCTGCACTTAAGTCTTTGATAAAAAGTCAAATAAAACGTTAATGTTTAGAAAGTTAAATACATTTATGCTTTAAGTGAAATATTACTTCTGAATTAATAATAATATAAAACAAATAAACATATTTATAAATTTATATCCTTATAAACGTATACATAAATATACTGCTTTACGGCTATAAAAGTCTATCCAAATGGTAAATATTAAAAAAAAAAGTTATAAAAATACATGTATATACATATTATAATAAAATCTTTTATATTGCATGATTCATAATATTTGCATATAAAATGTCTATGGATGTATTCTCAATGAGCCTACACAGCATTTATACAAATATACACACTTTTAATACATGTCTACATGTATACAAACATACATAGATTTAATATGTGTAACAGGGTGTTACATACATACATTCATATGTATATTATGCACAAACATTTCATAGGAATTTTTTGCAAATGCATGCACATGTAATTCTACATATTTACTATTTCATATTTATATATACATATATGTATGAATATGTATTTATACAATCATATAATTTAATTTTATCCATGAACAAACTTTACTCTAAATAAATATTTAAAAATATTTTTATTTTTTTTTTTCCATATGTAAGTATTTGAAAAATACAGTCTCTTGTAAAAGTAAAACGTCAGACTATACTATCTTAAGAAATATAATTTTCTTGAAGTACATACATAACTTGTTATATAGAATTTGTCAATAAGTACCCCGGAGCAGTGCAATATTTGAAATAACGTCGCTCTTAAAATATTTTTCAATAATAATGATAAACATGTATTTTCACTAAGAATACACACTGTCCATAGATTTTTATGTAAGGAAACATCCCTTTCTACTCCCATTGTGGTCACGGTCTAAGTTTCCATTACTTCAAATATATGTCTGGGATTAATGTTTTAAAATCAAGCCTCGTTTTATCGAAAGCTTTTTTATTCATCAAGTTAAGTTTCACAAATTTTTATCGCTTCATAGCAAGTTTATTGGCCCTTCTTTTCAGGAATATACTTCCTAGCCTTTTCTCACAAGACTCTGAACTCTAGGATAATATAATCTGTTCAGTCTCTCTTCCGATTCTTCGTATAGGCTGCATATGTCTGATATAGCCCCACTTGGTTACAAAGAACTTAATGGAACAACACCTCTTTAAAACATATATCACAGTCCTTGAGACTGCATTTACCTATTCCAATAAGTACTTTGGTTACCCTACAGTTAAATTTAATCCTCAATCCCGTTAACTATATATACATATTAGTTATAACTAATAACAAATTTGTGACTTAACGCTTTTGTCACTTTTTTAAAGAAGTTCTTCCATTACCTCAATGCTCTATTCCATGCAATGTCCTGGTACAAAACTGAGCCTTTTTGGAAGCCCCGAAATTTAACATCGATCCTTCAGATTTCAGATTATTTTAGAAAATTATGGTTAAAATAAGATGTAGAACTTACCACTCGAATAGTATTCGCTTATGATTCTCTTATTGTAAAATAGAGTCTTTATCAGCTGTCATCACTTTAATTGCCTTCTGGCTGTCGATCCATCAAATGCCCTATTGGTTGATGATCTCCTACCAAATACCAGCGACTTATATTTACTAACGTCCTTTAGCCAACTTCATCTAAAGATAAGAGTAGTTCGATTGTAAGAGATGCTTCTTATCTTACGTCTAGCAATATTTATATCATTAACATCTACCATACGCTTTTTATCCTAATGTTATTGAAATCTAAAACAAACGAGGTATCAAATGTATTCTCCCAGCAAAATCTTTACTTACCCAGTAAGTAGGCAAGTAATATTTGGGAAAAATTTAAGTAGTTACTTTTTGAGTGAATAACTGCTTATTTTTGTTCGTCAATGACCAAAAAATAACTACTTTCAAATCTCATTATCCAAATTTTCTCGATTAAAAATTGGTTTTAAAGTTAATTTTTAAGTTTGCTCTTACTCAATGCCCCATTAAAAAGTAATTTTATCATTCTATCTCCAATGGTTTCCACACAAATGTCAATATTAACATTACTTGAAAAAAACTTTCAAAATCAAATACGGTTCGAAACAGTAACTAATTCCTTATTAGATATACGTTACAGACAATTGACTACTAATTCTATTAAAAAAAAATTAATTTATGTTATTGATAACGCCAACTCATTACCAAGTAATGTAAGAAATAACTACATTACCTACAACACTCATTACTAAAATTTGAAAATATTTTACTGGGCTAGTACTTTTCTTGGGATCAAATCAGAGATCTTTGTAACCTAGATCTACGGTAGGCGGCATCCCGCAGGACAGATTTTGAAACTTTGTACCGAAAAAGACTTTTCGACTTATCGAAAAATGAGCAACTAAGTAGCAATAGACATATAGATGTAAATAAAAAAGCTATCGTACTTGAGCCAATTGCAGAGCCGGCAGAAACATGTACATAAATTGCCGAACGGTGGTGAATCGACTAAAAATAACCCTGTTATAGGGTCTACGAGGCAAGTGTTCTCGTTAAGCACCTTGACTTATATCTTTACTTAAAAATAAGCATACATGCATACATGTAGAACGTCTTCATTACATTTCCGTAGTTGAACTTATATGTTGTTTCTAGATAACGTGTGAGTAGTTTGAGTTAAAATTTTACTTGTATTTTGTTTTTGTTACAATAACAAAATACAAGTAAAATTTTAACTCAAACTACTCGCTCGGTATCTAGAAACAGCACAATAATGTAACGTAACGTAAAATACTTACACATCCGATTAACGATTAATCCTTTGTAGAATAATCCGTAATGTAACCTAGTAAGTAGTTCATATTATATTTTATAGATTCGAATGTTGTTATTAAGTTAATATTAGGTTAATAGACTAATCTATAGATTGGACAATAGAGTAATCCAAAACCTCGCAGAAAACTATACACAGGAATATTGAAGAACAAATTTGATAAATTTATCTATAGACAAGTCGATAAGTTAATATGTATACACTAGGGTATTCAATTATTCGGGGTTTTGTCTTATTCGGTTTATTCGACAAATAATTATTTACGTTAGCCGGTTAATAATCGGATAATTAAAAAAATATTCGGTCATTCGAATATAAGGAAACTAGATGTTATTATTGCTTTTAACAACAATTTTCTTCATATACACCCTGTAACAATTTTGAAAAAAGCATTCACACATGGAAAAATTGATAAGCATGTGAAAAAAGATTCCACTTACAGAATTGCGTACTCCGATTTTTATGTCCTTATAAAAGGATTTAAAAGTTTAAAGGACTACAAACGAATATTTAAAATATTTATATGTATTTTATAATGCATATATCAGATGAAAGCTGAGAATCTGTACATTCTATCTATATTATTTACCTGTTTCACTTAGAGAAAAACGAAAAAGAAATTAAATTTAAAAAGGTTTCATTTTCGACTAAAAAACTTTAAACTTTTTTGTAACAAATTTTTTTTATGATTTCCAATACCTTCTTGATGATCTTGCAATTTGAAATAAACTATATTATTTTGAAGCAGAGGAACTCAGCTTCATTTGAAATTAATATTAATACCAACATTTTAATATAAATTTGGAATTCCATCATTTGAAATTGGATGTTTTTTAAACTTTAAAGTCCTTTTACAGGAGCATAAGAGCTGATTATGTGAATTAAAACTAATGGTCCACAGTTTCCTGCTCTCATAGATTTTTTCATGTTTGAAAATAACTTTTGCACGGGTTATAAACAAAAATATTATTTTCACTTCTTTCACTTTAATTCTTTGTTTAGTTTTTTTATCAAATACTAGAAATTATTCCTGTTTATGTAAAATGCTTTTCTATATAAAGGTATTACTGTTTTTAAGACTTTCAACGAGTTCTAGAATTCATACGTTCCATTTAACACTAGTTCAACTATAACTTTTGCTGATAACTAATTAAACCTGGTTTTAAAAATAAAATAAATTTTCTTTGTTATAGAAAATTTATTAAGAAATTAAGAAAAGAAGAAAATTTATTTTAAAAATATTAAATTTTGTAAAAAATACATAGAATTTTACTGCTAAATTGTGAGTTTTTCTTAATCGGTTTATTGATAGAAATTATTCGGTTTATTCGTTATTTGAAATTTTACAATTTTCATTTATTCGAACCAATAATCGTCAAAAATTAATCGATTAACCGAAGGACGATTAATCATCTGAATACTCTAGTATACACACTTCTACAATACATATACATAAATACTTGTAAACATTTGTCTATAAATATTTATCTAATTACGATACCCTTTACAATGTATGGTCAGAACGATTTAATGTTTTCTTTTTTAAACAAATTAACTTATTTAGTATTTAGACAAGAACATCATTTTCATTATTATAGGCTTACACTGTATTTAACATCCAAATTGTGTAAACAATGCACAGAGTAAAAATTTACATAAAAAAAAAAAAACTTGAAAATCAATTTGATATCAATTGAAGTTCAAATGAAAACTACAAGCGAATCAACGAGTTTACAAGAGAACGCAAGTTTGTGTTTACATACATGTACATGTAAACTTTGTAAATGTTGTATTTATAAGAGTGGCGCAAAGAAAAATATAATATTTTTAACTACAACATAATAATTTAAATTTTATAGTGAATCGTAAAATGTAACTAACAGACAATTAGAGCTAGACTAAACAGTTTATTATTTTAAGTGAGAAAAAAAAAAATAGATTACTCATTACGCCGGTACCATCCTTCTTTAATAATAATAATATAGTAAGTACATACTCCTATTATGGCATGTTAGTATTTGTATAACTTTGTGCAATTGCATTTAACAAATTTAAAGAAAAAATAGTCAGACAACATATAAATAATAAATGAAACCAACTCAACAGTGTATTTTCATTTGTGAATTAGTTAATAATACTCTTGGCAACTGGTAAGTCTACTATTTAAACATTGCATTACAGGTCGCAAATTTCTTTAAAGTCTGATGTTGATTTTCAGTTTACTGCTTTATTCATAAGAATTTTCATCAAATTTAGATTAAAATTCGTTCAAAAATTATTATGAATAATGTCCTATTAACACTAGTTTACAACGAATTTGCACATGATTTGAAACCTATTTGGATTTCTTTATGTTGTTAGTTAATTTAAAAAGTGGATGTATATACATTAAATTCGAAGAAATATACTTAGCTATCGGGCCTGTTGTGCCCGATAGAGGGTTTGATTCCCACCTGGGACACTGGTTAAGGTCTCAGGTGGGTATCGAATAGAGTATTCAAACTATTAATCGTCGTTCAGTTATCGATTATTTTTTGACGCTTAATCGTTCGAATAAATGAAAATTGTCAAATTTCAAATAACGAATAAACCGAATATTTTCTATCAATAAACCGATTAAGAAAAACTCACTATTAAGCAGTAAAATTACTATGTATTTTCTATAAAATTAAATATTTTTATAATAAATTTTCTTCTTTTCTTTATTTCTTAATCAATTTTCTATAATAAAGAAAATTTATTTGATAATTTTTGAAAATAAATCATGGAAATAATTATATCGCTTTTATTTTTACAACCAGTTTTATTGGGAACATTATTGTGTTTTTAATTATTTCTAATAAATTTTCAGCAACAGTTATAGTTGAACTAGTGTTCATTAGAACGTATGAATTCTAGAACTCGTTGAAAATCTTAAAAACAGTAATGTCTTTATATAGAAAAGCATTTCACATAAACAGGAATAATTTTTAGTATTTAATAAAAAAAAAATAAACAAAGAATTGCAGTGAAAGAAGTGAAAATAATATTTTTGTTTATAAACCGTGCAAAAGCTATTTTCACTGTGTGCTCAGTTTTTCATAATCAGCTCTTATGCTCCTATAAAAAGACTTTAAGGAATTTCAGATTCCCAGCTTTCATTTGATACCAATATTAGCATTATAAAATACATATAAATATTTTAAATATTCGTTTGTAGTCCTTTAAACTTTGAAATCCTTTTATAAGAACATAAAAATCCAAGTACGCAATTCTATAAGTGGAATCTATTTTCGCATGCTTATCAACTTTTCCACGTGTGAATGTTTTTTTTTTAATTGTAACAGGGTGTATATGAAGTAAATTATTGTTAAAAGCAATAATAACATCTAGTTTTCTTTTATTCGAATAAAAGAATACCTTTTAATTACCCGATTATTAACCGGCTAACGTTAAACCTCAAATCGAATAAACCGATTAAGACAGAAACCCAAATAATTGAATACCCTAGTATCGAACCCACCACCTCCGGTCTATCAGACTAGAACACTAACCACTAACCTACCGGAGGCCACCATTTATTTATGTAAGTCATTTAATACTAAACAAATTTATATCCAGAGTTAAATTAATCTTTGTAACGATCATTCGATCATTTTCAGCTTTTTGTGACTAAAATATGAATGTATTGTCGGGCATGGTCGTTCAAATGAAACCCTATAACAATGGAGTTTGTTAAAAAATTGTATTATTTTTTACAAAAATAATATTTTTACTTATTGTTGACAAAAATAAATATTTTCTAAAGCTTGTATACAAGATTTACATGGACACAGACATATACACAAACAGACATACAAACGGACGGTCAGATGGACATAGCTAAATCAACTCAGAAGTAATTCTGAGCCGATTGTTAAGCCTATAGGTCCAATATTTTTGGGTGTTACAGATATCCGCATAAACGCATAAAAACCTCTCACTATAGTGACGTAGGGTATAAAAAGTATTATTTTTTTTTTACTCTAAGGTTCATGTTTCGAAAAATTCAAATCTTCTCCAATTAATTTAAAAATTGCAATACGTATTTCTAATACATTTTTTTCTACTTAAGAGTGACTATTGGTCATATTATACAAATATTACTTCAAGTTTGTTCAAAAATATCCCAAAATAAAATCATTTCAGTGTATGAGTAAATAACTAAAATAACAACTGAAATGAAAAGCCAACAAAAAGAAAAAGACTTGCCACTTTTTAACTATTATTACAATTAAATATACATACATATCAATGAATATTTACATCTTACAAACACAAATGTGTGTGCATGTGTGTTTGAGGATTAAAAAGTTTACAAGAGCTTTTTTTAAATTTTGTAAATTACATTTACATTTAAACTTTGATATGCGAAAAAATATTTGATAAATTAACAAACGAACGATTTTTATATCCCACATTGCTTTAGTGGGGAGGGTATATTGGGTATGTGCTAATATTTGTAATGCACAAAAGTATTGGTCATACACCCACCTTAAAGTAATTTGATAAAAATTGGCTTCTTCTCTTGTTAAGGACGAAGCCTATTACAAATTATTCGTTTATTTTAAGTATTATTAATCTTATTTGTTTATACCGAAAAACTGTTTCGCTAAATTTTATTGAGAATTAATATATATTATTATTTTTAACAAATTATATTAAGAAATCTAAAAAAAGTTATCTTAGACCTGGTTCACACTGGGAAACTTTTAATTTTATGTGTGAGAGAAAGAGATGGTTGATTTCTTTTTTTCTCACACACAAAAATCAAAAGACTCCCAAAAATGTTTCCTAGTGCGAACAAGGACTTAGAGTCAATTAAACATTCATTTTAGTTGGGGACATTGACTCTTAAATTAAATCGGTACAAAGACTGTCACCCTAATGATAATAATGTTTTATATCTCCTAATCTATTTTGTGTTATTTTCTATTAGCTTTCTTGATTTTATAGTTGCGGACAGGTAGTACTCCTTAGGACATGTTAGACAGGATGAAGAACAAAATCCCCGGCACATAAACATCAAATTTTCATCAATCATCAAATAATATATATACGTTTTGCAAGTTTATACAGATTCATATTTTATTGTAAATATTTTAAATAAAATGAAATATATTTTAAAAATACGCATAATCCACAAATTGGGTTTTAATGAATAATAATTTCAGTTGTAAATACCAATAATTCCAATCCTGATTACCGAATAATAATCAAAAATAGTTGTGTACTCCATATATTCAATAAGAGTAACCGAATTTTACAATAATTACAATCGAATAAAGGTATAGTTGTGAGAACCGACTGAATTCGATTGGAAACAAATTCGGTTATCACAGCGAATCTGTTTTCTCTGTGTCGTCTAAGAATTTTTTAATTTATGTTTTTTTTTTATTTTATATTCAATTTCTATAGAACAATTGTACTAAATTAAAGGAAATATGCCTGTATTTTTTTTTCTTATTTAGCAAATTATTAATTCATTAAACAGATTTTCCATTTTAAATTAAAATAATGGCAATTTAATAAATTGAAATGAATGCAAAAATCCAACAAAAATTACAATACTTTTTCAATATTAAACCACTAAATAACTTCGAAATTTTAAAGTTGATTATTTTAATTTTATTATGTTTTTCCTTTTTTTTGTTGGCTTTTTAATTAAACTCGTACAATAGTTTGTATTTAAGAGTGTTTCTTTTTTTTCTATTTTTTGCAGTTGTATAGAAAAAATATAATACAAAAGTAAAAAACTCTAAATAAATAAAACTTTTCGAAGCTCACATTTAGTTTTATTTTAGTTTTGCACCGAGTTTTTTGTAGAATTCTTTTTTATACATCTTTCATCGGTTTTTATTTGTTTCAATTTTGTGTTATTAAAGGTTTATATCTCCATGGAATTTAAGTTAATACAAACAAACTACGTACAAACACAAATATGTATGTTTGTATATTAACTGGGGAAATGAATAGTTTTTTATTTTTATATTTTTAAATTGAAAATATAAAACTAACAATAGTTATAAAAGCAACTCCACAGTAGTAATTGCTAACAGTTGTTTTTATTGCTACAAGGTAAAAAAAAAACAATATATCCACTGTGCGTATGATTAATAATATTTTGCATGAAAAAATTATATACTACATGCTGATTTTTGACAGTTTGCATATGTATGTAAATATGGACTTGTTAATTATGTTATATTAAAAAAATATTTGGTTTTTTAGCAAATTTTTATATTATTTTATATTACATTTATAGAATATTTATTATTATATTATTTTATTTCCTTTTAATCTATATAATTAATATTCAAGGCGATTTTTTGTGACCCCTTTTATTCCTACAGTATACATACGATATTAGCAAAAAAATATATTATTTTAAAGGATTTTGTTGTCAGATATATATGTATATATATTAATATGATCAGTTAATTGTGATAAGCGTTTAATATTGTTACTAATACATAGAAACAAAAGTCACACGTATGTAAGCTTCAACTACCCAGCAGTTCGACAAAGAGTCAATGCATACGAAGAAGACAGTAATTTCCACTAATAGTTAACCATCTGGTTGATTGTAATACGTATGTTTTAGATCATTCGTCACGAATGTTCCCTTTGTAATCGAGAATGAAAACAGTCGTCACTTTAGTGTCCCCTTTGTAAGCGAGAGCGTAGGCAATACCCAGCATTTCTACAAAGAGTCAATGCATACGAAAAAGACAGTAATTTCCACTAATAGTTAACCACCTGGATGATCGTAATAAGTATGTTTAAGGTCATTCGTCACGAATGTACTCTTTGTAGACGAGAATGAAGACAGTCGTCACTTTAGTGTCCTCTTTGAAAGCGGGAGCGCAGACAGTCGTCTCTTTACTGTCCTCAAGTAACCTAGAGATTATACTCTTAAAAGTAATTTTTATTGTTGTATTTCCGAAAGTAGTTATTTAACCCATCTTTTGGAGAAATGATTATTACTTTCTATTAATATGCCACCATCTTATTGACTCAAATTTATATCTTTCGGGTCAATCGTTACATTATTGTTCCATAGTATTCTATAGAGTAGACACTTGAAATTTTTCATTTTTAGTTCCATTAAAATCTTAACACCTGGCTGTGTTTTTAGTCTTTCGTCACAAATAAACTCTTTGTAAACGAGAATAAAGACAGTCGTCACTTTAGTGTCCCCTTTGTAAGCGAGAGCGGAGGCAATCGTCCCTATACTGCCTCTTTGTAGGGTATAGAGTGACGATTGACTTCCTCGTAGGACAAGCCCTTGTTAAAATGGTTGGTCACCTGGGTAGTCAGGTGGCTAGGGGCCACCACAAGTGGTATGTTAAGTGGTCAGTTCGGGACTGTACCGTCGAACTGCTGGGTCACCTCTTTACTGCAGTGTTGCTCACACACATGTTACCATAGATTATCATAGTTTTATTTGTATTGGTTTAGCAGCAGAGAACAGAATTCCATTCAAATTAAAAGTATACTAATAAAATGACTACAAACTATAAAGTATATGCTAACTGTCATATATTTATTGTGTATTTTGACAGCCAGCGTATGTCGAAGTCTACATATAAAAAACTATCAACTGTTCACTCATGTTCTCCTACATTAATTCGGCTTTATCAAAATTTTGTTCTTGTATTTCTGTGTGTATTTAAAAAACGCCGCGCACAGACCTTGCTTCTACTAGTGCTGCAGCAACTAACTTGATTTTATTTTTCAGGTTGAGAGCAAACCAACTGATATTGCTCATTTAAAAAAGAAGAATCAAACTTATAGTGTATGTGTATAAACTTAGCGTCAGCAGAATTTTCTTACCCTATCACGCATGCTATGTAATGGGAATATTGATCTTCTCTGCTTTACTGTCTCGATATACGTCAAAATAAAGTGTGTGGTAAAGTCATATCAATAAAAAGTCTAACGGTTTAGTTTTGTGCTTGGAAAGGTTAAAAAGACTTAAAAAATGTATGTAGTTTTCCTGGTAAATGTTAGATGCTGAGTATTAAAAGTGAACAGTAAATATGAATACACAGAGTTAGCGCAGAGATATATGTATTAATTAAAAAAAATAAAATGTTTAGGAATTTGATTCGATGTTTATTGGAATTTCTTAAGGTTTAATAATGTAATTGTTTTCCTTTTACTCTTATCACGGAATGTGATGTTAACAATAAATAAATATTAGAGTGTATAAAATAAAATAATAAAGTGAAGAGAAAACATATTTTTTAAAATAGAATAAATTGTTATTAATGGTCAATTCATAGACAAATCAATGTATGTATGAATATAGAATACATTTGAAGTATGTAGATTGACCAAAAATAAATTAAAAGTTTTTGGTGAAATATTTTATGACTTAATAAATATGATGAAAAATATAGTAATTTGAATATAATATTTATGTAAAACATTTTAAATAATGTTAAGAGGTTTACACTCCTCAAAATACGAATTTTAACAGCAGTAAATATAAAATATATATAATCGCAAATATACTAGCATATTTTAATACTTAAGTCCCTTACGCAACTATATTTATCACATTATTGTTATAACATGAATAATTCATTTACCATGTCATTTACGAAAGCAAAAATAATCTATTTTAAAATTAAAAAGAAACAAAAAAAAAACTCAAATAACAATTATATAGACGCAATAACATTTATTTGTCCAACATGACATTTGGTAAAAACATTTTATTTTCTTTAATTCACTTAATGGCCCTTTAGAGTGACACTTTGTCAGAAATACAGCAATTCGTATCCAGTAAAAAGGGAGACCACATTAATTTGTAACTAAGTAAACTTTTTAAGTTATCATGGAATATTTTATAATAAATGTATTTTTTCTTAATTACACTCGTCTTAAATATTATACGATGAGGAGTATATATTGTAAATTTTTCAAATATTTACATGAATCTAAATTCTCATAATTTCCACAAAAATATTCTTGTTTTTCTTTAATGTCGTCAATCAAATCTTTTAATTAATCAAATGTATTAAATTATTTGTCTTGTTTATCTTTCAAATTTACATTCAGCACATTCTTTTTGCGTTGATGTTTTTTATCATTTTCTTTGTAGCTACTTCTGTTTATAACTTGAAAATGGTATGAATTTATGTCAACATGAACATAAATAATGCAAATCTTCCAAAGTGTAATGTAAAATAAGCTGAAATTCTTTGTCACGTTCGTGAGAATACCAAAAACAGTAGCAACAACAACAAATGTCACTTAAGTTATTAGGGAGGAAATAAAGTTAATTCTAAGGAATACAGGTAGGTAGATAGAAAAATAGATAGATAGATAGATAGATAGATAGATAGATAGATAGATAGATAGATAGATAGATAGATAGATAGATAGATAGATAGATAGATAGATAGATAGATAGATAGATAGATAGATAGATAGATAGATAGATAGATAGATAGATAGATAGATAGATAGATAGATAGATAGATAGATAGATAGATAGATAGATAGATAGATAGACAGTTGTGTATTTCATTTAAAAATAAAATTACATCTTTAGATGTATTTGAAATAAAGGTAAACACATTTTTACCAATCCAATAATAAGAACAAATGAGATAAAATATCAAAAAAAGCATCCACTTTTTCATCTTATATTACAAACATTTAAAAATGCAAAGCAAAATATGAAGGAAGGCAAAAACAGTAGAGTTTTACATAAATATCAACGAGTACTCGCAAAGGACTCAACTAATACTCTCACTCTACAAGTGTGAGTTCTGAAATTATAGATATTCAAGTGAAATTCTTAGAAAATACACTCTACCAACAATGAATTTGGTATGTGCAAGTGTTTTTGCATTTGTTTATGTATTTGTAAGGGATTTTGACCCATAAACACCGTCATCTATTATTTTGGCCACTATTCAAATAAATTCAAGTTCATAAAATATCAGCACTTTGGTAGAGAGAATGGAAGGAAATAAAGAATGAAACTTTCAAATATTTAGCAAATAATGCTCTCAATGTGTAAGTATGTGTGCATAAAATATACAAATCTTTGAGCCATATTTATGGACGACAAATTTATCACTGCCAAGGGAATTTTTGTAACTTCAACATTTACCTGCGAATATTAAAACGATTTGTCTTCTTATAACACAAGCGACAAAATACAACAATAAAAAAGCCCAACCAACAACAAGTGCACAACCATAAAGACGACATTTAAAAGAAAATGTACTTACGTATATCTACATATCTACAAAAAAAACACAAATATTTACATAATACCTTGTGTATGCTGGTTGTGTACTTAGAGGTGTACTATCGCTTTGTCCCAAAAATATCTTGAAGACAACACCTTCTTGAATGAAAAATTGAAATTATAGTAGTGTCTACACTAAAACCTTACGTATAACAATTTTTGAATTATTATATACATATTTTCATTGTATCTGCAAAGATAGTGTGAAAAGCTGAAGATGTCTTGAAGAAATTTAAGATATATATAATAAATGTTTTTTATACATATTTAAAACTTTAAACAAATCAATTTTTACTAATTTTAAATATATTTAAAAAATATAGAAAATATTTACTAGAGTGTTCATTTATTCGGGTTTTTATCTTATTCGGTTTATTCGACAAATAATTTTTTCATGGTTTTAATTTGACTGGTTAATAATCGGATAATTCAAAATTATTCGGTTAATCGAATAAATAGAAAGTAGATGTTTTTTGAATAATATTATTTCTTTTCTACAATATATTTCTTCCTACTTATAACAAACAAAATTATAATTTTCCACTTCTATAGTTTTATTAAAGTTTTTTAATTAAGTTTTTTTTTTCTCAAGTGAAATACTCTTCTATATAAAAAAATAAGGTTAATGTTATTTATGTTTTTGAGATTTATCAAAGAGTTCCAAAATTCCTACTTTCCAATGAAGTTGTGTGTAACTATGTATTGCTGAAGAACTTATTAGAAATACTAAAGAAACACAACATTGCTCCTGTAGAATTAAAGGCGATGTCATTATTTTCAAGATTTATTGTAAGTGATCTGGAAGTAGGTAAAACAGAACAACTTATTACAACGTTTCTGAAGTATTGTTTTAAAAATCATCCATTAAATATTCTTTATTATAGAATATATATAAGTTTGTCATTCCGTTTGTATTTTCTATAATATAATTTTCCAACCCTATTAAGTATGTATATAGATATATATATATATATATATATATATATATATATATATATATATATATATATATATATATATATATATATATATATATAATATAAATATATATATATATTCTGTATCTCATAGATAGCGGAGTCGACTTAGCCATGTCTGTCTGTCCGTCCGTCTGTATGTTTGCTGAAATTATTTTTTAGAAGACCCCATCTGCGAGATCCGAGTCTTCAATAATTCTGTTAGAAATGCTATAGAGAAGATTGCTATTTGAAATCAGCAAAATCGGTCATAAATAACGGAGCGAAAATCGGAGACAATCTCATAGCGAGAGCATGGCTGGCAACATGAAATTAAGTATGTGGAGTCTGGCTTAAGTTAAAACCCATAAAAGGGACACTTTTGGTACTTCGGTATGTAAATTCCAATTTAGGCAAAAACACATAAAAGGGAACTTTTTGGTACTTTTTCCTTCTACAAAAGGTACTTTAACAATTTTCTGTAATAATGGCACTAGAAACATGAAATTATGTATGTAAATCCCGTATAAAGTGAGAACACATGAAGTTGATCTTTTTCCTACGTTTTCGTTTTTCATAATGTACTTTTTGAATTTTTAAAATAATGAACTTAGAAACATGTAGAGTCGGAATTTGGTGAATGGTCGGAAATTTTTTGAATTTCCTATAATATTGAATCTAGAGATATTAAATTAAGCCTGGAGTAATAACAAAAAGAAAACGTCTACCATATACCGTAAAAGGAATGCTCCCCTATAAACATCAGGGTGATATTTAGAATATGGCTTAAGTCAATTATGGACTGAGCCCTTTGAAATAACAAAATATTAATTTTTTTTAAACAAAATATTTTTTGTAAATTTTTCAACCGTGAGCGTATGAGTAATTTTCTGAAGAGGAAACTCGTATTTAAATAACCAAAACTCTTTTCTAGAGGGAACCTTTTATAGGGTCAGTTTTAGACCAGTATTCATTAAATTCGGAGTAAAGAATTATGTTTCTAAGTATAAACTTTCTATCTTTAATCGCTGTACTAGTAATTTTTTGAATTTAATCATCATCAGTAATGATCGTTATAGAGATTTTCCGAGGGGGATCTTATATGAGGGTAAGGTCAATTATGGACCGATCCAAAAAAAATTGGTACAGGGATTTTGGTTCGTAAGAAACATACTTATAACGAATTTCATCCTATACTCGAATTTTTGGACCGGTAAGTGTTAAAGTCATTTTTTGAAGGGGGTATGGTCTATTATGGGCTGATCCTCAAAAAATTTGGTGGAAAGATTTAAACTCATATGAAACTTATTTATGTCAAATTTCATCGCTATACTCGTGCTTTTAATGCAGTTATGCTCGTCCGAAAAAAATGGACCGATATTACCCATTTCCAATACCAAACAAACCTTAGCAATAGAGAATATTTATGCGAAATTTCAAATGTCTAGCTACTCCCGTGTGGTCGTTATAGTGATTTCAATAGACAGACGGACAGATGAACAGCCAGACATAGCTTGATCGTCTAAGAATTTAATAAAGACCCAGAATATATATACTTTTATTGGTCTATGACCATCTTTTTTTAAGGAATGGATGGAATTTCATTTTACTTTTTCTTTTTCCATATGACAAAAAAGAGAATAAAAGTCGTTTGATTTAAATTTTTTTGTATATGTTTGCATAAAAATACATCTCTGAGCTAAAGCGACTTGCTTGTTTTTTGAATCATTTCAAAAAATGAAGAGAGCCATACGACTGTCAAATTTTCCATCCGTATTTTCTCTTAATGTGTTTTTGTTTTATTACATATTGCGTTTGGATGATCTCATCAGTTCTATTCTACACGAAATTTTGATAGATCTTGTTTATTTGTGTGATCGTGTAAAGCGTACTAATGACACTTGCGAGGAGACGGATTTATTTCACTTTCTCTGTCAATTGATTATTGCATTATCACATTATCATTTTCAAAATTTTGAGTATTATTTTCTTTAGAGTCTTAAAAAGCTTAAAATAATCAGTCCAATGAATGTAATAAAGTACATTAAACTTACTTAACTGTACAAAATGCAACAGTTGGAGCAAATAGCATTGTAGGGTATTATTACGACAGTGGAGGCATAGTACAATCCTAACATTGAGAACATACTATAGATCACCAAGTTGTTCTTGTAATCAAGAACAAAATATATATAATCATAAAACCTTAGAAAATCAGATTTTTATCCTTTGATCCAGCTCACCGTCTTAGAATAAACTAAATTTTCATTTTCGGTCCGAACGTCAGCAATTTCTATTTGGGGGCAACCCTAATGCACTTACAAAAATATGACAATTTTAAGATTTAAACTTTTTATTTTAACAATTACATTTGAAGTATTTACAATGATCTATCAACCACGTTTAAAAATTTGCAGCATTTACACCCTGCAGGACAATGCAGAACAAAGCAAAGGAAACAGGAACAACTAAGATATTATAATCAGGCATGTCCCACCATGTAATACCCTATCCTACAGATTAAATAATTATATTCAAATTAAATAATTTGTATGAAATTGATAAAAATGTACTAAATTTCATCTTTAAAGTGTTTACAAATCAGTTGGACGAAAATCGTCAAAATAAAGCTGAAATTCTTATTCGAAACTAAAATGTAAGCAGAGGACCTATAATTTTGTACATCTTAAATATAAGCACGAGCGTAAAATCAAATAAAGACAGAAAAACTAAAAAATAATACGTTATAAAAAGGAAATCACAAAATTGCAAAATTCTTACACAAAAAAAGGAAAAGTTGCTGTTTGCAACAGTAAATACTTATGAAAATATAGATAAACACATACAACCACACACACACACGTATATATCATGTTCTAAACGCAACTTAACTGTTTATAGCTATTTATGACAATCCCAAAAGAAAAATTGTTTATATGTACATATGTGTATATGAGTGCAATTGACAGACAACTATAAACCAAGAAGCGAACAACAACAGTGGAGTAAACTACATGTTTGTATAAATATAAAGCGGAAATAAGACAATGCACATGACACGATTGTAACAATTTATTTCAAGAATGAAAGTGTACATACTACACACATACATATATAAATACATAGATAAATTTTGTAGTAATCTGCAGTTCAGAGTGATTGTCCTAAATAAGTAATTTTGCTATTTTTTCTGCTACGTTCAGACCTATTAAACATTTGATAAAGGGGATGGAACCACTAATTTTTTTAAATTTATTTCTGATTCTGCATGATTTTTATAATTGCAAATATTGTCGAAACAAATAATAAAGACGTTCCGAACTGATGTCGTCAAGTATATATTATGTTTGTGCAAATAAATATATATTTTAAGGAAAACAAAATGTAGATATTTTAGGGGTCACGTCATTTTCGTCAAACATTTGATAGGTGTGAACGTAGCTTTAGATACACAATTTTTTTAGTTAGTCTATGATCTAGTGCTTGCCATCGCACTTAGTTGTTATATACTATGAGTGTTCCTTTGATAATACAGCTAAAACCAACTAATTTCTTTATTAAAAATGATCTGGTATCCCAATAATTTATTGCTGTGTTAAAGACTTATTAAAAAACTATATATTTTTTGATAGGTATTGAAGAAATATGATACATTGACTACTTGTAAAACTTCTGGGTAAAAACCGAGTGAAAGATGAACAAAACCACATAGTAGATAATAATCCTATACATTTCTACACTTAAGATAAAAGCAAATCGTAAATGTTGCAACAAACAAACTATAAAATTTTAGTCATCTTCGACCCTTTAAAACACTGCGATTTTTGGATTATTATTTAAGAAAATATGTATTAAATACCTAAATCAAAAGGCAAAATGAAATTCAGAGTTATTGTGTCACTCCCAACATAAAATATACCAATTATTATTGAACTTTCAAGGAAAAACATACTGTTGCAACAATTTTTTTTAATAACTTCCTCATATCGCCAACAATTCTTATTAATTATACATTATATCCGCATTCTTTAAATTGTATTGAACTTATTATGGATTCCACAATTATGGACTTATTTACTAATATTTTCTTTATATTTCCTTCATTTGCATTTGCCTTTGAATGCTTAAGCTTGCACATAGCTCATTATAAGCTCAAGAACTACAACTCTAAGATTTTGTAAGAAAACCGCATTTCAGCTGCTATCAAAGCTAAAAATTGAACAAACTCTACCACTAACTAATAATAGAACCCTACTAAAAATGGAATATGTAGTAAAATCACAAAAACTACAAAATGAAAATATTGCAAAACTGATTGCTGATAATAAAAACGGATGTTATACAACAACGCCATTTTGAAAATTGTTATCTAGCAAATAAGAACAAAAACACACCAAGTCGACAACAAAGAGCAGGAATAATAGCAACAACAACAACTACCACAATAATATGTATATATATTTCCTTTCTTTATCATCTGGAGGTGGGGAGAAGAAGAGAAATAATAAATATTTCAAATTTATTGTTTTGTTTCATGTAATTTTTATTTCCTTTTCAAAAGCGGAAAATAACCAATGCAGTAAAAACTTTTATTAGGATTAAATATCTTAAGGATTTAAACGGACAATAACTTCCTTGTAGTTAATTCGCATATGTCCGCAAATTCTATTTTGGTTTGACGTTTATTGCAGGTAAGAAAGAAATATAGTTAAAAAGGGCGTTAAATTTTTGCACATAGAGTTTGTCAAGATTTTAAGTGATTTTATAAAGTACAAGAACTAGATCAAGATAGAATCAGAAGATAGGTATACATGCCAAAAGGCTACTTCGGATGTTTTTACGATGTAGAGGAAAGAAGGCTGAGTCCTACCAGTCTATTACTATCTGACAAATATCGAAAAAAGTGACATTTTTCCACTATTTTGGTTGTGGATAAGATGTTTGATTGAGACTTTAAACATATTTTCAACTTTATAAAGGTGACGCGGTGGATTAACTCCAGAAAAAGTAAGTAATTCATAATACATTTTCTCCTGCAATCCATAGGCTATGACATTCCGAACTGCATTTAAATGGATGAATGGGTTTATCCTAATCTACTTTCTATTAAAATTATATTTATGGCCGCGATACGATAACGCGTCCAACGATAACGTATATATGTTTTGTCATTCCATTTTTAACACAATACGAAATATTATTCGTAGACCAAAAAAATCACTATAACTATAAGACGATCCCCTTTCGTCTGTCTGTCCTTTAAAATCGCGAAATGTTCAACACAGAAAGACTAGGCAAGGCTTCGAGGAGTCTGCCATGTCAGCCTTACTTCACGGTGATATTTTTTATTCACAAGGTAAACTTCTTGCACGACTCACAAGTTGGTGGCAATTTTCACACATGCTTCTGCCGGACTTTTATTCATAACCACTATGACCAGAACACTTCCCATTCATTCGACACATCCGTAGAGAACAACATCCGACACACTCACTCTAGGTATACGGGGAACTTATCCCTTATTATAAATTTCACCGTGCATTAGTCTTTTAACTGATATTATCTGCCCACGTATTTGGGTTTAAGCCACAGCCCATGTGCAACCACAAAAGACCTCTCCAATAACAGGGACAAAACAAATGCGAAACTATGACCTTCAGGCTACTGGTTCCCATGGTACCAGATTCAAAACATTCCAAGAAAAGGCAGTGGATACTTTTAATTATCACCAATTTATAGTCCCGGCAGACTACAGGTACTGGTAGCCCCTCTTCCCCCAGGATTGCAATCACAACAAGATGGGAGATGTGAGAAAATATGTATATCTAGAAAACTATTACAGATAGTAACCTCAAACTTTGCAAAAAGAACTTTTATATCCATGCGAAAAATCGGCGAACTGTGTATAGGGGCTTGATATGTTCACTTTGATTTAAAAACACAAAAAATAGTATATCTGGAAAATGTTTGGAGAAAGTGGTAGAGCATTTATTAGAGGCTCGAAGCACATACTTATATCTATAAAAAATCGTATTTCTGGGAAAATTTTAGACGAAAAATCTTTAAAAACAATATAAACATTTGGGAAAAATGGTTGAACTTGCAGTTGTGGGCGTGGTATCTCTTATATGAATTAATATAAAGAAGAGCATATTTAAATAATTATTACATCTAGAATACTCAAAATCGTCGTTCACGTTTTTGTCATAGAAAGTGAAATATTGCAAAAAAAATACTATAAAAATAAGTAAAATTCAATTTTCGTTTATTCGATTAACCAAATGAATTTGTATCATCACATTGTGAATATAAAACCTGTAACAATTATTTGCCCAATAAATCGATTAAAACAAAAACCTGAAAAAAATTAAATATCCTAATACATAGGCAGAGTGACAAGTATACGAAACAGCATTGCAAGTAAAAACAGCTTATATATAAAGCACTTCAACATAAAAAGAAAACTACAAAAGACTAACATAACCCCCTTATTCACAAATAAACTTTTTACTTTATAATCGGTTTATAAAATACATTTTGTATGGAAATTTTGTTTTATAAACCTTTTGTAAAATAACAATTTTCTTTTTAAATAAGGGAGTAAAAGTATAAAAAAAGAATTAAGAAGTTATAAAACAAATGATTTAAATTTAAAATAAATAAATAAATAAAAAACAAATTTCAAAAAGTAAGTTTATAAAGATTATATAAAAGTCATTAAAAATAACAGACCAATTGAGAAAAAATCAAGATAAGCTGCACGAGTCAACTAGTACGACATCTGCACTGGGAAATATGCAACACAAACATCAGCACCATCCAAACAATATACTTAGCAATACAAAACATTGACAACAAATTTTTAATCCTTATTTCTATTTTGAGTTTCTGTACTTTATGTAAAAACAAAACAATGTTCAGCAAAGATTAGTGTACAATTTAACTGCGTAAAATTGTAAATACTTCCAACAGACCTTTAGCCAAACACAAAATAATAAAAATATTTATTTTGATAACAATTTTTTGTAAGCCTGCAGTATTTGCTAAAAATATTCATAGAAATACTTGTAAGTACATGATTCCAGCCATGTTTTTTAGATTTTTCTTTTGTTTTTTTATGTAAGTCTAGTCATTGAAATTCGAATTTTGCTCTGTCTATGCCTTTTAAAGAATATGCATGCACGGACAGTCATAATGCCAGTTGTATGCAGACTTAAATTATAGAACTCATTTGCCAACAATGAAACAATAAAAAGAAAATTTTGTTTCGACCTCAAGAAAATGTATATTAAGCCAAATGTGTACCACTACAAGAGTTTTTAGGAAACATGAGCAGAGTTGTGCTCATAATGGGAGGCAATCGCATATAATTCTGATTTACTAATTTTCTGAATGATGTAGAATATTTCGTGAAAATTATGTCAAGAACAGACAGATAAACAGTACGATGGATATATCTAGATTATCATAGATCTTTACCATCCCAGACCAGAGGTGCTAACTCGGAATGATTTGACATGGGTCAAACCAGAAAACCATGTCCTGGCTATGTCCTGGATGGACAGTTTGTTGGGGTTCCTTCAAATAGTGACTATGTTTTAAACCCAAATTGGCATAAAGAATATGTTGCTGTTAATAGACTGACTGGACAGTAAAGAATATAATTTGGAATATGTTCGCTGCTGTTGTCGATGACAACAGATACCCCACGTATCTAGAATAAGTGTGTCGGATGAGAATGATGCTGCGTTGGAAGATGATGGATGCAAGGTATCAAATACAAGTAATATCATTGAATTTTCATTCTTTATCCAGATGTATTGGATTCGTGCTTGAGTCTAAAAGTTACGTCTCTAGGTGCTGCTCTCTAATCAACAGAGGCCATCCCATCTTTGTGGTTGTAAACGAAAGGAATGGCTTTGCATTTCGGAAGTTAAGCAACGGTGCAGCAATTGCCAGATATTAGAAAGCTCATGTATACTGGACCGGAAATTTCATATACATAAATTACCATCGGCATGTAAGAAGTAGAATAGGGCGGTGGTGAGTCGAAGCTCAACTAGTGGTTTAAAAAGATCACAGTAAAATTAGACCCATGCGGCAGATGTTCTTGTAAAGACCTTCGACATTCATTTGTGCTTTGATTCGTTATGTTTTTATATAAAGCCAAAATACTGGACATGTTTATGTTAAAATACTCTACATGTTATTAAGTAGGTAGAATTTGTTACGCTAAATTATTACAATCTGCTACTAACAAAAAAGTTTACCGCTCCTGTTTAAGAAAAAAATAATTATTATTACCACAAAACTCCTTTCAGGTCCTATTTCTCTTGATTTGTAATGATTTCTTTTCTTTTTTGTACTTTCTGTATTTTCCTACAGACATAACATAAATGTTTTGTATCTTAAAGAAGAAAATTAATGTCAGCATAACCTCAGTTCTGTGCTTTTCAGATTGAGTTTGAAATTGTTCCTCAGAGAGAGAGAGAGAGAGACCCAACATCATTTTACAAAACATTATTATGGCCAAGTGGACATTTCCATTGTGGTTGTTCTAATACAAACTATTCTAATAATATGTTTGTTTGTACATTTGTGGTATAATGTCGCAAACGTAGATTTCCATTATGGTCTATGAACCATGTGGTGATTGTGTGTTTGTATTTTATTACAAAATAGTACCGGCAGTTTTACTAGGATACCTATCACACAAAAAAATTAAAAATGAATTTTAAATATCAAATTAATTGTATTAAGCAAGTTTTGCAGTTATCAACTAAATTATGATATAAATTAAGATATTATGATGTTATCACTACTAGGCTCATACCTGTAAACCTAGTATTTTATAAATAACGAGACAACTCTTCCGAACATCTGGGCTTACTTGCATTTGAGCCACTATATATTCATGTGTGTATGTATATCTGCATTAAGTGTATCTTCGTGCATGTTAAAAAGTTGCTTCCACACATACACTCTCTTTCTCGTTTTGCTATCTTTTGAAGTCATCAAAAATAATGTCTTTATTATATTTTTCTTGGTTTTCTGCCAAATTATTATGAAGTCAATATTTTTCTTTTCATTTCTTAGGTGATTGTAGACATTTGGTCCATCGTATGATTTTTTTCCATTCGTATTTTTTTTGGTAATACTTTGAATTTAGTTTCTTTACTAAATTCAAAGTAGAGTTTAAAAAATCTAATTTTATAAGAAAAAATTTGAATTTAAGTGATAAGATTTATAAAATAAAAAATAAGCTAAATTAAAATTTGCATATATATGTATTTAGTTTTATTAAAATTTTAATTTGGTATTTAACTTCAATATTTTCACAACATCTTCAGATACATAGTATATTACATATATTGGTAATAAAAAACTCAATTAATATAAGTGTAATACAAGTACATACATCTTTAGATATATAGAATTTGAAAATCTCTTGGAAAATCAAAAAAGTTTCAGTCAAATTATTACTCATAAATTTATTGCGTAAATAAATTAACAAGTATAACAATAAGTGGCTAGTTAACAGAAGAGGCAAGGGATTAGTCAATACACTAGACAATAGACAATTTTGTTCGTAGACTTATCATCTGACTAATTTACATACCTCAGAAGATTAGTACATGTACTAGTCCACATAAATTTTGTACCTATTCCTATAAGAAACGCACTGAATCTGATATCAAAACTTCTCCATCACATCTAGGGTTTCAGAAACGGTGTCCTAAAATTGGAAAAAATGTTGCCTTATTTGAAACGTTATAAAAGCGCCCAGACAACTTTATTTATAAAATGTTGTATGCCATCTGAAAGTCCATTCTATGGACTTTTAAAAAGAGGCTCAAAAAATTTAGTTTTCATACATTTAGCCTATATTTTACGAAAACAAATTATACATTTATTTTTTTTATATTTAAACTATCAAAATAATTTAAAAAAGTACGATATCTCAAATGCAATATAAAATGGAGAAAATTTGAGATATATTCAGATTTAGCATTGGTCAAATCGTTAGAAAGGTCTCAGGTTTTCGAATTATTTAATGTTTTTTTTTTTTTTTTTTTTTGTAAAAATTTTGAGCGATTTAAAAATTATTATTTTTAAAAAAACCTAAGAACTTCAGCTTCTTAAGTCTCGCCATAATTTTAATATTCATCATACAGACAGACTTTTGGATGGACGGACATTTCTACTCCGTCTTCGAATTTAATAAGAACCAAGAATACAAAAAATTGTGTGCTTTTACGGCCACTATTTTGCAGTATTACAAAAAGAATGATAAATATCAATTACCGATAAGATTGCGATTATGCTGAACAAGTATTTATTTATTTAATTAACCATGTAGGCGTATGAGTAACATATGACTATTATCGCAAGTATACGTTTTGATGTTTTTTTAGACGATATTTTTTATAAGTATTAAGTATTATAATAACATAAAGTATTTACTATCGCTTTTAAAGAATTAAATGAAATAAAATGAAAAAAAACACAGGAAGAAATTAATATTTAACTTTTTAAATATTTACCTTAACTCAATTACCAGTTTAATGCTAAAAGCCTAAATGTGCACTAATTTACAATAAAAGTTTTCATGTTTAAACGAGTGACATTTTTAGCAGTTTTCTATCGTCTTTTAATATTAAATTTTAGTCATTTCTGTGTTAGCTGTCTAGTAATTTGTAATGCTGTCTGTTATTTGGAAAGGATATTTTTCTTTATTTTTTCTCACTTTTACTTTACTTTTTACTTAAATTTTGCTGTCTTCCTTATATTTACTGAATATTAAAAAAATATTTGTGTCCTTAGGTATTAACTTAAAATCAAAGATTGTAATTATTGTTACTGCTAAAGTGTTTTATTAAGAATACATTTTACTTCACTTAATTTATATTGCACAATTAAATATAAGAAGCAAAATGCATTCTTATTTATTAGATAGAAAAATAATCATTCTTTTCTATGTAATTCCATAGTTACTTCTGGTTTTAAAAAATAACAATATAGGACGAACATCATTAATTGTACTCACAGTAATAATAAATAAATTATGATTTAATTAACTTAATTTGATGACCAATAATCTCGTGTCTTATTAAAATCAACACAAACACAGACAACTTTTAGGATTTAAATGTGGTAATAATACTGTAAATTTCCCACGACTTTATGATGCTTTAATTAAAAAACATCAATGATATAGAAGTAAATGTAGCTATCTCCAAAAGAAGCAATATTAAATTTACTTAATAAAAATAATAAATATATTTTTCAGTTTTTTTGTTTAACTTATTTGAACGAGTTTTAATACAAACCGAAGCAGAAATAGCAAATTTTCCTTTAAGAGCAAGCGAAAGAAAAATTCTGTCTTTTTATGGAAGTCCATTTTGTATTAGTTTATGAAAAAACGAGATTGTTGATTTTGGTTCTATACAATGTTTATCGAAATGTGTGCGTCTGAGCATGTAAATTGTTTTTGTTTGTTGCTGTTGAATAATTTTTATATGCTTAACAATTGATTTATGTTGACTTTGAATGTTTATGTATTTGACTTAAAGTTTTTTATCTTTTTATTTTCTATTTACAATTTGTGTTTATTCTCTCTTTTACTTTTCTTATTTTATTTGTGTTTGCATGATGCGTTGTTTGTATATATGTATGTATGTTTGATTGTTCAATACGAAGGCTGTTTTAGAAGATATCTGTTTCAACTAACTAACTAACTATCTAACTAACAAACTAACCAACTAACTAACGATCTAACTAACTAACGAACTAACTAACTATTTAACTAACTATCTAACTAAGTAACCAACCAACCAACTAACTAACTAGCTAACTTCTACACATATTCAATATCATTTTACTTATATACTAAATTCCAAACCTTCTCATAATACCCTCGTCATTCCGTTCCAAAATTTAGGTATGAGTGTTAGTTCTTTTTACTTTGTCAGTTGGTTTTTCTTATTTATGTGACTGTGTATGATTGGTGCATAATATCCGTTGTTGAAATTTTATATATTAGAAACTTTTTCTTTCAGCATCAGCTTCTTTTTTTATATTTCTTGAAAAACTAGAGGAAGAGCAAAAACTTCCTGTAAGAACTTTTTTTCTCAATGTAACTAATGAAAAAAGTTTACAATCTATTCTTTGAATTTACAATTAGTTTATAAGTATATACGTGTTCTGCTCTGTGCTGTGCTCTTCATTTTTAGCATCTTTAACACAACATATGAATCTAAAATATAAAATGTCTGTATATTTATGTTCTCAATGTTTATTTAGATTCTTTGTTGAAGTTAGGTTTTTTTTGTTTGTTTTTCTTTAAAAGTTTGTTTTCGATATCAACAGCGCTAATAAGTTAAGGTCAGTGATCTATTTACTTAACAAAAACGCAGAGAATTATAAAGGTTTATAAGCACAAATTTATTTCGTACATTTCTTTTATTACTCGCGGTAAAATATAACAGATGTTAGTGCAATTTTCTTTTAAATATTAAAGAAAATTTAAAGTTAATACTTTAAGAGCAAATTTTAAATATATACAAAAATATCTGGCTATAGTCCAGAAAAAGAGGAATCTCAACAACCATAATAAACCGTATATTTTATTTTACCAATATGCAAACAAATCTTTTTTCGCTCTTTCAAATTTTAATGTTTTATTGAGATAGATCCTACTGTAACCATATGTGGTAACAAAAGAATTTAAACATGTTTAGTTTTTCCGCAAAAGTGTTTTAAAAAAATCATTTTTATTTTTTTTTTTTTTTGAGAAATCTAAAATAAAATTTTTAAAAGTATTACAAGTAAAAATTACTCTAAGGGTATCTGGATTTATTTTAGTATTTGTTTTTCTTAACATTGATGTTTGTTGGCAAATATACCAACAAAAATCCGCAACCTTTGTTGACCATTCTCTGTTATACCTACCTTCTTCTTTTGATTTTGTCATTCCGTTTGTAACACATCGAAATATTGGCCATAGACCCACGAAAATATATATATATATAGTCTGGGTCCTCATTAAATTCTAAGACGATCTAGCCATGTCTGTTTGTCTGTCCGTCCGTCTATTTGTCTGTTGAAAGCACGATAGAGCCCGAATGGAAAGAGCTAGAGGGTTGAAATTTCACATAAATATTTCTTAAGTCTAAGGTTTGTTTGGTATTGAAAATATCGGTCCACGTTTTCGGATAGCCCCCATAGAAGTGGCATTGATGTTTGATGGCAAATATACCAAAAAACCCGCAACCATTGTTGACCATTCTCTGTTGTGCCTTCTTCCTTTTATAATATATCTTGGTGGAATATTCATTTGATACTGCACCAAAATTTGAAGGTCTATTAATATATTTAATTTAAAATATCGATATGCCGAGAGCCGCCTTTTTTTGTTTTTCTTCATAGTATTGAGCATCTACAAATGCGAAAAGTGCTCATCTTCTACTTCATTAAGCTTATTCCTAAATACTTTATTTTCTAAAAGTAGGAATTTTGTATGGAAAATATGTGTAATAAACCTAAAATAAGCGATAAATAACTTTATAAATACGGAAGATTATCTTTAACTTATATTCAATTGGTAAATTAAATTTTTTTTCTATTTGCCATCAATTTGTTATTACAGAAAACTAAAATAATGAACATATTGTAGTGACCATTAAAAAAATGGGTTTAATAGTCAAACATAAGACAACCACAAAAGTAAATATTACGTTCAAGAGACCTTGTCTACCGAAAGCATGATTTGGTCATATTTGTTTTCAATTCAGTGTAATTTTATAATAAATAATAACCAAAATGACCCCCTCTAACTTAATTTATAAAGCTTACTCACCTTTGTGCAAATTTCGTTTGAATCTGAAGACATATCGTCAATATAAACGCAAATGGGCCAATCTAACATTTTTTTAAATATTACAGGAGAAGCAATAAATTATTTAAATTGAATAGTAAAAACTTTCATTACCATGTAAGGGGTTAAAATGCAAAAATTTACTTACACAATAGCACTTTAAATCATAATTTTAACACGGTGATGTCATTGAAGTCAAGTATTACCGCAAACGATTACAAGTAATCAGAAAAAGTTGTTATTGTATATTGCACGAAAAAACATAAACAGCTTCGATATCTTTACTGGCAAGAGGACTAATGAATTAGAAGTCCTACAAATTAGAAATTAAAATGTATTCCAATTATATTTTTTATTGAAATAAGCTTATTTCCCATAATCGGAATTTAAAAATTTTATACCATTTGATAGATCAAACTCAAATACAAAATTAAAAAATTTATATTCTTTATAAAATGTTGAATTATTTTATATTTGTTATTAGAGCACCCATGTTAAAATTTTAGTTTTATTGTGGATGAGTATAAAAAAACTTAAAACATTTATGTATTTACGTATATTTGTATAAAAATAAATGTGTGTGTTTATAATTTTATTCAAAATTATATATTTTTACACATACATATATCTGCTTGTATCTGACGAACATGGTAAACATTCTTTGGGTTGTCAGAAACAATGTAAGATACAATATCAAAATTACACTCGTACTAAAATATTACCACAGATATGTGTTTGTATGTACATTTGTTCATATGTAGGTAGAAATCTGTGTATGGTAAATTATTGTTTATAAGTTTTTTTTCTGTGATAATTTACCCCACTTGGAATGAACTAAAGAAAATATGTAATTGTTAGATCTTTAAAAGTAAAGAGAAACATCATTTAAGACGATATTGGGACAAATAGAAAAAAATGGGACAATTAGAGATAAAGCTATGAATCAAAGGAAACTAAGGAAATCAACACATATTTATTTCTCTACGAAGACTTGATATATGTATGTTGAAAAGAAGAAATATCGGTTAACAATTTTCGATACCTTCCATAAAAATATACGTATTTCCCAAAAATAAATTTGTTTACAATGATTACTTTCAGAATAACGGTGTCATTAGAAAAAATCTTCTGGATCAATCCATATTTGGTAATAGTTCGATACACGCTTTTCTCCTTAAACTCACTTAAAAGCAGATTACTTGAAAATTGCCTTTATATTTAAAAATGTTAATACAAAATTTTCATAATCAGTCTATAATTGGACATAAGGGATTTTTAACCTTCTATGGAAGTGATGCTTATTGACTTCCAAAGAAAGGGAAAGAGTCCGATTTTTTTAATTGAAGGTAAATTATATTGTACTGATTTTTTTGTTTCTAGGTTCAATATTATAGAAAAATCAAAAGAGTACCCTTTGACGAAAAAGTACTAAACATTTCCTTTTTATGGGTTATAATATAATTCCGAATCTGCATACTTAATTTCATATTTCTAGGTTCAATATAATAGAAAATTCAAAAAGTACCTTTTTAAAAACGAAAAAGTTCCCTTTTATGTCTTCTTACTTAAGTCAAGCTCCACATAATTATTTTTATGTTTCTAGCCAATAACAACACACCAGTGCTGCTTTCGCTTAGCTACTCTTACTTTGCTGCTCTCGCTCTGCCATGTTTTTATAAAGATGAGTACAATAACAAAATTTATCGTATGATTGTGTATTTTGTTTTTAGCAATTTCTGTCTGAGCATGAAAAAAATCTCAATTTTTGAATTTTTGGTTGTCTCGTATTTTTGCTCATATCTTCGGTATTTATGGACCGATTTTGCTAATTTTAAATAGAGATCTTCTCGAAAGAATGTCTAGCATGTCCTCTAAAAACTGATTTCAACAAACACACAAACGGACAGACAGACGGACAGGCAGACGGACAGACAGATGGACAAAGCTTAATCAACTCTCTTACCTATAAGGATCAAGAATTTATGGGGTCGGAAAATTATATTTTAGATATTATAAACGGAATGACAAACTTATATATACCCTTCTCACGAAGGTGAAGGGTATAAAAAAAACATAAAATTTGGAATCAAATGAAAGGGACATCACTTCTATGACAAGCCTGAGTTAAAGTCATCACTACTCCAGGCATTTTCTTTCATGGTACATTCATGGAATAAATTCTACTTGTTTTTTCGCTTCTTTTGAAGTTAGTTTTTTGCTGGGTAATTATGAAATATATTTTACTAGTATGCATATTAACCCAGCAAAAAATTTCATTACCTAGTAAGTTTCAAAGTAATCATGGAATCACGTACTTAGAAACTAATTACTCTTGGGGTGAATAACTAATTATTTTTATTCGACTAGGTTCAAATAATATATAATTATCTTAAACAAATTTATAATTGGTTACTTATTTGTTACAAATAAAACTGCAAATATGTGATATGATAGCTAGTTAATTTGAGCGGACTTTGTATGTAGAAAGCAAAAAATATCTCGAACCACGAACGTTAAATGAATGCCGTAGACGATTGGGCTATAACAAAGCCAAATTACTTTGTTCTTTACCAGTAATAACAAAATGCAGCTAAATGTAATAATGTGGTTGCTAATGAACACCCATGTATAAAAAATGTATAAAAAACCACTGGCCATTACCAAAAATTTCATAAGTATTTTTTGCTGGGAAGCACCATGTATATGTCGAAAATCAAATTAATATTATTTACAAATTTCCAAATGGGTAGTTCACAGATTTGAATAATATAAAGAAACTAAGCAGGACGAAAACTATATGTACATATGTATGTTTATCACTACAAGATTATATATTTACTTCATACAATATACACATATATAATATTCTATATACATATGTCATATACTTATATACTAATATATATATGTATGTAAGCAAACATGTGTAAGTAAATCGGTATACGTACATATAGATAAATTTATATGAGTATGTTTAACTGAGTAGGTGGTGTTTATAGAGAAATTTAAGATATCTTAGGATTATGTTAACAACGAAAAGGTAGAACCATATTTCAAACAATAAACCAAACTAGAAAATAAAACAAAAACAACAAAAAATAAAAATACGGAACATATTTTTAAATTATATTCATATCTATTCAAAATAAAAATCTCTACAAATTTTTGGAAAAATATTTTACATACATAAATTACATGCAGTAAAATAAAATAAAGTAGATAAAAAATATTTATAGAACAATGAGTTTTTTTTTTTTTTTGTTATTTTCAAATTAATGTCATCCTAAATTGTCTTAGAAAGATGTTCTGAACAAAATTTTTACACATGCAAGTGTAATAAGAACAGCATGAAGTATTTTTTTCATATCGAAATTTTTTTTTTCGTCTTGTAATCGTTACATTTATAAATGGGTTTTCTGTGCAAATGTTGGTGATTGTAATTTGAGATGAAGATATAGTCTTCTTTAATTAGAATTGTTTTATGAATGTTTTTTTTTTAATACAAAAAAAAAATTAAATATAAAAAATTAAAGCTTTACAAATATGTACATATATATTTTGAACACTTACATTCCAGCAGTTTGGCTGATTATTTCGAACTCACCCACTCAAGTAGTAAGAACATGTAAGAGTGTTAGATTGTCAGTTATTTCGAATCTAACATACCCACCATCAAATCATAACCTAGAAAATTAATATGAATTTTTGAAGGTGTAACTATTTATGATTCTTTATGGATTGATCATTTTGTTATTTTGCAATTTAATTATGTGAACCATTGCACAATTACTTTTTATAAGATTTATTCTAAATTTGATTATCAGATATAACTTGATGTTTAAATGATCTATTTAATATAAATTGATTGATTAAAATATATAGTATATCTATAAAACTTGTTTTGTCTAATTTCATTGCAAATTCATCAGTGCTAATGTTATTTTTGAAGGTGGACCTTCAAAATAAAAATATTTCAGTTTGTAAATATTTCTGTGTTCTGTAACCTTTGAATCGACAAAAAATATCGGAAAATTGATAATCGTCTTGTTTAAAACAGAGTGAACACACGTTATTCAAATATATTTTTGTAAAATTTAATGTCTTCAGTTTAAAAATTATACAAATCACAGAATCATGAATGTCATCAAAGCTAGTATAGAACTACGAGTATGTTAAACATTATTAAGAACTTAAAAGCCTTATTTGGCGGGTTCAGTTTTTTGGGGCTAGGTGAAATAATGGACCGATGTTAACCAATTTCAATAGGCTTTGTCCACGATACAATAGAAGATCATGTGCCAAATTTCTTTGAATTACCTCCGAAATTGCGAATTGCGACCCTATTCGGGGGTACAGTTGTATGGGGGCTAGGTAAAATAATGGACGGATCTTAACCATTTTCAATAGGATTCGTTTCTGGGCAATAGATGTACCAAATTTCATTGATATATTTTCAAAAATGCGACCTGTAATTTGATTACAAAGTTTACATGGACGGACAGATGGATGGACAGACGTACGCACAGACGGACGGACATAGCTAAATCGACTCAGAAAATGATTCTGAGCCGATTGGTATACTTTAATGTGGGTATAGGACCAATATGGTTGTGCGTTACAAATATCAGCACAAACCCGATATATCCTCCCCACTAAAGTGGTGTAGGGTATAAAAACTGCTGGTTATGCAGCTCATAGTGAATTCATCAGCCATACATATATATTTACATATAAACAATAAATGGTTGTTCCTCAAAAAGTATTATATTTGTGACACAATATGCCACATACTGTTAACCATGTTATGGGTGGTATTTCAAATCTATTCTTATAAGATTTTTCTGTGTCTTTTCATTATTTCATATTCATATACATATATGTACATACATGTATATACATTTACACCTAAAGAAAATTTTGTTAAAATAAAAATTCATTAAATCATATGCTACAACAACCTTAAATGTTGTTCAACGATTTATAAGTTTATCATCAACTATGTCCTCTGATCCTTTTCGTTGTAATCAAGGACGCTGGCACTAGTGTGCTTAGAGATCCAATATATTAAAGAGAGTACTTGTAAAGATATTCTTTTACACGTTTTATCCTTGGATTTCTATTTAAGGTTTGAAGCTCATCCTACCAATCCATCTAGTCTCGTAAGTGTTTAATCTTACTATAACCACATACCCACTATCCAGGAATAAAATATCGTTGGTATCGGTAATAAAGAAAGTCTTATCAGTCTGCAGAAAACACTTTATTAAAATAAAATTTTGAGCTAGCACACGATAATCTTGCTAACGAATTGAGTCTGTGAGTTTGTAATATAATCACTTCTGTCCTGACATTCGGCACTGGTCATACCCTACACCACTATAGTATTATGCGGGTATTAGCTACGTCCGTCCGTCCGTCCATGCGTCCATGTAAACGTTGTGCACACTCTACAGATCGCAATTTTCAAGATAATTTGACACATACACTTTTTTGGTCCAAAAACGAATGCTACTAAAATGGTTGAAATCGCTCCATTATTTCGCCTAGCTCCCATACATCAGTACCCCTCGAAAAGGGCTTTTGGACTGCAGACTGATAAGACTTTCTTTATATTTACATTATTACCTATACCAACGATATTTTATTCCTGGATAGTGGGTATGTGGTTATAGTTATGACAACAAAAAATCGGAAAAACTTAGGTTTATAGAACTCTAAACGGCACAACCGATTTTTGTACTGATCGGGCTTTATTTTACCCCCAATACAAACTTTCTTTAGGAAATGACTAGAAGGTTAAAATTCACTTATAAACACTAATAAAACGATTAAAATCTACACAAATAACTAAGTAGACATAAAATCCATATTTACCCCTATTCCCCTATGAGCACTCTTGTACAAAATCTCAATTAAATCTTTAACATACTACCTGGTGTAGGGTATTAAATGATCAAAAGTGATCAAGGAAAAAAACTTAATGAAAAATAGGAATTCAGCAGAACAAACTACTCTATTCCAAATCAATTAGAACAACTTATTTTTTCTTTAAGTGTATTTTTACATTCATTTACATTAGAGTGTCCCGAGAAACGGCACTTTTAAAAATTATTTTTAACACATTATACGGAAGTCAATATTTTCAATTGCTGATAAGGAAGATCCTTAAAAAACTATCTTTTAGGTTTTTCATACTTAATACTGTAAACGAGGTATTCCTAAAAAAAGTGTTTCCCTAGATACTCTAATGTACATAAATATGTATGTTTATATGTATTTGTATATTAATGTACAAATGAGTATATGAAAATATTTTAATGTTTGAACCACAAAAGACAGCTAAACATTAATTAAGTCACAAGTGCTGAATGAGTAGCAGCTAATGTCAGATTAACACGTTTGCCGTATCTATATAAATAAGTATGTATGTATGCTTTTATTATTATATGTATGTTTATATTCATGTGGTGTTTTTGTGTGGCTGTATGTGGGCCAGAAATAAGAATTAAGCTTATAATCATTGCTTATGATAAAATATATACATACATATTTATCTCCATCATTTATATCACCTTCCTCCCCGCACAACATTTAAATATGGTCTACGACAAATATTAATAAAACCAGAAAAACCGACTTATTTAAGTGAATGGTAACAATGTACATTTTATGTTTATGGTAAATATTCTGTCACTATCCTGGTCATATACATATAAATCTATGAATAAACAGTGAAATATACATACAACGAAGATACATACATATAAACATATTAATATATAAACATAAATTCGTATAGTTCAGCAGCTAATATGTCCTTTTGCATTATTTTGATTAATATATTTGTTTTAGTTTTTTTTTATATTTGTATACCCTACATTTTGTTTTTGGAGATATGTTAGAGTAGTGAATTGTTTGAAACATTTGCGTACAAAGTTTCTTTTCCTGATTGAAACAATCCTATAATACTACTAACATTTTAAGCTTGCATCCTTTAGACTTTCTGATGAAATTTTAATAAAGTATTTTATTTTCGGGAAGTTTTCCCGTTTATGCAAATGAGCGCTTCCCTGTGAAGCGAATAGAGGATGGCGATTGTACATTTATCCTTCTCCATCTATAGTTTCACTTAATCTTAGGGACGGCAGATTGTCCACTTTCTGGAACTATTGTATTAACCGAGGACCAAAAAACTGAAATTGGACTTTTCAATAACATCTGAGACAACATTGTCAGTGCTTTACGGCCTTATTTCGCGGTTGTCTATTTCATCCGCTGGGAGGAATTGAGAAAGGTCTACCACAAGCACCTGAATTCTTTTATGAAGAACTGTGACAATTTTTGTACATGGCTGAGCCAGTCAATATACAAGCACTTTGCTAAAGTACTTGAGCTATTTAGTGTCTTTCCATAGGCAGCATGGGCTCAAACCCAAAGCAAACCTGACAAGGAAAAAGCAATCACCGGTTTAAAGTCAAAAGAAAGTGGATAACCCCAACATTAGGTAAAATCAATATTCCGGCAGATTATGATGTCATGAAAGATTGCTTTATTTAAAATGCAATCCCCATCATCTAATGACCCATTCCACACTACAGAGATGACCCTGTTGTTTCGGCAATAGCTCCTAGAGACATCCAATAAATCAGGATCCTTTTTGTCGAGATAATGTGCCAAAGGATGTAGGAATTTTCAAAGTCAATTTAAACCCAATAATTTCTAAGACAAGTTGAGTGGACGGACCTCAACCATAAGTAGCGTAGCATGAAACAATGTGAATCCTCTTGATAACGCAACAGCACCCTAGAACTTCCCTGAAGTAATAAGTTAACTAAATTAGTACTAGTCTTCTGGAGAAGACTAGTCATCTGTTAAGATGACAACAGCACCGAAGAGAGAATCTAGACATATATGCCATGGATATATAAGTCCTTAAACCAACATTTTCTTCCCGCGATTTTTGGTCTTAAACCACAGCCACTACGTGGATTCCGAAATAAGAACATGTCGTGAGGGTAACTGGCAATCCGTAGTACCAGATTACTTGGTGCTCTGGTTAGACCCTATAAGAAAAATGTCTATTAAGTACCACAAGAATCTTCATTAAATAGGATATGACCAGCAAAGCTTTCATTCTGATTTTGCCATGTATGAGATATTAGTTGAAACCCAAATCGCAGGATGATAATGAGGATTTCTATTTCGAAATTAATATTTCGGGAAAAGTTAGATTTTTTTGTTGAGATTATAGGTCTATGGGACTAAATGTTGGGAATAACTTCATATCTAAAGTAGTTTATTCTCTATAAATATATCGGGAATAGAATTTAGTAAAATATTCTTCAAAACTGCATTATATTGTCATACTTGTCTTTTTTTGCATCTCTCTGGACTCATCTACTTTCAAGAATATGTCCTAATCGTACTACATCATTATTATCTAACGTGTGGATACATTTTCAATATTACTGACAGTATCCATTGTGCTACCACAGTGTCACTGAGAACCATTTAAACAATATAAAATAAAAACGGACTGATTGATTTATAACCAGGTTAGAGTTCTTAGTATACTATACGTATCTGTTATGTAAGTATCTATTTCATTATATGAAACTTTCATAGAAACTAAACACTTATTTTGCAAATCATACTTAATGACTGTATTGAGACAAAGAGTCTAACATGATCTAGTTTGCTCAATAAAACTCCCTTTTATTTGTTTGATTCTGTCAAATGTTCTCTTTCATACATATTTTTTATACATTTAAAATTTTTGCATTTGTCACTTTAACAATTTGTGTTATTTTAACATTTTCTATAAATTGTGGTTTTTTTAAAATTGTTGGGTTTTTTAAATACCACAAATTAACTTTCAATCATTTATGAATACATTTAATGAATACGTGTGTTTGAATGAAGCAAATTGTTACATATGGTCTACGGCTTCAAGCTGTATTAGACAACTGGTCAATTAATAAAGTTAACAGCTTTATTCTCCTTTAATAATAATAATAATAATAATAATAATAATAATTTTTTTTCTTAAAAAAAATTAATCAAACTTACTTTACGAAAATATTTGATTATATTCCATAATTATCTAAGAAAAATTTCGGTATTCTAACAAACCCTAGTAGTAGCCTTTGTTGACTAACTACATACAAGTTTTTATGCATTCTAGGAAAGAATTTTAAACTTAATTTTTAAAGTGTCCTGTTGTTATTAAATTACTTTTACTGACAACTTAATTCATTTTGACTATTGTTTGCCTTAATTTAATTTCGAAAAATTGCAACTTGCCACTCTAAGTTGCAGCAACAAGAACGAAAAAAAAATTTAAGGCAAAACAAAACAAAACCAAACAAAAAAGTAAGCAAGTACAACATTGAAACAAATAAATTTAATTGCAAAAAACATTGTAAATAAATTTTAAACATTAAGGGTAACAACGATGAAGACCAAGGTTCTCTATGTGTTCATGTAAAGTTACTATGTAAGTATGTATGTTGGTAAAAATACTTTTCTTACTTAACATACATATAGTACATAGCACATATACATATGTATATGGTAGTTAAACTAACTACTTCAACTAGTAAATGTTGTACTCGTACTACAAACAATAGAATAAAGAATGGCACTTGTAACTATATACCCTACACTACTATTTTGAGTAAGGTATAAATTATCTCCGATCATAAACATATTTGGGATCTTAATTTAATTAGCGATTTCTATTCAAACTTTGATATTAGGTATCCTAAGCTAACTTACACTTAATTTGTATCTAGATTTGGACATATATAAATCTCACATTCCTCTCGATCAGGCAATGTTAGAATAATTTGTCAAGACTGGATCGTCTTTCTGATAACAACTTAATTTGGATCGCAGCAAAGCGTAAAAGGCTTATGAGAAAATGAGGCGACAGATCGGAATCTGCTGTGCGCTCAGCGCGGCTTCAATTATGTGACTGGCGTCTATTAAATGTTTTGATATTATTTTATTAAGAACAATAACATAAACACATACAGAGTAGCCAAAATAACGTGAACATTTAAAAATGTTTTTAAATGATGCACACCGTACTTAAGCTTTGTGTTCTCTAATCATCGATAGGGTAGAAGGTGGATCATAAGCCATAGGGGCACATCTGCCAAAAGCGAATAACTTGAAAACTGATTAATCGATTTTATCGCATTATCAAATTTTGTTTTCGTTTATCGATTATCTATCATCCCTGAAAATTTGAAACATTAACTTTAAATATGACATAATTAATTGTTTTTCAAAGGGCTGTGAAAATATTTCACTGTGTGAACTTTTCGTGCTAACTTTTTTAGTTTTTGTGATAGAAAAAATATATTGGTCAGTATTAGAACGTCAATAATAGTGAACAATAAGACGATAATATTTTCGTTAATATAATTTGAAGCCCAAAAAAATTAAAACTAAACCTCAGACCTGCCCGTGGGGCACATGTGCCAAATATATGTAATGCTTGTGATGTAGAATAAAATTTGGTTAAAATATAGAAAAAATCAGTAATATTTTTTTTTAATTTTGTGAAATAAACAATAAATATCTTGTTTATTATACTTTGTTTAATGAATTAAAATATAAAACAGCAAATAAGTTTTTATTTTTGTAATTTTATCTTTTATTTTACTAATGACAAATCTGCCCATCCCCTTGGCGAATTTACCCCATGGATGGGGCGGAAAAATAAAAAAATAATATACATGAGGATGACTGAGGAAAGATTGAAAGGAATAAAACTAAAGCCAACATTTCTAAGTATCTTTACGACAATAGCAAAGAACTTATACCGTAAAATAAGTTTTACGGTATAAAAACCAACATAATTTTTCCAAGTCGAACAGACCTCCCTAATTAAAAGCGTAAAACAAAGTCCGAAGTTCTCCCCTGATCCAGACGCAATCCAGATGACTCTCCTCAGTTTGTAGTACTGACAGAATAGAGATAAAGTCAGTGCGATTCATCCGAAAATATGGCCCGGGGGACAGGACCGTAATTGTATACATTTATTTCATTTCTAGGAAAGTTTTAATTTTTCCACGATGCTCATATAAAATTCTACACTGCCAGGACAGGGACAGGACCGTAATTGTATACATTTATTTCATTTCTAGGAAAGTTTTAATTTTTCCACGATGCTCATATAAAATTCTACACTGCCAAATGTGAAATGCCAAACTTGTGTGGATTTTTTTTACTAAATCTACAGGACAGAAACTTAGACTTGCAACAAAACCACGTCACACAGTGGTATAGGAAAAAAAAAAGAGGGAAATAATTCGGTAACTTCTAAACGGTTAATCCGATTTTAATGAAATTTGGTATGCACAAAAAGGAGGTGTTGTCGAGTTAAGGTTTTGAATTTGGACCTTATAGGCCAACCAGGGGCCCGGCGGGGGGTCCTCAAATTAGGACACCTCGGCTATGTTAAATTTTTAAAACGATCTTATTTCTTCATTTGAAATCCGATTTAAAAAAATTTCGTATATAGAATCTTCTCATCGAGCACTATAAAAAATGTCATCGTAGCAGTAAATTATCTCTTATAGTTTAGGAGATATTCGCATTTGAAAATTAAAATTTTAAAATTTTTACCGTCCTTACTTTTGTTTTTTGATAATAGCGGGTCCAAATATTCCCGATTTTCGCCATTTCTTTTTTTATTCGCTTAACAACAAGTCTATATATCAAGCAGTGAAAGAATTATGTAAAAATCATGACTGAGTCCAAAGTTATAGGCATTTTAATTTAAAAAATTAAAAAAAGGCGATTTTTTGCCATTTTTTTGGGAAAAAAGTATCTTTTTCTTTTTAAGTTATCTAAAAAGTTTCTAAGAAGATGTATATAGAATTTATACTTTTTGAAAAGCTGACTTTACATAAAATACGATAAATGAAACAAAACCTAAAAATTTTTGATACCGAGGGGACCAGATCCATCCAAAAAACCCTATTTTTTATATAAAATTCAATTTTGAGCAAAAATTCTCAAATCGCATAGTCGATATCAAATTATAGTGACCAGTTTTATATGACCCAATATTTTCTTAATCATTTTGTAACGGGTTTCGATAACCCCGCCCCTGGTATGGATATAATAGGCAAAAAACCAAAAAATCCCATTTTTGGGATTTTTTAAAACTTTTTTGGGAATTCCGGGATTTCTAATAAGAAAATTCGAAATTTTTATTTAATTTTGGATTTTGAGTAAAAAAATGTACCTAACTGTAAAATTTCATCAAAAAATATTCATAAATAAAATTTTTATTGCAATTTGAAAAATTTGTATCTTCGCAAAAACTGAATAAAAAACATTTTTTTAATTTTTTTTAAAAAAGTATTCCGCGAATTTTTTAATTTTCAAAAATTATATACAGTTTTGAAAAATAGACAAAATTACCTTTCCATTGATATATAACATGCCTACCTAATGTTTTTTAAGTGACAAATTAATTAGGGAAAACTCAACATCTTTTAGAGAATTTACCTAGTACTATTATTTTCATCCATACATTTGTTAGGCATGTTTTACTACCTAAATTTTTATGAATTTTTACAGCCACTTTTTACGATTAATCTTTTATTCTTTATCCCTAAAAAAATTAACAAGTATTTATTTTATATAAAAATAGTCTTTATTTATTTTTTTTATAAATTAATATAATTTTGTAAAATAATCGGTATCACAGTAGTCCATATCTAAAAGATAAAGTAAATCTTTAAATTCATGAATATTTTCAAATGCTAACGTTTTGTAGCAAATCCAACGTTTCCTTATAGTAGATAAAACAGGATCAGAAGATAGAATCAGATTATTAAAAATATCTTCATTTTGAGACTGCCTAGAACACTTCCTTGAGCTAAACTGATGAATATGCTTAAAGTCTCTATTCCTCGATTCTTGGGGTTCTTCTGTAAGCTCTCCTAAAGGCAGAATATTATGTTCTATGATGACCTTTCCATGACATAATATCTTGTGAACTGTAGGTGTCATTTCTTTCCAGGGATATAATTCCAAAAGTAATTTAGAAACTTTTGTAGAATACTCTCCAAATTTTGTTGCGTTCACTTTATGCTTGCTATTTATCGCCATTAGAATAATATTGACCTTTTGCAGTAAATCCATACTAATTCCGGTTATTTCGGAAGTAGTTTCAAAATGTTTAAAAAAAACGTCTAGCGGTATTACCATCGTTTGTGCTTCCATATCTTGTGAGTGGTTTTCAATATTTAATCCCATCCGCTTTTAAAATTCCTCTTGAATTCTTCGTTTCTCACTGACTCTCATTTCCATTAACTCCTTATTGTTATTTGCACTTTTGTTTGCATTTTTCGGTATGCTTCTGTACTTAAATCATATGCTAAATGTAGAAAATGTTCCAGAAATCGTATGCGAGCATGTAGGGGGGATATTCCAAATTGTAATGTTTCCTCATTTATTGATCTTTGCTTGGAAATATTCGAAAATTCTGATTTTTTATCACCACATATGTAGCAGTACCAAGTAGATGATGTTCCTGTAATGGCATTTCCAACTTTCCCATCAATCATTGTAAGTTTTAAATCATAGGACATGTTAAACGAATAATTTTCTATTTCGATTGTTATAGGTTCCAAGTTTTTAATTTCTGCTTCAATACGATTTATCAAATCTTGCGTTGTTGTTTTGGATTCCTTTATATACTCAAAGCTTATTGGCCTACAAAAAGCTTTGGATCCTGGAGTCGAATTCTTCCAAATATCATCGAAACTGGTTGATGGAGAATCGCTGTCAGCATACTTTCGAATTCTTAATGGAACTAGCGATGCCATAAATACACTTTTATAACATCCACTCCTTTTTCAGATAGCGCCTTTCTTAACGTTATGTAGTTATCACGACTTAATCCCAGCTGCAACATAAGCGCAATAGCTTCTTCCTCAGTGAACGTTGTATCAGATGATGGTGTGGGTATACTCTTTACAATTCTTTTCAGTCGTCTTGGTGATGCGGTTGGAAGAATATTTGCAATTTTTATGGCATCCAAAGGCTGTTTTTCTTTTCTTAACATTGCTTTAAAAGTGTCCGAAACTTCTTCGTTAGATAAGGTTTCTAGTGAAGTTGATAACCTTTTCCTCTTAGATTTTGAGCTCAAATCCTCATACTGCTTACAGGGAGCACCAACAGTTGATACGCAAATAGCAACTTCTACACATTCATCCAGCCAATCAGAAAATTTCGATCGAAATTTAGCAATGGAATACCGAACACTCTTCAGTTTTATATCAACTAATTTTATAAAATTTTCAATTTTACATATATCAGTTTTATCCACTTTATTTTTATGTGCAGTTTCAATATATTTCAATAAGAAGTTCACTTTATCTTGAAAAGGAGCTGAAGAGTGTTCAAATAAAATGGAGCACAAATCATTTTTTTTTAGTACGATCGCCATGGTTAGAAAACTACAAATAATTACAAACAGATATAAACCTGTCTTATATATTAATTACAGGTACTTAAATTAAATTATTTTTTAAAGGTTATGATATTCTACCTAATATGTCTAACGTATCCTTATGTAATGAATTTTTCCTCAATAGGTCACTTTAATAAGCTACCTATTAAAGTGACCTATAGGGGTAAAAATCATTACAGTTTAAAAAATAATACCTGAAAATTTTTTAATATATGTAACAAATTTAAGAGTTAACGTTATGGATGAAAATAATAGTGCTAGGTAAATTTTCTAAAAGATGTTGAGTTTTCCCTAATTAATTTGTCACTTAAAAAACATTAGGTAGGCATGTTATATATGAATGGAAAGGTAATTTTGTCTATTTTTCAAAACTGTATATAATTTTTGAAAATTAAAAAATTCGCGGAATACTTTTTTAAAAAAAAATTGAAAAAATGTTTTTTATTCAGTTTTTGCGAAGATACAAATTTTTCAAATTGCAATAAAAATTTTATTTATGAATATTTTTTGATGAAATTTTACAGTTAGGTAGATTTTTTGACTCAAAATCCAAAATTAAATAAAATTTCGAATTTCTTATTAGAAATCCCGAATTCCCAAAAAAGTTTTAAAAAATCCCAAAAATGGGATTTTTTGGTTTTTTGCCTATTATATCCATACCAGGGGCGGGGTTATCGAAACCCGTTACAAAATGATTAAGAACATATTGGGTCATATAAAACAGGTCACTATAATTTGATATTGACTATGCGATTTAAGAATTTTTGCTCAAAATTTAATTTTCTATAAAAAATAGGGTTTTTTGGATGGACCTGGTCCCCTCGGTATCAAAAATTTTTTAGGTTTTGTTTCATTTATCGTATTTTATGTAAAGTCAGCTTTTCAAAAAGTATAAATTCTATATACATCTTCTTAGAAACTTTTTAGATAACTTAAAAAGAAAAAGATACTTTTTTTTCCCAAAAAAAAATGGCAAAAAAATCGCCTTTTTTTAATTTTTAAATTAAAATGCCTATAACTTTGGACTCAGTCATGATTTTTACATAATTCTTTCACTGCTTGATATATAAACTTGTTGTTAAGCGAATAAAAAAAGAAATGGCGAAAATCGGGAATATTTGGACCCGCTATTATCAAAAAACTAAAGTAAGAACGGTAAAAATTTTAAAATTTTAATTTTCAAATGCGAATATCTCCTAAACTATAAGAGATAATTTACTGCTATGACGACATTTTTTATAGTGCTCGATGAGGAGATTCTATATACGAATTTTTTTTTAAATCGGAACTCAAATGAAGAAATAGGATCGTTTTAAAAATTTAACATAGCCGAGGTGTCCTAATTTGAGGACCCCCCGCCGGGCCCCTGGTTGGCCTATAAGGCCCAAATTCAAAACCTAAACTCGACAACACCTCCTCTTTGTGCATACCAAATTTCATTAAAATCGGATTAACCGTTTAGAAGTTACCAAATTATTTCCCTCTTTTTTTTTCCTATACCACTGTGCGTCATATCCCCATAAACACACACCTACATACTTCTTTACTTAAATTCAAAAAGACAAACACACATACAGATAAACACTAAGGTGATCTTTTTTAAATATGTTTGTATTCTTTTCATTATTGGACTTTCGAAACCAAAAAGTATTAAAACCTATGGACATGACATACTTAACTGAATGTTCGGTAAATAAATTGAGGTTCTTATAAAAACTATTTGTTTCATCACTATACTGAGTAATTTTTTGTAACGGACCTTATATTACAGCTGTTATCAAATATTAATAATTACTGGCTATATACGCTACACTATTTTAGTAGGGTTTGTTCTGATGTTGATAACACACAAAAATATTCGTCCTTTATCCACCTTATAGTATTTCAGACGACCTTCCGAATCCTATCTAGCTGCTTAAGTAAAGCTTGTGCGCAGGGTACAATTAGCACATTGATAAAGGATTGAAAATTGTTGAAATTGGTTAATTATTTCCCCTAAACACCATACAACAGAACTAGCGAAAAGCGCTTTTGATCTCATACTTATGTAAAATATATTTGTATTTCCATACTTGTTTTAGACAAGTATTGATGATCTTGCCAATTATAAATTTTCCTTCAGAAACTGACATTCAATATCAAAAATTCACATATAAACACTAACACCGTCATGAAATTCGAGGCGTATGAAAAAATAACCTAAAGTGTCAACATCGATATACAAATCAACTAAAATTCAATTTGTCTTAAAAAGCACAATAAATATGAACACCCTAATGAATATATATACAAAACAAAATACATATAAATACTTATATGACTATAATTCAAGTATTCGTGGCATTTGTGTAAATGTGTTGGTTGGTACTAAAAATCGACAGAATCACAAACGATCTTAAAACTATAGACGAAACAAAAGAACACATATGTACTATGTGTTAAGGAAACACAATTACAAACACCTTGACTGCCAACACTAACCTACACAGTTACACAGTATTTGTAGTCTCATACACATTGTTTTAAAACAATTTTTTTAAATTTTATTTATTTTTTGTTATAAACAAACAAAAGGAAAAACACCTGGAAAATAAAATTTAAACAAACAAGGAACAACAATAGCACAAATTCAATTGGTTGTATTTTGTTACAACTTTGTTGTTGTGTATTTTGCCCTATTTTTTCGGATTTCTTTTTTTGTTTGTAATTTTTTAATTTGCTTGTGTACTTTAGGCACTAAATTGTTGCTGCCATTGTTAACACTATTGTTACATTTATTGTTGTAAGTTGTTGTTTCTTTTTTTTCACCAGGAGAGTTTTCTGTATGTGAAAATTGCAACACGAATAACGAAATGTGGTAAAAATCTTGTTTATATGTTTAGTTGTTATTTTCCAATTTTTTTACAATACCGTTTGAGTGAATGGAGTTTGGTGAGAAAAATAATGCTTGTGATTCCAGACAAATTACAAAACTCCCTTGAAAATATATGTACTCGTAAATCGAAAAAAATTTGCTGCTATTGTAATTAATTATATTGTTTTCGGAAGTTGCAGGAAATTTCATGTTGTTTATTGCAACTGTAAGGGTAATTTTTATTTTTGTTCATTTTTATTTTTCTTATTTTTAAGTATAAAAAAAGAAAAATGAAATTTCAAAAATTTTCAAAAATCAACTAGTTATTTAGACCTTGACTTAATGTATTATAATAATAAAATAATCTTTCAAAAAACCAACTAATAACGAATTTTCTTAAAAACCAAACAATTTCTTCATTATTTGATAATAAAATTTCTATGCTATATTCTTGCCACAAAATCAAACAACTGTAGCTGCACAATTACATTTGTAATCCTTGAAATTATATTGTTATAAATTTACAAAAGGTAAAAGTGCCTTTTATTAATACTTATTTACGGCAAATACAATAGAGAATGCTCTTATAGCACTTGCAATTAATCTCAAATTGATGCTTTAGATAAATTAATATTAATATAACTTGTCCTAAAAAGCAGCAACTACAACTATCCTTTGAAGTGTAGATTTAATACACATTAACTTAAATTTGCTTTTGTAGTCTTTTTTTAGGTTTTTCTGCTTCTTGCATTTTTTACCCTTAATATCTCTTAAGATTTGTCTTTGTTTTTTGAATTTTTAATTATCTTGAAAGGTGCAACCTGAGACCAAAGTAATCACTCAACGTTGATGACTACTAGCACGAGCAGCAAGCAGTTGCACTTCGACAGAGAAATCTAAACAAAAAAGTGGCATAAAATATCTAAAAGAAAAAGTTGATCTTCTTTTTTTATATCTGTATAATTTTTTTTGTTGTTGTACCAAAAGATTTTGTGCAAAATATGATAAATTTAGGTCATTGCAATGCTTGTGGTTATTATAATAAAAACCGTAGTTGTATTTCATCTTTAACCATTTTTCTTCGTTTATACAGTCAGCATCAAAAGAGATTAGTGGCATATTAATTTAAGCATTTCGTTTGTAACATATTTAAAATAGCCTGATTTTGTTTTTTAATGTTATCATGTTTAGACTTAAGGAAATTGTATCAGAAGTGTCAAGCTTTACTTAATTGTTATCTGTTTATCAAAAACATTTTTTAGTTTGTTAAACAAACAACATTTGCTTCAATTATGGGCGTTATGGTAGTGCTTTACAAAATTCAGTACAGTCGAATATAACATTCATTAAAAAAAAATAATTTGTATGTAATAATTTAAAGAGTTTTTCCAGAAATACACTTACTTGCACTTTTGAACACCAAGAGTATGCTGATAAAGAATATGAGCACCATTTAGCAAAAAGTGTTTGAAAAAGGTAAATAGTTGGAATAAAATTGAAATGTTGTTGAAAGTGAAAAGTAATTAAAATGAAAATGAGTGAAATTAATTTAGATAAAATCTGGAATGCTTTAGTCAATTAGTACTAAGTATGGTCTACATTTTTCTTGGCCAAAGTGCTAAGAAGTAAATCAATTTCAAGTAAACATTTACTCCCAAATTCATAAATGCTTAACAAAACCTCTTAAGAACCCTAAATTAGAAAGAGCTTAGACCTGTATGATGCTTTCGAATGGAAAGTATCCAAATTACTTGTGTATAAGAGCTGAGGATGCTCTCAATATGGACTTGAGCTGGGCTTAACCGAGAGGCCTCAATGTTAACCCGGCGAAGACGGAAATCTGTCTTTTCACAAGAAAGACAAAAATTTCTACGTATACTGAACTTTGCTTTCTGGGCAAGATAGTAAACCTCGACTGGAAATTAAAATGAAGACAACACATAGAGGATAGGACAAAGCACATTGTTGCTGGGCGATATGTAGAAGGTATGAAATGGGGTCTTAGTCCTACTATGATAAATTAGCTTTATAAAAGTGTATTTAGATCAACTCTTGCATATGCTTTAAGTATCTGGTGAACTTCTTTGGACAAAAAGTTTAATATCAAACTACTGCAGGGAGTAATTCTTCAACCAAAGCTCTGGAATTTCTTCAACCAAAGCTCTGGAAATTGAAAAAAAATTAAAATATGAGGCATCGCTTACAGCCGTACGGCTCTTTACTTTATGCGAACTGGCCAAAAGTAGTTACATGACACGTCATTAATGTATATTGGAAGATTATAGACTTGCCTGATCGCATACCAGACACTGAATATGTGGGAAACTTGGAAACGCTGATCCCACATAGAATGTCTTCATCAAGCGGAAAACTAGAGCAAATGCCAGCAGTTGGGGGATAAAGTGGGCTTGGGATTCTATATTAAAGACCCAAAAACAGAAATATACCACCGTTTACCTAATCCTAATCCAGGCAGAAGTCCGAGTCATAAAGGAATGTGTTAATTGGATTAGAATAAATATGGCGCCCACATCCGTTAATATGTTCACAGATAGTCCGAAGGCAATTAGGGCGATATCAGGTGATAGATGTAAATTTAAGACCGTATTGGATTGTAAGAAAGCTTTAAATAAATATTCTCCCATCATATGGGTACCAGGTCACTCGGGAATAGTCGGCAACGCAAGGGCGAATATAAAACCATTCGACGCAACAAAGGCTGATTATGGGTGAGAGAATCCCATAAGGCCTTTTGGAATAAATAAACGGTGGGTAGAACCACAAAGATTCCCCCTGGGTGACTCTGATCTGAAGTTAGTATGATGCAATGAGCAAGTCTGAAGACGTATTCTGAGTTGACACACAGGATTACGAGCACATCTATACAAAATTGTAGATCATGTGAAGAGGACAGTGAAAGTCTAGAGCACTTTCCTTGCCACTGTCAGACATTCGTCGAAGATAGATCCAATTATGTTGGATGTTGAATAATTTTCGATATATTAAGGCAATTCAACTTAACAAGACTTAATCGAATCAGAGAACAATTCTAAGACGTTTTCTGATTTAAGATGGGTATATGACTAATGTTTTGTACGTTACAAACATAAGTACAATTTATAAAAGTGAAACTCGGCTCACATTCAGAATATAAATTTTCAACAAAAACGTCATATTTACATATATTAAAATAAAATTCAGACCCAACCTAACCAATTTTTTAGCGCATAAAAAACCTTGAGAAAAACATGAAATTTTTAACCCATGTATGCCGAAATGAGAAGAAAAATGCCCAGACTGGTAGATAAAAGTTATGTATTAAATATTGTCACAGCAATATAAATGTCTTAAATACCATCTGTATGAAATTTCTTCAAAATCGGACAACATATTCAAGGGGCAGACATTTATGGGTTAAGTCTTTAATACTCATATAAATTAAAATGTATGTTTGTAAAAATGTTAAATATTGTGTAATTTGTATTGTTGTTCTTGACACATATTACATTTTAGCATTCATACATGATGATGCATACGCATACAAATACATTAACAATTTTTACATATTAACCTTTGGCCTATAACATAACAATAAATTAAAACTATTAACAATGAAAACAAAAACAACAAAAAACTATAAAAAAAAAATGTTCTGCTAAATTAATTTAAATATTATTTGTAGTGCAAAACAAAGAATATTAAAAAAAAAACACAATTTTACCACAAATTACGGATAAACCATTAATAACAATGTCATGTAAAAGGTAAAAATGTCGTGCAAATTTTAACACATACATAGGCGATATGTGTGTGTGTACATTAAAAAAGACAGGAAAATATTGAAATACAATTAAAAATACAACATTCCAGCAACATGGTTTGGTAATATGAACAATTTTACACTTAAGAGCAAAATACTAGCAAAGGGGGTTTTAAGCGTCATAAAGCCTTAAAAGTAATTTTTTTCATTATGTTTATTGTCGCATTTTGTATATTTACATACATTACATACTATTGTGATTGTTTTAATGCAATAATCAATTACAAATAAACACACACATATAGGTAAATACATTTGTATAGTTTTCAAAATTTCTTGTCATTTAATCTTTATGCAATAACAATAACATCAAAAAAGAATGAATATAATTGTTTTTATTTTTAATGCATTAACATTTAAATACATTTTTAATGTAAATTTGCAAAAATAGTCTCCATCATAATAATCCAAAAAATTATATTGTGAAGGGGGCCCATAAGCACCTTTCTTTTAAGGCATTATAGAATTAGAAATACAGCATTCTGAATTTTTTCTTGAGTTGTATAAACAAAAAATAAAACAACAAGTAAGAAACCATCAAACCGTATGCCGTAAAAGGAATGCTCCTCTATAAACATCAGGATGATATTTGGAATATGGCTTAAGTCAATTATGGACCGAGCACTTTTGAACTTACAATATTTGATTTTTAAAAACCAAATATTTTAGTTCAATTTTTTACCGTGAGCGTATGAGGAATTTTCAGAAGAGGACCTTTATATCCGTTAATTATGAGCCGATACTCATAAAATTTTGTACATAGATTTCGCTTCTATAGAAACTATTTATGCAAAATTTCAGCGCAATAATCATATTTTAAATAAGGAAGATTCTTATTTTAATAACCAAAACTCGTTCCTAAAGGGAACCTTTTATAGGGGCTAGGGTCAGTTATCATTAAATTTGGAATGAAGAATTATGTTACTAAGTATACATTTTGAATGTAGGTTTTCGTTTTCGTAAAAGTAATATTCTGAAGGAAACCTTGTATGGGCAGTAGGATAAATTATAGACCGATCCTTCCTAAATTTGTTGAAGAGTTTTTGGTTAGCATTAAACTAATGTCTGTCAAATTTCGTCAGTACATTTATTCCATTTCCTGAAATGATCCCAATAGGGGAAGTAGAATCAATTAGGGACCTATCCACATAAATGTTTGTAAAAAATTTGGTCAAAAGGTCTTGGATCGTAAGAGACTTACTTATACTGAATTTTATCGCTATATTTGCATTTTTACTTATTTATATTAAATTTCATCGCTATACTCGTACTTCTAAAGCAGTTATGCCCGTTGAAATAAGGAATATTTTTGCAAGATTTCAACTGTCTAGCTCCTGTCGTATGGTCCCTATCGTGATTTCAACAAACAGACGGACGGACATGGCTAGATCGTCGTAAATTTAATAAGGACTCGGAATATACATTTTTGTATAGGTCTATGACCAATATTTCGATGATGTTGATAGTGGGTATAAAAATAAACATTTATTTTGCTGATTTATACTTAAAATCATTTAATAAAATATAAGTATAAGATATTTATTGTTTAATTATTATAAAAATCAACAAAAGATTCAAATAAATTGCAGCTGATTTTTTTTAATATTTTAACAACATTTTGATGTACATCAAGAATTTCTTGTATTTGCCGCATGTACTCCAAGTTCATGTCGGGGATTTAATTTTTTACTAGCTTCAAATTATGTTATCGAAATATCCATTATTTATATTTAAAAAAAAATTTAATTGACACTGTGAAATATTTTCGAAGCCCTTTGAGAAACAATTAAAAACATCTGCCTACCATTATATGTAAAATTAATCTTTTAAACTTTTAGGGATGATAGATAATTGATAAGCGAAAACAAATGACTTTGATAATGTGATTAAATCGACTACTTGGTTTTCTAGTTATTAAGGTTTGGCAGATGTGCCCCAATGGCGAATGATCTCCCTTCAAGCCTATATAATACAATGTTCTGGCAGTACACAGATCCAAAAGTTTACAGTCAAACTGTTTATGTGTTCAGCAGGGGCATTCGTAAAGGTGATAAAATACTGTTTCTTCCTTTTTCACTACCTTTGCAACTGCTTCAGTAATCATTGGAGCGGAATCAAAGCCGACTTAAAAGTCTACTTAATATCCAATGTCCATTTTTTATTGCCAGCAAACTCGATGTGTCTAAATTATTCATTAATTTTCAAACTTTTAAAGAAAAAAAATTCTAATTTTGCTAAAATTTAGAATTTTTGATCATATAAAACTTGTCTTATAATTTTGCAAGAATAGGGTCTTCAGTGTATTAGTTTATAAGACTTTATTCTGATATATCACTAAAAATAGGGTTCATCATATATTAAAATATAAACATAACGTGTAATTTGCATTCTTGTCTATATAAACTCTTATAACATCTCAAAACTTTAAATACAATTTTAAAACTACTCCCGCCTTTAATCACCTCTTAGCCGACAAACCAACATAAACTATTAACTGCGTTTGTCAACAATTAAACAGAATAATAATTAGAAATAGTTGTAGATATTTTCTTCTTGTCTATAAATAAAACTTTTAAATTAATTACCAACACTTTTTAGCACAAAAACCCTTATCCTAGAGAGGGCAGTGTCAGTAACAGAAATGACAAGAATCATGAATAACGATTAAATTCATAGTTGCCGTATATAGTGCAGGACTTTATACTTTTTTTCTCTTGCAGTTTATTGCAATGACAGCCGTTAATTAGTTGCAATTACAAATGTAAACAGGATTTATTAAGAGTTTTTGTTGTTGTTATTTTCGTATTATTTTTTTTTTTTTTTTGCAGTTAACAAAAGTTTTTAATCTATTTTAACTATAAATAAAGTTTATTTTTCATTTTATGGCTTCAACTGGAACTTAATATATTGAGTTATAAATGTAATGTTTTTGTGGATAGTTTTTTCTGCTCGTTTTCTTAATTTTCTGCTCTAAATTTAAACTTGTAATTTATGTCACTTTTTTTGACGTTTTTTCGTTTTTTTTTTTTTTTTTTTTTGGTATTTTGCTATAAAAGAAGGAAGAATTGTAACAACTACTTTTATATTCATTGTGAAAAATTTTATAAATATAAAATTCTATTCCATTTTATTTTATTTAAGTTTAGTTTTCGTTTTTGTGTGTCATAAGTATTTACTTGGTTCACAAAACTTTTACCAGTTTATTATCATTTCTTAACACTTTTTGTAACAAAACTTTGTCCTGAATACTTCTTTTTCGTTTTCTGTATGTGTTTCTTCTTTTTTTTTGGTAACACCAAACCAACAACTCTTTAGCCATTTTTGCTTCTTTTGAGGACTTCTCTTGTACTATTTTAGCCATAAAAGTATTTGCAAAGTAGCAGAAATATGTTTTCAAAAAAAGTTTTTTTAATACCAAAAAAAGACAAATAATTTTATAAACAATTTATTTATGCATAAGTAAGTTTTGAGTTTGTTGAATATTTTTGTTACATTTTGTGTTATTAGACCATTATAAAAATGTCTTTGCATCTATGCAACTCATATGTTTATAAACTTATAATTTCAATACTTACTTATATTACAATACTGACTTATATTCATAATTTAAAAACATAACAAATATTGTTTGAAACGGATTATTGTATCACTTGGACTAAGAATTTTTAATAAAACCAAATATGAATGTATAGTCGGACATTGCCGACTATATGATACCCTACACCAGTCAGTATGTTAAACAAGTAGGAAAGTATAGTCGGGCATGGCCGACCATATGATATCCTACACCATGAGTATATTTTTACAATTTTTACTTTTATAAAATTTTTATTTTTTGTGAAGAAACTTTTATGTTGAATATTACCATAATTCCAAAATATTTAAGCCATTTATTGATAAAAAACTAAAATTTCTAAATGAGGCTTTATATAGGTCAAATATGGGCCGATCCTCGGTAAATTTGGGAAAAGGATATATTTCTAAATAACAGTTAGTTTTGTTGAGTTTCATTGCGATACAAATGGTTACAAGTCAATTTTAGACGTTTAAGTCATTTTTTGAAGGGGGGTTTGTATGGGGTCTAGGGTCAAATATAGGCCGATCCTTACGAAAATCTGCAGTATCATTTATACTTATATAAAACATATTTGTGCCAATTTTTAGAGAGATAGCAGAATATTTGACGTAATTATAGCATAAAAAGTTCAAATCGGGAGGTACGGTTGTATGGGGGCTAGGTGAAATAATGGACCGATTTCAACCATTTTCAATAGGCTTCGTCCTTGTGCCAAAAAACATGCTTGGTCCAAATTTCATCAAATTATCTTGAAAATTGCGGCCTGTACCTTGCGCACAAGGTTTACATGGACAGCCAGCCAGCCAGCCGGACAGACGGACGGACGGACGGGCATGTCTTAATCGACTCAAAAAATGATTCTGAATCGATCGGTATACTTTAAGGTGGGTATTGGACCAATATTTTAGTATGTTACAAACATCAGCACAAACGTATAATACCCTCCCCACTATAGTGGTGTAGGGTATAAAAAGTGGATAATTTTAAAAAATAAAGCATTTAATTTGTTCTTTAACCGTATTGTGGAATATTTTTACGTATTATTGACAAAAAAAAAATAGAATTTCTACAAAAGGGCTCGTAAGGGATTAAGGGTAAATATGGGCATATCCTTATAAATTTTGGTAAAAGAATTCACGTATACACCAAAGTTATTTATGTAGGTTTTAATCCTTTTACTAGACATTAAGTGAATTTTGACCTTCAAGACATTTTCTGAAGGGGAGTTTGTATGGGGGCTAGGGTCAAATGAGGCCCGATCACTATAAAAATTAGTAGTGTCATTTATCGTTCTATAAAACTAAATTTTGCAGATTTTTGTTGACATAATAGAACATTTAACGAAATTATGAGCCCAAAGGACCGATTCAGGGGGTACGGTTGTATAGGGGCTACGCGAAATAATGGACCGATTTCAACCATTTTCAATAGCATTCGTCCTTGAACTAAGAAAAGAGAATGTGCCAAATTTCATCAAATTATCTTGACAATTGCGACCTGTAGTGTGCGCACAAGGACATAGCTAAATCGACTCAGAAAGTGATTCCGATTGGTTTACTTTAAGGTGGGTCTAGAACGAGTATTTTTGGGTGTTACAAACATCAGCAAAAACGTAAAATACCCTCCCCACTATAGTGGTGTAGGGTATAAAAAGTATAACACTGCTTCTACACCCAGCAAATATTTTCATAACCAGCTTTAAATGCTAAAATTTACATTTTATGTCATTAATTAAAAATTTTGATGTTATTGATAATCGCTTAAAAGTAATAAGAACAAGTATGAATGTATAGTCGGGCGTAGCCGACTATATAATACCCTACACCTGTCAATATGTATGTTAAAAATGGGGATTATTTAAAAAATAAAGCATATGGTTTGTTTTTTAACTTTGTTTCGGACTATTTTTACTTTTATTTTGGCAAAAAAAGATTTTTTTTACAAGAGGGTTCAAAGGGGAGTAGGACAAAATATGGCCCTATCCTTAAAAATGTTGGTAGGGGGAGTTAAGTCTTTTTCAATAATATTTATGTAGAATTTAAAAGTGTTAATAGTGTTTGTAAGTGAATTTTGACTTTAAGTCATTTTCTGAAGGGGAGTTTGTATGGGGGATAGGATCATATGTAGCCCGAGCATTACAAAAATCGGTAGTATCATCTAAAGTTCTATAACCTGTACCTTGCGCACAAGGTTTACATGGACAGCCAGACGGACGGACATAGCTTAATCGACTCAGAAAATGATTCTAAGCCGATTGATATACCTTAAGGTGGGTATTGGGCGAATATTTTTCTATGTTACAAACATCAGCACAAACCCAATATACCCTCCCCACTAAAGTGGCGTAGGGTATAAAAATGTTTTAATGTAAATCGTGTTAACAATTTACATTAATATATATAAATCAAGTTAAGGAGGCTAAGAGAAATAATGAACCGATTTCAAAAATTTTCAATAGCTATCGTCCTTGGACCAAAAGAAGTGTTTGTGCCAAATTTGATCAAATTACTTTAAAAATTGCGACCTGTAGCGTGTGCACAAGGTTTACATGGACACACAAATGGATATTGCTAAATCGAATCAGAAAGTGTTTCTGAGACGATTGGTATACTTTTTATACTGCAAATTGTTCAGAACAAAGAATTTGGTTCCCTGATAAACGAATTTTTGTATTTAATTACATAATATGGAGATACCGCTGTCCTCATGGGTAATCCGTCAATTTGTTTCCCAAAAATTTATATAACAATTAAAAATTTTCATGCAAAATTTTATATGGAAGGTGCCAAACCCCCTAATGCTAGTCCGCCCATTTTTTGTCTTAAATAATAATGTTATATTTTCAATACAGTAATGTGAATACACATATGTTCCCATCAAAACTTTCATTACCATGTAAGGGATTAAAATGCTAAAATTTACTTACACAACAGCATATTTAGTCATTATTTTAACATGGTTCTACAAACGCTTACAAGTAATTAGAATAAGTAGTCGCTGTAAATTACAGACGAGAGGACTAGTAAAAGCATTTATATAACACGTTGTTAGGAAGATCTCATTAGACTGCTTTATATGTCATCTAGACGATATTGAAAACTATTTTGTTAGGTAAGCAATTGCAGTTAGGGAAGTAATTAAAGTTATTATTTACTTTGTGCTGGGTACATACATATATAGACATTTGCTTGTCAAGTGACCCAACTCAAAAAATCAATATAAAAGTAACAACTATTGAGCAGAAACAAATTTTCAGAAATGGTTATCTAAAGTGCTTTGGACATTGAATACACTCTGTATGACCAAAATCTCCAACTTTAACACCCTTTGGAAAGTTATTGACCGATAGAGCTTAAACTGTATGTAGTATACTATATACATAATCCTATATTGTCCTACGTTCTTAACCTTGGAGTAAATTTCATCCGTATAGATTTTTTGAGTTATGTGACTTGACAAGAAATTTGCCATATATTTCTGAAAATCAAATATTCTTTTAATAATTATATAAAACTCACGTAAATAAAAAGAATCACTTATACATGCATACATATGATGTTATTGTTAAATATTAATTTAAATACACTTGATTGCAACATGAATAGAATTTTAAATTAATTTATATTTATATGTCTTTGTTTCATTTCTATCTACACAATTAACACTTTAATGTGTTTATCAAATTTTTAGAATACTTATAATTAATTGAGTTAATATTTACACTCATTGTCGGTATTTGTTTATTATAGAAATGTGCAATTTTAATTAATCAAACAATTCGTAGAAGAATATAATGTTTATAATAAACCCACATAATTATTAATACCTATTTGTTGAAGTATTTAGGTAAGTATGTAATTACATATACATAAATATAGGTTTATAATGGTACATACGTACAGTATACCAGAGTAAATATTAAAGGTTATATATAATACTAATTAAATAAATAATCAAGAACACATACATATACAATAGAATATTATTTTCGTTTGATTGCTCTGATGATTTTAACCCCTGTTCTGCTACATTTAATGCCATTTTGTAAAACTCAAATAATAATAACAATAATAGTTAAAAGGTAGTAAAGATTTAATTTCTACAAGAAAAAAGAATATTAGGAATAAAATTGTAGACTTTGTTTGCAATAATCGGAAAAAGAAGGTTAACCACAAAATGTATATCAATAATAAGAATAACTTCATAATTATCTAACAATAGATAGAACAAACTACATCCACCAGTTACATCCACTTTTAAACCTGTTTTAAACACATGTCAATTTAGTTTTCACTTTTATACCTTCAAAAATCTGTTTTACATTCAAAAATATACATATATGTAAAGATTTTGTCTACGCACATATTAAATTTAATTTTTATTTTATTTTTTTTTTTAACCACCAAAACTGAATTTCAGTTTTCATCATGTAAAAAAAAATATTTTAATGTTAAAAACTTTTTAATCAATTTGAATCTTTCAACTACTACCATCAAACATACATACATTTTTACATATTAGGGTGGGTTTTTTTCATTTTTTTTTCGAATATATTACGATATTTCGTTGTTGACAATATCAAATAATCGTCAGTCGAGATTGTGAATCTCGTTATAGCACAGACTTTCGTCTATAATAACTGATTATACATTTTTATTTGTATAGACGATCATATATCCAAGACTGATAAATATATGGGGAATTTCGTGACAAGTGCCCCAATTTTTAAAATCAATGTCTTCCGATTTGGATTAAATTTAAGTAAAACCGTATATTTTAAAAAAAAAGTTGAGAAAAGTTAAGTGAAAAATATTGGAAAAAATGCATTCTTGAGTAAAAAAAATAATTTTTTAAGGCATCCCATTATGGGACTATAAAGTCCTTAAATGAAATATTTTAAAACAGGACATAACCGACTTTTGAAATGGTTAGTATTTTTTAAATAATAAAGCATTTAATATGTTTTTTACTTCAAAACCAGAATTTTTATACCCTACACCACTTTAGTGGGGAGGGTATATTATGGGTTTGTACTGATTTTTGTAACGCAAAATAATATTAATCCTATACCCATCTTTAAATATACCAATAGGCCCGTCCGTCTGTACGTTCATATAAACCTTGTAATCAAACCAGGCGCAATTTTGAAGATAATTCAATGAAATTTAGTACATGATCTTCTATTGTCCCAGAAAAGAAGCCTATTGAAATCAGTTCATTATTTCACCTAGCCACATGCCACACTATATTTTTTTAAATTTTTCTGTATGAGATAAAAAAATTACGATAATTTTGACAACCATTTCGAAAAAAAAAAACGAAAATAATATTCCTCTCCAACCCACTTAAAATCATATTGTGTACCAAAAAATATTTTTCTCGCATTTATTACATTAATACGCATCGATTAAGTATTATTCCTACATAAAATTCCTAAAAAGGCTGTACCTTGGGACACTCTAATGGACACACAGACGGACATAGCAAATTTAACTCAGAAAATGATTCTGAGCCGGTTGATATACGTTATCCAGTTTTTGACCGAAAGAGAGATAGCGTCGGATCTACTATCCAATAGTACTAACCTTGATCCAAATTTAATCAAAAACGATTTCTTTGAGTTGGGTCACTTGACATGAAAAAGCCGATATATAGTGACCGACGACAAGGTGTGTTTTTATATAAACTGACTGATTTTATACAAATGAAACTGACGACAATATATATTGACGAGACTGACAATTATATATCGTTCAGACTATATATTGTCGATACTGACGACGACGATAGTCATGATATTCTACAATACATAGACGAAACAGTCCTCTCATTTCTGCTATAAATGTTTAAATATGTAGTAAAAAAGTAAGGAGATTCTCGACTACATACTAAGTTAAGTTTGTCAATTATACATAGCCGATACTGACTTCTATATTTAGTAGAGACTACCATATATTTAGTAGAGACTAGAGATTCTCGATATTGTCGGACGCATACATTCGGGGCGAGACCTTCGACTGTATGTAGGAGTGGCTTACGATATTGAATCGACTACATAAATATATAAATATCAATTCAAGTCTAAAATTAAGTTTATTTAAAAATAACCACCCTTATATAACACTTATACTTTCGTACATTCCTATATGGATTTATATACATATTTTGATTTTGCCTTTTTCCCTTATATTCACAAAGTTATGAAATATACTCATACATAAAGGACTTTTTTTGTCTGATGCGATGATATGAATACGTTGTTCTAAAAAAATGTAAAATAAACTTTTAGAGCATAAATCGACACTATGGTTTTTGTTGTTAGTTAAATAAAAACTTAAAAAAAACAGAGATTGCCAAAAGTTATGGTTTAACTAAAGATTTGTTGGATGTGTATTTTTTTTATATACCACACTTTTATTTTACATAATAAATGTATGCAAATTTATGCACATTTTAATTTTTGTAATATTAATTACAAAAGATATACACATCAAATGCAAATTTATACATATTTTCATTTAAGGGTGAATGTGTATTACAACGACATACAAAATTATAGTTTTTGAAATATTTAAATCAAAGTGATATTAAATTAAATTGATGTTTAAAAATATTTTTACTAAACTTATTAAATATTTATTATGCAATATGTTGAAAAAGTCTCAAAAATTTATATTGAAATATTTTTTAATAAAAATAAATATTACAAAATTTACATCTATTTGTATCTATTGCTTCAAAGGTTGTTTTTTCATAAAATATATTTTTGTACCTCTTGAAGAGTTAATATTAATGGACTGCTCCTTTCAAAGTTACACGTTCAATTTAAATATCATATTGATTTCTTGTTTAAAGTAATTGTTTAAATTAAACGAAAATTGTTCTTCTCATTGATGTTTTTTTAAATTTGAAGTATATTTTTTTCCTGAGACCATTTTCAACATCAATAAATATTTATCTAATTATCATGGCAAATACTTTGAGCAGTAATGTTTTTTTTATTACATTATTCTATTCAATTTTCCATTTCTACATTTCTTCTTTAAATATAAAATAAATTATGGAATTGACCATCTTCATATAAAAGAGTAACGAATCGATTCGTTGTGGTTGGGTTACCATAATTAACTTTATAAGTATGACAGTAAATGAATTGTAACATATTTGTGGTTGTACTTTGTGGTATGAAATAAACAAATACTACGACAAATAGAAGAAAAAAAAATATTTATAATTAAAATAAAGTGATACTATTTATTGCAAATATTTGAAGGAAGTTGCAATAATATACATTCAAACATTACATAATATCTATATGAAAATGTTAAAATTTTTTAATATTTGCACTTATTCATAAATGCCTAAGGTAAAATAATTTTAATTAGCTTGATTGTAAGAGAATGGAAAACTTCATTTCATTTATAACAACGGTGACAAGACGTTCTTTATTATACTGAACAGTACTGTATTTTAGAGCCCAGTTATGTATAATGGGTTTGTGCGGATGTTTGTAACGGCTCAGAATCGTTTTCTGAGTCGATTTAGCTATGTCCGTATGTATATGATATTCTATTGTTAAAGGGACGAAGCCTATTAAAAATGGTTAACATCGGTCCATTATTTCACCTGGCCGTCATACAACTGTACCCCCGAATAGGGCTTTTAAACATTGTAGTCAAACTACAGGTCGCAATTTTAGAGGTAATTCAATGAAATTTGGCACATAACCTTCTATTGTACCGTAGACAAAGCTTATTGAAAATGGTTAACATCGGTCCATTATTTTACTTAGCCCACATACAACTGAACCCCCGAATAGAGTTTGTAAACTTTATAATCAAACTACGGGTTGCAATTTTGGATCTGTTATGGTACTGTAGACGAAGCCTTTGAAAATATTTAACATACACAGAAAAAACAGATTCGTTGTGATAACCGAATTTGTTTCCAATCGAATTCAGACGGTTCTCACAACTATACCAAAATTCGATTGTAATTATTGAAAAATTCGGTTACTATAACTGAATATATGGTGTACATAACTATTTTTGTTATTTATTCGGTAATGTGGTTTGAAATTATTGGTACTTGCAACTGAAATATTATTTATTGAAAACAAATTTGTGGATTTTGTGTATTTTAAAATATATTTAATTTTATTTAAAATATTTACAATAAAATATGAATGAATAAACTTATAAAACTTATATAGATATATAAGTTGATGGTTGATGATGAAAATTTGATGTTTATGTGTCGGAAATTTTGCTCTTCATCCCGTCCAACATGTTCAAAGGAGTACTACATTTCCGCAGCTGTAAAATTATGAAAACTAAAATAACACAAAATATATTAGAAGATAAAAAACATATTAAACATTACCTTTTCTATCCGATCTTTCCGATTTTATTTATCCTTAAATTTAATTTGGCTTTTTTTAAATATAAATTCATTTTATTTTATATATTTTTATAAGCGTCAACTAAAATCACCAACTTATTGGTTGTGAACATCGAATTTGGTTTCTCTAATCATCATTCAATTTTAAATAATGTTCCCATTGATAATTGGTTGCAGTGTTCAATATTTTTTACTCTCTACTATTTTTCGGTTGCAACGACTAATATTTGATGTTCTGACGATTTAATTCTAAATTAAAATCGGCTTCATATACTGAATTTACAAAAAAATTCAATAACCGATACAATTCAGTTCAAATTATTGATATGGAAATTGTTAAAACCACCATTCGATTATAATTATGGTTTTTTAGTACTGAATATATAAAATTTGTTAATTTTACAGATTTTTAATAACAGCAATAGAATTTTAATTAATTTAACTAAATATTTATCATAGTAGCCGATTTCCAATCAATCTATTTTCTGTGTGTAGGTCCATTATTTCACCTAGGCCCCATACAACTGAACCCGCCAAATAGGGCTTTTAAGTTCATAATTATGATTAATATACTCGTATTTCGACAAAAGGCTGCAAAACTAGCCTTGATGATCCTGATAAACTTAATAATTATAGGGCCTCAATTGACCCTAGCACCTAAAAAAAGCCCCCATCAAAATTTTACTTAAATATCCACAGTTTTATTAAACAGTAAATGGCTTAAATATATCTGAGGCAAGGTACAATTCAACTTTAATGATTTACTTATTATGAAAAGTAAATCACAATTTATTTTTTTCCTATACACATGTAGGGTATTATATGGTCAGCCTTGCACGACTATAATTTCTTACTTTTTATGAAATCGCATATAAAAATCTATATTGAAAAATTCTGATACAAATTTATGTAAAATATTTTTTTTAACTATAAAGATTTACCCCCTGATTCGCAAACAAAATTTTTATTTTAAAAAAGGTTTATAAAAAAAATTCCATACAAAATCTAATTAATAAACCGTTTATAAAATAAAAATTTTGTTTGTGTAAGGGGGTTACTATTTAGTATTTGCTTTCTTTTTGTACTGTCCCAATAAATAATAAAAAAAATAAGTATCTCGATATCTCAAAAATAAGAGAAAAATATTAGAATAAACATCAGTTTACGATATCCCAAATCATGATTGAGAAAGTTTAATGTTATATTCAGTTTCAGTATGGTCCAGTACAAAAGTTCAACTTGGTCTCAGATAGCAGCGATGTGATATTTTACATTAAATTACAACATAACTATTATAAGTTGATTTATATAAAATATATACATAGCTATACGTACAAGTAATATTTTATTGCAACATATTACTTATACGCCTTCAAAAATAATGCGAAGTCTTAAATTTCATAAAAAATATATTTATAAATTTATCACATTTTATATTTTTTTGTAGTTTTTATGTTTAATTTATTTTCCAAACTAAATGAAAAATATATTTATATATACAACAAAATAATAAATTTAGTTACTACAAACAACTATGTACCTTATAAATAAATACTTACATACAATTACAACGATAAAATAAGAGCAAACAGCAAAAAAAAAAAAAAAATCAATAAAACATGTTTCATTCTTTAAGATAATGAAAAATACAACAAACATAAATGTAGTACTGGATGTGATAAAATGTCAAAAAAGATAACGGGTCTGTACATATGACTGTTTGTACATTTTCGATTGTTTTTACACCCATTTCTTATTTGTCGTAGTTTCTGCAACATTCTTATTATTTTATCTCGTTCCCAGTGGACAAGTGCTACTTTTTTTACGCAACGCTTAACATCACAGTAATAACAATAACAATAAAGGTATAATAGGAATTTATTTATATTTTCCTTGATATTATAATAAATTAAACAAGTGTAACAACGAGGCACAGACTCCAATAAACAACATTACAAAAGATGAAAAAAAAAAAAAAACTATTCACGAAAAAAGTTACATCCAACATGCCAGAATAAAACGAATGAACAGTATTTTTATCTTCATTCTGTCTCTTTTTATTTGAATGGGTCAAAATAACAATAAATGTTGAAAGATAATTGTGCTGGAAAAAAATATAAATAATTGCAAATGTCTACTAGAGATATTTGTTGTCTTGTGAAATGTTTCATAAAACTGTTAAAATTTTATCTGAGACCGAGAGAATGACAGCAACATTTCCTTGAATGCTGAAATGAATTTGATATGGGACAGTATTGAGATTTTAATTTAAAGAGATTTTTTTATTGTTTCCTTAATCCAAATCCTTAAAAATTTAAATGAAAAAACAAATAAGAAATTATAGTCGGGCGAGGCCGACCATATAATGCCTTACACGTGTTTCAATAAAAAATGTGATTTTAATTTTCATACTTAAGTTGAATTGCACCTTGCCTCAGATATATTTAAGCCTTTTATTGCTAAGAAAAATTGTGGACATTAAAGTCAAATTTTGAAGGGGGCTTTTTATAGGGGATAGGGTCTAATGAGGTCCTATGATTATAAAATTTATGAGGTTCATCAAGGTTAGTACGGAACTTGGTTTTGCAAATTTTTGTTGAGATATGAGTATGTTAAACTTAAAAGCCATATTTGGCGGGTTCAGTTTTATGAAGGCTAGGCGAAATAATAAACCGATGTTAACCAAGCCCTATTCGGGGATTCAGTTGTATAAGGCGAGGTGAAATAATAAACCGATTTAAACCATTTTCAAAAGGCTTTTTCCCTGGGTCAATCATGTACCAAATTTCATTAAACTCTTTAAAATTGCGACCTGTAGTTTGATAAAATGGTTTATATGGACGGACAGACAGACAAACAGATAGTCGGACGGAAATAGTGAAATCGATTCAAAAAGGTATAAGTGCAAGATTGTGAAAATGAACTTACTTATATGCATTAATAACCCTTCGGTAGGTTAGTATTTAATGTTCTAGTCTGGTAGACCACAGATGGTATTTCGATTCCCACCTGATATAATATACACCCTTTAAATATTCCCTGTTATATAATATGATATTACCTAAACTATTTTTTTTTAAGCGTTGTTCATTCGTAATCTATGGTGCATGATTTTTCATGTTCAATAGTTTACCCAAAAAACTCTGTTTTGTTTTATGATTGTTCCCAAAATATTTTTAGTCTATCGATGGCCGTTCGTGAGCTGGACCGGTTACCAAAAAGTATCTTTTTAGTTATTTTATTAAATTTTACAATTTCTTCTTAAACAAAATATACGATACAAGATATCATTTGAAAGCTAAAGTCATGTCTAGTGCTTTGCAAATTTTGCAAAAATCTGTATACATTTTATTTGAAAAACCAAACAATTTTAATTTTTTTGAAATATGACAAATATGAGCAAACGAATATTTATGAATATTACATTAGTCTAGGCCTTAAAATCTCTTTCAAACAATGACCCATATTGCATATATTGTTTCAAAAGAAAACTAAAACTAAAAAAAATTCAAAAATCTTAAAATATTTTGGGAATTATCATAAAACAAAGCAAGGTTAATTTTGAGAGGGGTAACAAAATCGAGATTTTGCTTTCCATACAAAGTGAGTCGGTCTAATGTACATATATGCATCCTTCCTTCGAACTAACTAACTACATGCCTTTAATGGCAAGTGCTTTACGTGAAAACATAAAGCACGTGCTTATGTGATCACCGCCCCATTATATTTCTTACAAGCGGCTTGCAATGTTCGTATATGGAATTTACGGTCCAGTTTACATACATTTTGCTCCAAGAGCTATCCAATCTCCAATAATTACTTAACTTCCCAGATGAGAAACATCACCTACGTTAACAGCCACGCAGATGGGATGGCCTCTGTTAAGTCGTCGACCAAGTACGAATCCATCAAATAAGCCGAAGACTTTGTTCTTACTCAGCAACAAACGACAAACTCATTTTAGGTATACAGGCGGATGTGATCCGTATACCCCTACATTCATACTGTATCATACATTTAATACCAACTCATTTTCAATGCTTTCAATGCAGTCACTCCTCTGTGGGATATCTGTTGACATTCCGCAACCGCACAAAACTTATTTCGAAAGAGTCTTTTAACCGTTACTTATTCTTCCCGCGAATTTGGGTTTAAACCACAGCCACCACGTGGATCCCGAAGAAACCTCAACCAGCTGTGTGCAACTGCCCACCCATAATACTAGATTATGTAGTTCCCTGATTTGCCCCCATATCAAATAATTCCATTAAGAGTCAGTGGAGTGAATTGACATCACCACTTTATAGATCCGCAGACTAGAGTTGTTGGTAGAAACTTTTACTTCGGGATTGCAATACATCTTTCATCAAGATACCATACATTGAGAGACTTACTTACTTGCCTTTACTGAACTTATTGGTAATTTGTGGCATCCCAAGTTGGGATTCCCAACTATCGTTATATAATTTACACATGCTCCGTCGTTCTTAATGTTTCGAAATTTTTCCTTCACAGCCTTACTTTAAAGCTCATTAATGGTTTACTTGAAAATGACATTAACCAATTTTATATAAACTGAAATGTTTATCCTAAATTTCATGAGGATATGCGGCCCAATTCAGAAAATTTTTAGAGTGATACAACTCTACATTAGTATGTTTTATAAAAACCTAAATTTCTCTATTAAATTTTTCGAAAATCACCCTTTAATTAAACATATAAATTCCTCTTTAACTGACTATTCAGAAACATGATACCTTCAACCTATTGACATATTCGGCAAGTCTACTTGTGGACCAGGTTAATAAGATTATGACAGTTCGAAACCTGAACCATAATTAAGAGCTAATAAAAATAAAAATATATATGAAGTTCAGTGTGTTTAATGATAACGCCAAACATTTTTATACACCTGGACTGTTTCTTTGTATTTTTCTTGAGACAGTCAACGACCTTGTTCAGTTCAAAATAATTATTAAAACTTTTCATTGGTCACAGTAGTCTATGGGGCACAATAAATAAAACTTTTAGCACACGTGTAAAGAGCTGCTGAATACATATACATACATATATATGTAAAATTCTTGAGCAAATTCTTCTCAGTTTTCCAGAACTGTCTTTAACAGTCAACCACATGCTATAAGTTGTTCGTTAGTGTACTATTATAGAAACCTTTTTTGTTTGATAGACTTTATGTAGAATATTTTTTGTTCAAGTAATTCTTGGTTTAAAACAAAAACAAAAAGAACTTTTTCAAACTCTACTTGAGACAATTTAAATAAAGTTGGACAATTACTACAGTCATACTTATATACATACATATGTATACACTCGTAATATGGTCTAGAAAACAAATGGAAAAACATAATAATGTTTTTGTTTCATTTTGACTTCCAAATTTGTATCCTTTTTTTCCTTTTTTTTATTGTAGATTACAGGACTTCTAATGGTACTCGACGGTACTAATGAACTTAAAGTAATGCAGCCACTTAAGTAAACAATTGTGGTTGTTTTTGCTGTACCTTAGTTTTGTTTTTATTGCCCGTAATCATTATGATTCGGTCTGACTGTGATGACAATGATTATTTGGATGATAGTGATGACAATGATGGTGATAATAATGATAATAATATCAAAAACTAACAATGTTTGCTGTCACAGATGATGATGCTGATGATGACGATCATGTTGTTGTTGAGAATGTAATGTTAAAGATGATTTTTCTTGCTGTTGGTTTTGATTATGTGCTGGTGGTTTTGTTTAAACTGATGTTATTGTGTGTTGTTGCTGGTGTTGCCGTTGTCATAGTTGATGTAACTGTTGCTAACAACAAACAGCAACATTTGTTTTGTTTTCTTTGTTTTATTTTTTGCGCTTAGTTAATGTTACAATTTTAGCAAATGATTCTAATTTCTAGGATACTGATGATAATGAAGTTATTTTGTAATGGCATGTTAGTATGAAAGTTAAGTCAAGATGTACCAGATGCCATGGGTGATGATGTTATTTAACTAACATTTACATACATTCATTTATACGTACGTACGTACAACCTACATGAATATGTACGTTGAGAGGAAAAAAAATAAACACCGCACATCTAAATACTCAGACTCCATTCACTTCGATACATATTCTAGGCGAACACTTGTGTGGCAATATGAGTGTAGATTAAAGTACAAGTAAAGTAGTATTAGATGTTACAACTAAAAATGGCAACATCTTGTGTAGCAACATTTCACTTCATTAAGCAAAGTTGTAAGTTTGAGGCGAAAAAAATATATACAAATAAAAATAGATACACTGACACACTTATATTATCTATTTATGTAATTATAGTTTTAGTTTATATATACCTATTTTTACAAGTGCTGGATCAAAAGTTATCAAGAAACATTTTGTATATTTATATCTTATTTATTTTAACGGATCAGATAGTATAGTCGATAAAGATGGATCAGCATCGACTGGTGATCAAACAATTGTCAATTAGGATATCCCTTCTGTTTAATTCCAATTTCACTACATCTGAAGTCATTCTTTCTAGGAAGTAATTTTTTATTCTTTTTTGGAACTTATAATGAAGTTAAATTGTAGTGTTATAGAATACAACAGATTTAAGAATAATAATATTAACATAATTAAATAAATTACACGCATTTATCATTTAACTCCAAAATAAAATTGGTTTGATTCGAAAAATTTTAGTACAAAATAATATACCTTTAATTAAAAAAAACCTACAGTCGAAGCTTATGGTGTAAGTTAAGGTAGTTTAATATATGAATACATAGTTGTGCAAATTTTCAGCCTTCTAGCTGCTCCCATACAGTTCCCATCGTGAGCTCAAAAGACAGGCGTACAGACGGACACATAGTTGTAAATACAGTTTTTTTTTTGGATATAATTCTCTGAAACTATTAGAAATATCATAACAAAATTTTACATGATGATCTTTGACGGAATGGGGGTCAGAATTTCTAATATGTTTTATTAACGAACTTGAATGATGATTAAACACGATGAAAAACTTTAGCTTTTTGACAAAATATAAACGTGATTAAAAAATGTATGTGGACAGGCAGATCCTGACTTATTAGTCTGTTAAATTTGTTTGGTTTTCTGTTAAAACATACATATATTCATAATTCTCATAGATAGCCAATAAGATTTAAAGATATCGGTCTGAATGTCGGTATGTTCCGGTTTAATATTAACGAATACCGGAGATATGTATAAAATTTCAAACAAAAAAATCCCTTAAACTTTTAAAGTCTTTATGATAAGTTGTTTATTAATTCGCAAAATATTCCCAAAAAATTACAAACAAGATTATTTAAAAAGAGGCTTTTATGAAAAGCTTTTAAGTATAATATAATTGTTTAACTGTTTATACCCTACACCACTTCAGTTCATCTGTCCGTCCATCTGTCCGTCCATCTGTCCGTCCGTCTGTCTGTCCGTCTGTCCGTCTTTCTCTCTGTCTATGTAAACCTTGTATACTCAAACTGCAGGTCGCAATTTTAAAGATAATTCAATGAAATCTGGTACATGATCTTCTATTATCCCAGGGACGAAGCCTATACAAAAAAGGTCTTCGTTATCTTTATGTATACCAAGTTTCTGTCAAATTGGGCTACGGAAACTGGTCAAAAATTTACTTACAAAATTTGTTAGATGGAACATATTTAAGCAAGTTAAATAAAAGCTTAAAAAAAACATACTAGATAAAATATAACCCCCGTATTCCTTAATATATTAATCGCTAGTTTTAGATTTATAATGCACATTTTCTATACACATTTTTAACAATAAACCATCAATAACTTTATTAAGCATTTATAAAGAAATTTTACAAACGGCCCTCATTCATTAACACCTATATTTAAAAAAAACTTACTAGGTAAAATATAACCCCCATATTCCTTAATATATTAATCGCTAGTTTTAGATTTATAATGCACATTTTCTATACACATTTTTAACAATAAACCATCAATAACTATATTAAGCATTTATAAAGAAATTTTACAAACTGCCCTCATTCATTAACACCTATATTGCGTTTAGAAAACTTATACGTATGTATCTATGCACGTTGTACTTGTAAATGTTATGTTCGCATAAAATAAAGTAAATTTAGCTTTAGTCTTAGAAACTTAAAATGCATAATGTCTACAAGGTGTAAAATTAAGTTTTTGACATCTTTAGCACTCTCCTGCAAAGCGAATAAGCGTGTGTTTGCTAGCAAGTTTCGTCGGTGGTGTATGCAAACATGTCTCCAGATTTCTGTGGGTTCACTTTAATGTGGCCTATATGCCAAATACATATATTTTGTAATTTTGTTCAACATTTTGGTTTTTTTGGTATTTTCAAAATAATTTTGAAATATCTACTTTATGAATAAATATTAAGTACGAGTAAACAAATTCTAATTAAGAAATTTTGTATATTTAATGCAACCAAATTTAAATAAAAGGAAAAAAATAAAAATTCCTTTTATTGAATTAAATTTACTTTTTAAAAATTTAATATCAATTTTCTAAAGATGAAAAAGGGTTAATATTACAGTATTTAGGATAATTTAAAACTAGATAAATAGTTAATCTCTCTTCCAACTTAAATAAACATACATCAATTTTTTACTTATATTTACAAGCTTTTTAAACAAGTCAATAACTTACATAGAAAAATGCCATAAAAAAAACGCAATCTTCAGTGGGGGCCACATTAACTTCATTTATTTTGACACATTATTCAGAATTTTGATTAATGATTTTTATTTTGTATGTTTTTTTTTTCTTCTGCCGATACTTTGTTACTACAACCACCATCCATAAACAAGAAAGACATGGATACGTAAAAAATAAATTACTTACCGATTTTCAAGTAAATTAAATTGTCTTTCTTCATAAGAGTTCATCATAATAAATTATTTTGATTAATAGAGTTTTTCGTGAACAAGTAGTCGATAACATAAATATATGTATGTATGTATTCTGTTGCATATACATAAATCGAATTTAATCAAAGATTAACGGGTATTATAACACTTTCTAATATATAGATAACTTTTCATTTTTAAGATAGTTAATTTTTTAAGCTTAAGCATATTAAGGTTTGAAAATTTTTAGCATCTTTAGATTCACAAATTGAAATTAGAATATGGATATTCATATATTAGCCACTATAAGCTTACTATTATAATAAAATCTAAACAGCATCTAAGGGATTGCAAAAACTACAAAATGGAGTCATTTATCAAGGTAAATTCCCCGAGGCCATTGGCTTTTTTTAATCAGGGGCCAAAAACTGGTGATATTCATATGTATCCTTGGCTTTTCATTGGAATGATTTTTCATGGGGTCGAAACAGAGAACCACATAATCTAGTATCACGAAAACCTGTAGCGCACAAGTCAAAGTTATTCGAAAGATCCTATCTGTGTGCCCATGGTGTCTGTGGCTTAAAACCAAATTCGCTTGTTTAAAGACTGATGAGGTCTACAATTGATTTAATAAATTTCCTTTCCGCTTTTCCTTTGAATAAATGGGATGGATACGAGTATTCTGCGATGTTTTTTTAGGTGTGACAGAGGGAGTAAAATATTAAGTTAAGCTAAATTCTGCTAGCAGTACCTAATACCTTAATTTATACGCGATTTTTTATGTTTGAGTGTGTTGCAGTTTACTCTTAAACATGCACAACTTAGTTCAGTCGATCCATGTGGCCACTGATTTAAGTTTTATTAATTAACAACAACTAATTACATATCTTAGGCTTAATATCATTTGCCGTATGTTTTTGGGAAATTAAGAGGTTAAGCAATGCATTGCTGTAAGTCTTTAGATGATGAGAATGCTTTGGAGCATATTTCATAGCAATGATAGGATGTTATTACCTTATGTTGGATCCACCTCTTCTGTTGAAACTAAACCAGTAATTGCCCTTTTTTGCTAATGTATGTATGTATTGGGCTTGTTTCTACATTCCTATTGCAAGAAGTTAGATATCAATTTAACATTTCTCCAATTAAAAACAAGTATGATTGTATAGTCGGGCGTAGCCGACCCTATGATAACCTACACCAGTCAGTATGTATGTTAAAAATGGGGATTATTAAAAAAAATAAAGCATTTGGTTTGTTTTTTTAGCTTTATTTCGGAATGTTTTTACTTTTTTTTGGCAAAAAAAAGAGATTTTATTAGAGGGCTTAAAAGGGAGTAGGGAAAAATATGGCCCTATCCTTAAAAATGTTGGTAGGGGGAGTTAAGTCTTCTTCAATATTATTTATGTAGAATTTAAAAGTGTTATTAGTGTTTGTAAGTGAATATTGACTTTAAGTCATTTTCTGAAGGGGAGTTTGTATGGGGGATATTGTCAAATGAAGGCCGATCATTACAAAAATCGATAACGTCATTTAAAATTCTATAAAACTAAGTTTTGTCGACTTTTATTAACATAATAGATCATTTAAATTAATTATAAGCCAAAAGGACCTATTTTGGGGGGGTACGGTTGTATGGTGGCTAGTCGAAATTTTAACCATTTTCAATAGCCTTCGTCCTTGTGTGTGCGCCAAATTTCATCCATTATCTTGAAAATTGCGGCCTGTACCTTGCGCACAAGGTTTACATGGACAGCCAGCCAGCCAGACGGACGGACATAGCTTAATCGACTCAGAAAATGATTTAAGGTGGGTATGGACGAATATTTTTGTATGTTACAAACATCAGCATAAACCCAATATACCCACCCCACTAAAGTGGTGTAGGGTATAATCATGTAAAAACGTAAAGAAATACATAAGAGAGCGGCTCAAATTAACTGAAGCCAATTTTTGTAATCGTCATCAATGTGTACTTAACAAATTAAACGAATATATGTATTTATCAAGAAAAGATCCCAACCTTATAGAAGAAATATAAATTTTTAGGAACTGTAGTACATTTGTAAGATTAAATTAACTTTATCTATAGATAGATTTTCGTTGAGCAACTTAATGTAAAGGAAAATAAAAATAAAACAGAAATGGTTACTTTAGAGTTTAAACAATAAAAAACATTAACGGCATAGAAAAAAAATAAAACGTAGAAGATCAATTTTGTTAATGATGTTCTTAACTTTGTTACCGATGCAGCACCAATAATGATGATGATGATTGGAAAGTGGTGATAGAGTTAATGTTCACTACTTACAATGAAGCCAATAATGCTTTTGTTTGCTGCTGGATATGCATTGTCAATATAAGTTTGTAAACATATACATACATAAGAATGAAGGGAAATAACTACAAAATACATAAATATTTATATTCATACACATAAACATGCAGTAAATGATATACGCTGATGTTGCTTTTGTGAATGTTGTTTGCTGATGGTAACGATGATGATGATGACGATGGTAAAGATGACTGCATTGTCGCACGTAAAATAGCTTATCACGTGCCACAACATCAAAGCCCTGGCTTTATAAGTCAAAAATAATGACAATGTAGGAACAACACGTATTTGAGTATGTTATTTTACAGTTTACAATTTTAAACTGTAGCATAAGTGGCATCAAAGTATATACACACATATCCAAACATACATGCATATTTACTTTTGGTTACATACTTTATGAACATTTTTTTTTCGAACTAACAAAACTACAAACTCCCTTATTACCACAGCAATAGCAAATAGTAGCACACTCCCTCACTTATTCGTTTACATGGTTTGAAGTCAGTCTTCCATTTGATATAAAAACTAAATCCAAAGGATTTTTATGAAATTTTTTTCAAAAAAAAAAACAAAAAATAAAATAAAATCCTTTAAAAAAACCTGAACCTGCTATAGTTTTACAACACAAGCATTAATAGTTCATGGTATGAAGTTTTAGTAAAACTAGAACTACAAAACAGATATGACTAAAACGCCTTCCAAAAAAAGCTGGGAAAGTTTCTGCTAACAATACGTTTTCCACACACATAGCCATACATATATGAACATTATACTATACTAAAGTAAATGTATTTGTGTTCATAAGTCTGTGGACTAAGAATGCGGAATATTCGTACTTGTATGTGTTAAAGTATTACACTTTTACAACATAACGTGACATAATACACATATTTAGCTACACTCAAAATTAAAATTTAGTAATTTTGACGAGCGATTGTGTATTTTCCTTTATTGAGATCAGTCAAACAATATAAAGGTTATCAAAGAAACTTCACCTCATATACTCAATTTTTGCATTATCAGCTCAAATTCAACATTTTATTAATATACAGTTCTCTGTAGTTTGTACCGCTATGAGATTCTTGGAACGATAACGGGAATTTATAATGAACATTATATTTCACAGTGTATCAATATTTTAACCCAGAGCCCCCTTCCTGCGATTTAGGTTTTAACCACAGCCACTACATCGATCTTTTCAAATCATCTAAGGAGTGAAATGTCAACACCAGTTTATAGTTCCGGCAGACTAGAGATACTGGTAGCACCTATTTATTAAGGGACTGCAATACACCAATTGCGGGGGTACATTAAGGAAACATACCCCATGGGGAATTAAAGTAGTCTATATAATAAAGCCTTTTGAATAATGTGTTATATATGTATATATTTTGAAGTTCATTAGTAATTTTTCCCATGAAATTATAGAATAGAAATTATTGATTTATTTTCCTCTATTTTTTTATTTCTGTTCAATAGCCCCATGTGCGTATGCTTTATGTTTGATCATTAGAACACTCATACGTAAAAAATAGGAGTAAGACTCTAAAACATTGTTGTCCAAAATCGCGATTCGCTATCACGCGAGATAGGGCAAGAATATTAATTTGTGTATTTTCTTATTTGGGTACGTGTTAGTTGATTTTCTCTCAACTTGCAAAACAAAATCAATTAAGTTGCTAATTAGCATTTGTCGAAGTGTGATCTGTACGCAACTTTTTAAAAATCCAGAGTTGACAAAAATGAACAACATCCCTCCAATGACAAGCTTATCTAAAATTTATAGGTTTTACTCCCGACTTAGAAGCACTTCGGGTTACTAGTTGTGATAAGAATTCTACATCTTCCTCCACACTTTTTTGCTGGGTGTTTAATAGGCCCATGTGCGTATACTTAATATTTCATTATAAGAACATTCATACGCAAAAGACGAACAACAATGTGAAAAATAAAACATTATCAATAGGGGATAACTCTCTAAAATAAGGGGAAAGAGAAATTTTAAAGTTATTTGTTGTTTTAAATATATTTGTAAGAATGAAAATGTTCTTTTGCATTTAGAGAAACTGGCAGTAAATAAAAAAAAATTAATTTAAAAATAAAAGAAGAAAATTAACTATTGATAATAAAAAATATTAATTTTTGTATGAAAAATACATTAATTTTACTGTTAAATCGCAAGTTTTTATTAATCGTTTTTTTATTTATTTAATAATATTTTTTATTTATTCAAGTGATTCATCGACATAAATTTGTAGATTTTTTTTAATTATTAAAATTTCGGTATTAAATGTTTGAGTGTATTTTAAACTAAATAAACACACATGTATTTATTTGGATGGAAAAATGGATCTACAACAAAAGTTTAGCAATTTAATATTCTAAAACAACTGCAGTCAAAGTAAGGTAACTAATATATGAGACTATATGAGACGAAAGTGTGTCCATTGATATTTAATACCAGGGGGTACATTTAAAATTGGTCATATACATATATATAAAAAATACTTTTAGGTAGATCAAAATCCTACGTTCGAAAACATGTTAACTCATTAATGCCCACAGTTAAAACGTACTAAAATGGAAAACACAAATTCAATATTTTCCGATGGCTAGGATAACTTATATGATTTTAATGATTAAAAATCAAACTAAATTAATCTTTTTCTATAGAATTATAATTTTTAGCAAAAACTCATATTTATCGAGGAATGAATGCTAACCCTTTGACGACCAAACCTTTTTGGTTTAGTATATTTAATTTTGTGTTAAATTGTCGATATCTATGGCCTCATAATAGTTATGATAAGGAAATGATTCTCCTACCTAACTTCTAAATCTTATGTATCGTTTCGCAAATAAAGTTATCAAGATCAGTTGACAGATTCGCCCTAATTGTGACTTAAACAGATATATATACTCAAAATTGTAAGACAAGGTCGTCAAAGGGTTAATAAGAGTTATATATACTCAAAATTGTAAGACAAGGTCGTCAAAGGGTTAATAAGTATTATATATATACTCAAAATTGTAAGACAAGGTCGTCAAAGGGTTAATAAGTGTTACGTAGTAAGTAAATGCAAAATTTCATTGAATTATAAAGAAATTGGGATAAAATTGGACTTGAAAATGTTTTGTGCTCCTATTTACCATTCTGCCACAGAACTCGGTTTTACAGCTTTTTGTCGAGATACGAGTATATTAAACATAATTATGAATTCAATTGCCTTCATATGCGATATAATATAAGATCATGTGCCAAATTTCATTGAATCATCTCCAAAATTGCGACTTGTAGTTTGATTACAATTTTTACAAGCCATATTCGGGGGTACAGTTGTATGGGCGCTAGGTGAAATAATAGACTGATCTTAACCAGAAGAAGATCATGTACCAAATTTCAATGAAATATCTTCAAAATTTCGGCCTGTTTGATTACAAAGTTTACATGGACGGACGGACAGACTGACAGACATACAGACGGACATAGCTAAATCAACTCAGAAAATGATTCTGAGCCTATTGGTATACTTTCAGGTGGGTATAGGATCAATATTATTGTGTGTTACAAACATCAGCACAAACCCTATATCTCCTCTCCACTAAAGTGGTGTAGGGTATAAAAAGCTTTCTTAATAAAATTTGACATAAATGTGTTTTGTTTTAATATGAATAGCTATATGAAATCATTTTCGGATAAGAACGTAAGCGAACTATACCTGGACCTGATCAAAATTAGTACCATATATGCATACATGTTACTACCCTTTCTACGAAAAAAAAAATTTGTACAGGGCCATTTATGATTGGTCCCATCCGTTGAAACATTGATAGACGGATTTATGTTTGAGATGCATACGTTTCTTTTTATTTGTTCTTAATTTCAAATAGTTTTCTTTTAGAAAAATTATAAATTTAACCACTCTTAAAACATGCATATTGTCTGAACACACGTTTGTGTCTATAGCTGATATATACATCTATATATGGTTCATTGTTTTCGTATGACGAAAGAGAAAATAAAATCAAACTCTTTTAAATATACAGAAAAATTGTCCCTTATAGGTAGAAACATTGTTAATACCCTTTATCATGATTCTCTAACAAAAATTAAAGGTATAATGATTCTATCATTTCTTTTATAACACATCGAAATATATTCTAGAGCCTCATTACATAGATCCACCACAGAGGATAAAGGACTAAAAATTTACGTAGTTACTATCCTTTTAAAACATTTGTTTAGTTTTAAAAGTACAAGTGGCTTCGGAATACAGATTAAATTAATTAGACAACAACAGGGAAAAGTATTACACAAATTGTATTTACGGGTTGGCATCGAACTATAATTAAACTTCCATAAATTATAACTTGAATTTAATAACATTTCTAGTAATAGCAAAAAAATGGAAGATATCATAAACAATTGACCTAAAAGCTGTAAAAAGCTGGTTATCTTAAGAGCAGTAAAATAAAATTTACTTTTATTTAAACAAAAGAAAAATCCTTTACAAAGCACGTTATTTTATAATTTTTTTCTTTGAATCAATGCTCAATTTCTAACAGTGTAGTATTGGTAAAATTCAGAATTCGCGTTTATAACAAGTATTTTTTTAATTCTTGAAATTGTATTAATTTAAGCACATTGCAGACAGTACTGCTATGGAACATAAAAATATTTATTCATAATTTTGAACTTGTTGTATCGCTTAATGGATGTTATCGAGATGGTGTTAGGTCTCCCTATTTAAGATATATATCAGCAAAATAAATAATTTTGGCAAAATGCAACCATGAAGTAGATCTAGTCTTATTTTAAGAAGCAGTAACAATCCGATGTTAGGATGTTTCAATGACATTCCTTTTACACCAGGGACTTTTCTACGCCTTTTTTTCCATTATTCTTTATGATTATATTTAAAGATGTAATTAGTAAGGCTAGTGGCCTCCGGTCTGGTAGACTAGAGGTGTTGGGTTCTATTACCACTCGTGGCACTGGTTAAGGAGCGCACAACAATGTGTATACATCCTCCTTTCAAACTAACTAACTTACTAACTAACTTACAGCTTAAACTTTCTCATTAATTTGACACGATGATGATATTGAAAACAAATATTTACGTCACTCGCTTAACAATCGCTTATATAAGTATCTACAAATAAGGAGTTAAAAAAAGTTTTAATTTAAGAAGCAGTAGCAATTCGATATTTGTATGTAAAAAAGATATTGTTTAAATAACACTGGTTTTTTACCAGGAACTTTTCTAAATTACTTTCTTTAAATAATTACATGCCATTACCGAGTTTCGTAAAAATTTAAAAGAATTTGAAAAATTATCTTAAATAATGAACTTTTTACTTTTGAAGAAATTCCATGTTTTAAAGAATACAATTATTAAATAAAAAATTTCTATTAATCACACAACGTACATAGGATGGTAAGCATAAAAATACTTTTATCCAAAACATTTGAGTAACTAGTGTTGAGAAACTTTATTTGCAATTTTGGAAAGTATTTTGTATTAATGGCAGTTGCAATCATAGCGGTAGTACTGCATACTTAGCTTTTAGGCTTTAGTGACAGATGGTTATGAGTTAAGTCACAAAAATTTATGGAAAAAATGAGACTTTATCATACATACAAGTATGTATAGTCAAGTAGTAGGGAGGATTTTGAAAAAATGTTACTTCTCGAGGTTCATACTATTAATATATTTTTTTAATACATGAAGAAAGAGTGACATTTATTTGAGAATGGTTTAAAGTGTTGTCTCAATATAACTGAAATTTCATGATACATACGAGTATGTATAGTCGAGTAGTAGGGAGGAGCTAAAAAAAACTTAATTCGTATTTAGCAAATTAATACATATCGATTTAAAGTTATTCTTATATGAGATTCTTAAAAAGGACACACTAATGTGCATGTATTTGCTAATAATTTGAAAATAGTAAAAATTCTTTCATTGTCGATGCAAAAGAGAACAATTCTAACACACACGTTGCATCATGTTACGCACATGGTAAAATTTAAGAAATGTTTCTAAACTAGCTTATGTCGTACCAAATGCGTAACAAATTTAAAGTTAGATAAGATTAATTCTAATTTCAGAAAATTTATTTTCAACTAATAATAAAGGCATAATGTCTGGAAAATTTCAGTTTTGTATTAATAATTAAATACTAATTTACTATCATGATTTTTCTACAAAAAAAAACAATGATCCTTATATTATATGTTAATTAATTTTTCGATATGAAAAACAAAGTATTTATATAATATTGAACATAAAATATAACAAATATAAAAAAATTGTAAACTCCGAAAATTAAATAAACCTAAACAATACTCCTTCAGTAGTTCCATTTTATGAAAAATTATTATATAAAAAAATCTGATACAACGCGCCTTTATTTAAGGATTAAAATGCATACAGATATAAATACGAATTCTCTATTACTTCAATAAGAAACATTTTCTATATATTTTATCTAGAGAAAACAATTTTATGTTTCTGTACATTTATTTGTGGATACAGTTTTATTGCCATAAAATACTTAAAATATAATACGATAATTTACATCATTGTTGGTAAATTATCCTTAAAGAGCATTAAGAGAAATACAAAGGACAAGCTTTAGTACTTGTGTATTCGACGCAATAGTGTAAGTGACACTATGAGTGTAAAGATGAATACTGGTTATTAATGCAAACCACACAAAAAGCAATACACACTAACATACTCTCACATACTTACTTATACAATAATCCTAATTCTGTGGCTTTACTTGTACACACAAACAAACAAACACACAAACAGAAATTCACATTTATATGTTGCGTTAATATTAATAATGTAATGTAGCTTTAGAAATTGGTTAAATAGTTAGTGTTTTAGTCATCTTTGTATAATTGTCTTAAAAAATAAATATATCTATATGGGAGATTCCATTGTAAATAATATTAGTGCAAGACCAACCATATGGAGGAAAAGTAAATATAAGGGGAAGCCAGAATTGATGTTTCGGATGTTCCCACCGAAAATGAGAATTTAATAATATCAAATTTGTTTACTTTACACCACTATAGTGTGTAGTTTATTTACCAAAAATATTGGTACTGAGTCTATTAAGCTATGTCCGTGAGTTCAAGTGAACGTTGTGCGCAAGCAACAAGTCGAAATTAACTCAAGAGCATTTTATAGATTTATAATTATGTTAAATAGTTCAAGGTGAAAGTTCTCATTTAAACACATGCATCGTTATGAAATTTTGTATATATAATTTTAATGTCATTGTGAATCTTTCTACCAAAACTAATTTGGTTAGGACCATATTTACATTTGACACATAAACCCCTATTTCAGAAAATCACTTTTTTGACAAAGAATTGTTAAAATAATTTGGAACAAATGTAAAATGCTTTATTATTAAATAAATAATCAACATTTTTAACATACTCACTAAAGTAGGTGATCATTTGGTCGGATATGCCCTACTTTACATTATTACATATGTATTCTGAAGTCAATATTTAGTGAGATGAGTCAAAGGCTATAGAAATCCTTTTTAAGGTTTTTAATATTTTCTTCAAATTTCTTAAAGAGATAATTATGTGAGAGGCCTTCAAAACGCGCTGAGAGAGACGTCGCAAAATCGATCCAAAAAATAATAACAGACGATTAATGAGCTTAATGATGGATACGGAAGAAAGATTTTAATGCGTGAAAATATTAGCGCAAACATTGCGCTAATATTCAGTACAAAACAAGTAAGAAATTATAGTCGGGCGTGACCGACCATATAATACCCTACACCTGTTACAGAAATAAAATGATTTAGTAACCATTTTCAAAAAGCTTCATCCTTGGGACAATAGAAGATCATGTATCAAATTTCATTAAATTTTCTTAAAATTTGCTACCTGTAGTTTGATTACAAGGTTTACATTGACGGACAGACAGACAGACAAACGGACGGATGGACGGACATAGCTAAATCTGATTCTGATTACATAAAAATCGTAAGCCCCCTAAATTCTTCTTTTGAGAACATATGAGACCCTCATACAATAAATACCTAGGTACCCCATATGTTTGTTATTGTAAATATTATAAATATAAAATACACCGGAAAAGAAAGGCCATCACATCAGAATGAGAATATAATATAAAGTGTTTGCCATTTCCTTGTACTCAACTTGCTATTACAGCAATAGCAAAACAAAAGAGAGCAAAATATACAAAAAAAAATAAATAACAACATTAATGTTGATGAAGCTGTTGCTAAATTATGTCTAATGTCACTGAAATAATGTGGGTAAAATAGTTGGCATAGTTTAGACATTACGAGTAACTTTAAACATTAGCAACTGTATAAAACATATGCCAACTTACTTTAAACATATACACATATACATATGTACATAGTACACATTTCTGATAACAAACTGTTATTGTATTTGTGTCAATGTTGCTATATGAGAGTATGTATTTTCAATAGACATATGTACGCATATAAGCCTATTACCCTGCCGTTCATGGTTTATATCCCGAAATAAAAAGAAGAATAAGTTGTTTTAGAAAAAAAATTTACTCACTATTTGGTTTCAAATGAATTATATACTGTACATTAAAATAATAACTACTCAGTAGTCGGTAAATTTAATACATATTTTCGTCTAAAAAGTACTAGATAATTAAGCACTTTAACATAATAAAACTGCTGGGTTATTATTAAGATAAATATACATTCATACAAATATATATGTATGTATGTTTCTGTACTTTTTCTCACACATGTATAGAAAATATATCTTCATTGTGTGGTAATATAGAGAAATTTATATGTCAAACAAGATGGTCACACAAATATATTAACTAACTATTAGAGGCTAAAATAGAAAACATATGTATTATATTTCATAATAAAAATATCTCAACTCGTGCATGTGAAAATCTTTATAGAAGCAAAATAATTAAATATAATTTAGACAGCAAGTACAAAATTTCGAAATTGTATATAATAACTATGTAGCCGTACCCAGTGTGTCAAAATTATTCATGTAAAATTTGATCATTCTAGCTCTTATAGTTTTACACATAAATATGAAAGTTCTTCGTGTAAAATTTGAAGAATCTATATAGTTCTATAAGTTTCCCGGATAGTTCATAGTGGACATTGGTGGTCCGTCAATTTATTAACCAAAATGTTTACATAGATGTTAAAGTTTATTCTACAAAATTTGAAGTTTCTAACTCTAATAGTTTCCAAAATAAACGATTATTTGTGTTTAATTAATATGGAAGGTGCCACGCAGCCTGCTACTAGTTCGCATACATTATGTCCTAAATAATCATATTGACAGTAAAGTGGCTTTAACTTCTATATATTGTCAGATAAACTAATACTGTATAATGAAGTTTTAATAAATTTTTTATAAAAACAAATAAAAATATATGGTCAAGCCTGGCTGACCAGATATTACACTATACCAAGAAATAGTATTTAAAAAATTATTATTATTATTATTATTATTAAGTTGTCTCACTTTCGAAATATTTTAGGAATTTGTTAAAAAAAACAAGTGATTTTCTGAATGGATAGTTATATAGGAGCACCATTTTCAATGGTAATTTGTTTTCTACAACCTCGGCACGGACAATAGTATACCAAAAAAATTCAATAGACGAAATCTTCCTCCTTACGTATTACAATCAGAAAACCCCTTCGAAAGTTACATAAGTATTTCTTTTTATAGTCACCATTAAAAAGATGGGCGTATATTGATTTTGTCATTCCGTTTGCAACGCATTGAAATATTGATCACAGACCTTATTAAATTATAAACGATCTAGTCATGTCTGTCCTCTTACCGGTCGTGTAGTGGGACGCCGCTATATGCTGGGGAATTGTCATTTCAGTATTCAATGGTTGCCTGTCATCCCATAGAGCGATCTTTATGATCATGGGAATGGAACTGATGCGAACATTGGTGAAAGATCGATAAAGTCACCATAAATTGGAGATTAGTACTGATTTTTACGCTTCGCGGAAGTTCTTCGGTGCTGTTGCCATCTCAACAGGATACGCGACTATTTGTCGGGGCAATTATTGGAATCAATTGACTTTGAAAATTCCTATTTCCTTTGTTACATTGATCGGTTCATAAAAGAGGGATCCTTATCCATTTTGTTGGGTATATGTCTCTGTTGCCAAAACAACAGAGCCATCTCAGTAGTGTGGTTGCGCGGCTTAAAGAGGTTAAGGAATGCACTGGTATGGGTCATTAGATGATGGGGATTGCATTTTGAATAATGCAATCTTTCATGACGTCACCTTCCCGTTTGATTGATTTCACCTGATGCTGGGACTCGTCACCCCCTTCTATTGACTTTACACCAGTGATTGCTTTTTCCTTGTCGGGGTTTGCATTGGGATTTGATGCTATGCTGCCTGTCACTCGGACCGGACCAGCCATGCACAAAAATTACTACCTGAGTTCTTCATTGAAGAACTCAGGGCACGTGGTAGACCGTCTCTAGTGGATTAAGAAGACCACCGTGAAATAAGTCCGTCAAGGCACCTGCCTTCACGTTAAACTCTCGACATTCGTGTCCGCCATATGTATGTTTGTTGAAAGCATGATGGAGTCCGAAAGAAAAGAAAAGTTGAATATAAGTGAGGTTTGTTTAGCGTTGGAAATGGGTCAGATCGGTCCACGTTTTAGCATAGCCCCAATAAAAATGGCCCCCGAAAAAAGCTTAAACAGTTATAACTGTTTTCAAAATGTAAGAATAGCGATGAAATTCGACATAAATTAGTATAATTTCTTGCCATCGATACATTAATATTATAAGAACCCAATCGTGGTGTGTAAACGGTTCCACAAATATTCCCTTTATAAAAATTAACATCCAGGCGGAAAATGTGAAGTTGGCTACAAATTAGTTGCATGTACTCAGAATCAGATTCTACCTATTTGATTCTCAATTTAAAATACACTTAATAATTTAACTTATCTTTTATAATCATTCAAATCATAGAATTTACTTTTAGTAACAATTTCTGCTACTGATAAACTCCTAAGACATAAATTAAATGCTTATAACTTTCAAATAGAACCAGACTAAATTTTGAATATTTGTAAGTACACAAACTTAACTTCCATTTTCTCCAACTGTAAATTTAATGACATTAAAGTTATATTTTGGGAAAAACTAAAGTAAGGTCGGTGAAACAAAGGTTAAAGTAAAAATGTTAATGTTATAAACATTGATTCCATTAATATCTCCAAATCTATTATATTATTTCTCAATGCAGACCAATATTTTATCAAATTTAATTTAAGATTATTTTTGGTTTTCTTTACACATACTTTTATAATGAAAATAGAAATTTAGACCACAAAAAGAAATTAACACAGCTTTCATTTTTTGCTGCACGAATCATTCAATCTGTCAGAAATTCTCTTTTATATTAAATTGATACATATTCGAATAGGCATAAATACTATTGTAAGAAAATAAATTATTTAATTTCCTAATAATATCGAGATAATTAATATTTTCTATTTTTCCATAGATACATTAATATTATTAGAAATACTTGAACGTATTCAATATTGTTTATTGATATCTTGAATCATATTTACATTGCCTTTTTATACCCTATACCATCAGGGACAAAAGCTATTATGCATTTGTGTTGATTTCTTATATCCAATACATACTGGGTCCACGATAGAATCCAATCGGAAAATATCGTTGTTAAGATTGGTTCAGTATTAAATATTTGTGGACAATATATGTATATCTAAGCTTTCACTTAGCCATAATATAATTCATATATAATAATAGTGGATATATAAAATTTATCATACCCAAATATAACACACTCTTACTCTTTTTGTTGATATTATTCTGCCACATGTTGTATTGTTATAAATTTGCTGTTAATGATGGTCAATGTTTTAACCTCTAAGTGTTTTTTTTTTTTTTTTGTATTCCCTGAGGGTTTTTCTTCGAATCGATACGAGCACGCAAATTATTTTTATATGAAATACTTTGTCTGACCTTGATATAAGAAAATAGAAAAATATTGAGAGCAAAATTCTTTATGCTTTTATTGTTGTATAAATCATATTCGTTGCATGTTATTTAATTATTAAGCAAAGATGAAAAAAATAAAACTTTGTCAGAATAAATTGGATTTTTGTTAATACTGTTAAGTGCACAAAATTAATTAATAAGAGTCGGTAGTAATTTTCCAATTTTTTTCATAAAACGCATATGCAAAATGCTGTGTAGTCTAATGTTCAAATATCTTTAAAATTGTTTAACAATTAATAGAATTTGGAGTTTTTGTTTAATTTATCATTCTTATAAATAACATCTTTCCTTACAGGTGTTAAAAACGCACTGCAATATAGAGTCAAATTAAAGCAAAGCCATCAGTATCATTTATACCATCCACCACCATCAGTGGTGATAGAGAATATTTATCATTCCATGGTTAACACCAAGAAATATTCATATGAGACCCAATATAGTATATAAATTCTGGGTCCTAATGAATCCGTTTTAATAACCTTTTTAAGAGAGATATTTTCCATCCTCAAATGGCAAAATTTCCATAATATACATACATTTTCACATACAGGGTCCTAATTGAATAAAAATGTTAAAGAATATTTGGCACTTTTTGGAGTCAAAACACATCAAGATTTATAAAAAAGGACATTTTTATCACTTTTTCATTCTTCAAATGGTATTTTTTGATTTTTATACCCTCTACCACCATCAGTGGTGATAGAGGGTGTATATAACCTTGTCATTCCGTATGTAACACCAAGAAATATTCATCTGAAACCAAACAAAGTATATATATTCTGGGTCCTTATGAAATTCTGAGTCGATTTAGCTATGTCCGTCTGTCTGCCTAAAACACGCTCACGTTTAAAATAAGCCAAGGACATCAACCAAATTCACCAAAATCATTTATTGTTATCCTAAGCAGTTTGGTATTGAAAATGAGAAAAATCGGTTCACATAGGGAAAAGTTATGAATAAAAATTTAAAACAACCTCGAAAAAATAAGCATATTTTACAAATCCTGATGTAATTATCTCAGAATCTAGAATCGGTCCCAAATTTCATATAACTCCCATGCAAAAGTACATATTCCCGGAAAATGTTTTTTTGTTTATAACTTACATCGCAATGTCGATATCTTCAATTTAAAAAATTTTGGAAAGGACCTTCCCAAAAATCACTTCAACGCGCATAACTCATTACCAAATTAAGATATCGATATAAAAATTTTTATAAATATTACTCATATGCAAATAAATATTACAGTGAAAGGCTTTTTCGATCGGTTCATAATTGGTCATAGCTCCCATACAAGGTCCCTTCCCGAAAATCACTTAAACGCGTATAACTCATTATTAAATTAAGATTTCCATATAAAATTTAGAACAAGTGTTACTCATATACAGAGAAATAATATTGTGAAATTTTTTTCCTATCGCTTCATAATTGATCATAGCTCATATACAAGGTCCCTTTTGGAAAAACACTTAAAGGCACATAATTCATTACCAAATAGTGATACACATAAATATTTGGCATAAGTACTATTTTTGTACACATAATTAATACACTCATAATTAAATATTGATATCCATACATTTAGCAAAAATATTGCTCTAATATAAATAAATTCACTATTCGCCGTCCGTCTGTCTGTCTGATAGAGTCCGAACGGAAAGAGCTAAAGGGTTGATTAATTTTACATGATATTCGCCGTTCGTCTGTCTGTCTGATAGAGTCCGAACGGAAAGAACTAAAGGGTTGATTAATTTTACACAAATTAAAGAGAGATATCAGTCCACATTTTCGTGTAGCCCTACGAAAGTATAGTAAAGAAATTCGACATAAATAAGTCTTTATGAGTCAAATACTCTAAATCCCAAATATATCTTACCTATAAGAATATTTGTGGAAAATTTTAACACTCTAGCTCATTCCGTTCGGACCATATCGGGCTATCATCAGGCAGATAGACGGACATTAGTCCACGTTTTCGTGTAGCCCCCGAAAGTATAACAAAGAAATCCGAGATAGATAAGTCTTTATGAGTCAAGTTCGCTCAATCCCAAACAAAGTATTTGTGGAAAATTTCAACACTCTAGCTCTTTCGGGCTTTCAGGGGAAGATGGACAGACATTGCTAGATCGTCTTAGAATTTAATAAGGACCCAGATTATACATACTTTTGTACTTTCAATGTTTGAAAATAACGTGCAATTTAAACTAACAATCTTCAGTGGATGTAATACAGTAAAATTATAGTGCAGTGTATCCATGTATGATTTTGACAACTGTAATTCTAAAAGTTGTTATTCAAGATATAAGTTGATTTTTCAACTACATATATATTTTATTTATTTATTCCGGTTGCTTTATTATTGTAAGTGTTAAAAAATAAAGAAGTGATTCTTGTTACTGGGATTTGAACAGTAAATCTTTGACACACTGCACTACGATAAAAACAATGAAAGAAACAACTTGCAAAAAAAAATGAAACGAGTAGAGGAAATGTTCATTTTTTATCGGCCTCTTGGGAAATAAACGGAAAAGGTCATAAAATCTACACACTGTATATCGTTTGTTTTTCCCATCTAGTTCTTTATTTTTCATCTTGGACTTGTATTTGATTTTATTTTTTTATGTTAACTACAAGACAACACATTATTATACTTCATTTATATAGAATGCCCCTTCCATTCATAAATAGACTAGCAAACATACCTACATACATACATATGTATACTTTCTTTATTTATAAGTATGTATGTATATGTGCATCAGTATAAATGTTTGAGTATGTTTTATGGTTAAAGCGGGTGATGATGATGTAGTGTAACTAGACGAGTCCTTTCTTTATATTTCTACCATTTCTATAAAATGTTTTTTATATTTATTTTTTCCTTTTTTTTTTTTGTTGATTTGTTTATTTATCACCCTGACCAAGTGTCATTATGGACAAGACTGTAAAAGCCTAAAGGATTTAGATAATAATGTGTATAATCATAAGAACTTAAATGTAATGTACAAATGCTATAAACAGATGGCGAGAGTGGGTTCTTAAAGATGACATGGAAAAAAATTGTATTAAATAAATAACCAGATATTCAACATTATTTTTCTCATACCATGTAATTGCTATATGCAGCAAGACATGTGTCTTAAAATTAACTCAAATGTCGACAATCCTTCTTTTTGGATATAAAAAATACCACAAATTCTATTACGGTTGTAATTTAGATGGAGCAGTATAAATTTTAAGGTTTCCAACAGTGATTACATTATAAGAGAAAATACTTAATGATAAACTTTTTATGCTTTGCAGATTAAGGATAATGGAGATTTGAAAAATTTTATTTTTCTAGAAGACTGTGTTATATAATAGTGTGATTTTTTATACCCTTCACCTTCGTTTTAAAGTGCCTTAGTTTTCAGAATTCACAATATGATGTGATATCGAAAACAATAAGATGAAAAAGCTCTGATTGTCCAGGAAATTATAGTGAGTCACTGCTTGCGACAATCATTAGAAGGAAAAGGATATCTTGTCCTCTAATATACAGTCGTTGCTAAGCCAGATCTCACCAAATTAGAATCTTGTAAGAAAGGGCAGTTTTGCCAATTGGTTTAATCATTTCACAATAAATTAAAGATGCTAACTACCGAACCACTCTGGAACTAGACTTCAGACTAGACTGTAGACTAGAACAGTCATTAGAAGAAAAATATTACTCCGAAACAAACTTATTCCTTACCCAAGGGAATATCAATTTAGGATTAAATTAGAATCATGTATTACCAAGTTTTTCATTCAATAATAAATTATGTGGTAGTAAGCGATTTTTAGAAGTCAATCTTATATGGGAGTTAAGGCAAATTATGTACCAATCTGGAAAAATTTATCCCGAAAACTTTCATTGTAAATGGACGTTGAAGTAATTTTATGAAATGATCCTGCGCGTTTAAGTGAATTTTGGAAGTGGTCCTTGTATGGGAAGTATGACCAATTGTAAATCAATATAAATCTACGTTTGTATTATGATTCCTGTCCATATTTTATGGATAGATATAACATTTTTAGTTGATCCAAATATATACCTTTCAATGGAGGCTATGTGAAATTTTCAATCGATTATTACGATTTCAAACATAATTGATCTTTGAGTTCATGAAAAAATTCATCGAATTATTTTAATACATATATACACGTATACATGCTAATGATTTATTAATATTACAAATGTTAAGTATACGCCTAATTTACTTAAAGTTTTTTACGACTTTAATCATAAAGATGTAGTTTTCTTTTCGTTATTTTCTTTATTGTTCTTTATAATTAGAGCTACGACATTGCTTTAGAAAGTTAATAAAAAACAAGTTAGAGTGCTATATTCGGCTGTGCCGAATCTTAAATACCCTCCACCAGCTACTTTTATGTTATTAATTTTCTAATTGATCAAATATTTGTAAAAATAAGTTTTCTCATGTCTTTAATAGAAAAAATCCCAAAAGTTAAATCTATTACAATTCCAAGATTTATTGAACATTATAAATTTAGTAATTTGCATGTAATTTGTATGTATGTGTGTGAAAGATTTAGGAGAAATAGAAGTATACAAAACTAATATTTTTGCCAAATTATGTATCAATAGCTTAATTTGATAATAAGTAATGTGCGTTTAAGAGATTTTCATAAAAGGACTTTGTATGGGATCTATGTCCAATTATGTATATAAAGACAAAATTTCAGAATTCTGTATCTATATCATTACTTGGTAATAAATATTGTGATTCTAAGTGATTTTCTGGACCTAGTATGAGAGCTATGACCAAATATGGACCGATCGTAAAACAATTTTATAGTGAATTTATGTATATAAGAGCAATATTTTTGATAAATGTATGGATATCAATATTTGGTTATGAGTTATGTGCGTTTTTTTATGATTTTCGAAAGGGAACCTTGTATGGGAGCTATGACCAATTATGGACCGATCCAAAAAAACTTTCATTGTAATATTTCTGTATATAAGAGCAATACTTGTACCAAATTTTATATCGATATCTTAATTTAGTAATGAGTTATGTGCGTTTAACTGATTTTCGGGAGGGGACCTTATATGGGAGCTATGACCAATTATGGACCGATCCAAAAAACTTTCATGGTTATATTTCTGTATATAAGAGCAATATTTGTACCAAATTTTATATCGATATCTTAATTTAGTAATGAGTTATGCGTGTTTAAGTGATTTTCGGGAGGGGACCTTGTATGGGAGCTATGACCAATTATGGACCGATCCAAAAAAACTTTCAATGTAATATTTCTGTATATAAGAGCAATACTTGTACCAAATTTTATATAGATATCTTAATTTAGTAATGAGTTATGTGCGTTTAAGTGATTTTCGGGAGGGGACCTTGTATGGGAGCTATGACCAATTATGGACCAATCCAAAAAACTTTCATGGTTATATTTCTGTATATAACAGCAATACTTGTACCAAATTTTATATCGATATCTTAATTTAGTAATGAGTTATGTGCGTTTAAGTGGTTTTCGGGAGGCGACCTTGTATGGGAGTTATGACCAAATATGGACCGATCGAAAAAATCTTCAATTGTATTATATTTGTATATAAGAGCAATACTTGTACCAAATTTTATATCGATATCTTAATTTAGTAATGAGATATGCGCGTTTAACTGATTTTCGAAAGGGAACCTTGTATGGGAGCTATGACCAATTATGGACCGATCCAAAAAAACTTTCATTGTAATATTTCTGTATATAAGAGCAATACTTGTACCAAATTTTATATCGATATCTTAATTTAGTAATGAGTTATGTGCGTTTAAGTGATTTTCGGGAGGGGACCTTATATGGGAGCTATGACCAATTATGGACCGATCCAAAAAACTTTCATGGTTATATTTCTGTATATAAGAGCAATATTTGTACCAAATTTTATATCGATATCTTAATTTAGTAATGAGTTATGCGTGTTTAAGTGATTTTCGGGAGGGGACCTTGTATGGGAGCTATGACCAATTATGGACCGATCCAAAAAAACTTTCAATGTAATATTTCTGTATATAAGAGCAATACTTGTACCAAATTTTATATAGATATCTTAATTTAGTAATGAGTTATGTGCGTTTAAGTGATTTTCGGGAGGGGACCTTGTATGGGAGCTATGACCAATTATGGACCAATCCAAAAAACTTTCATGGTTATATTTCTGTATATAACAGCAATACTTGTACCAAATTTTATATCGATATCTTAATTTAGTAATGAGTTATGTGCGTTTAAGTGGTTTTCGGGAGGCGACCTTGTATGGGAGTTATGACCAAATATGGACCGATCGAAAAAATCTTCAATTGTATTATATTTGTATATAAGAGCAATACTTGTACCAAATTTTATATCGATATCTTAATTTAGTAATGAGTTATGCGTGTTTAAGTGATTTTCGGGAGGGGACCTTGTATGGGAGCTATGACCAATTATGGACCGATCCAAAAAAGATTTAATATTAATATTTCTGTATATAAGAGCAATACTTGTACCAAATTTTATTTCGATATCTTCATTAGGTAATGGGTTATGTGCGTTTAAGTGATTTTCGGGAGGGGACCTTGTATGGGAGCTATGACCAAATATGAACCGATCGAAAAAAAATCTTCAATTGTATTATATTTATATATAAGAGCAATACTTGTACCAAATTTTATATCGATATCTTAATTTAGTAATGAGATATGCGCGTTTAAGTGATTTTCGGGAGGGGACCTTGTATGGGAGCTATGACCAATTATGGACCCATCTAAAAAATTTTTCCTCTGAATAAAATCTATTGTCATAAAATTTTGATTTCTAAAATTTTGTGAAAATATTGACATTACGACGGAAGTTATTAACAAAAAACCAAATTTCCGGAAATTGGTACTTTTGTATGGGAGGTATATGAAATTGTGGACCGATTCTGGCGATTTTACGCAAGGATTAAGCTCTTGGAAACGAATGTATGCCAATTTTTATGGAATTATCTTGCATAGTTTTCGAGAAAATTTCATCAGAATGTGTAAAAAATGCCTATTTTTTTCGAGGTTGTTTCAAATTTTGATTCATAACTTTTCCCGATGTGAACCGATTTTGCCCATTTTCAATACCAAACAACTTAGGAAAATAAAGAACATTTTGGGTGAATTTGGTTAAATTTTATTGCATCGTTTTATCGTGAGCGTGTTTTACACAGACAGACGGACATAGCTAGATCGACTCAGAATTTGATAAGGACCCAGAATATATATACTTTGTTGGGTCTCAGATGAGTATTTCTTGGTGTTACACACGGAATGACAAAGTTATATATACCCTCTATCACCACTGATGGTGGTGGAGGGTATAAACAATATCCAAGTTATGAGTGTGACAAAATTATCACTTTGGATCCTCGATGCACTTATTAATAAAGTTGAAATTGATTATATAATTTTAGGAATTAGAAATATAAACCCTATTTGTGAAAAGAAATTACAAAACCGAAATATTAAAAAAAATTGCACCAATAATAATTAATTCTTAACCTTTATATAATTCTCAACTTTTATCTTTAGTATTCCTAAAATTCTTTTTAAACTGATGAAGGCTGACATTTTCAGCAGGGTTCTGTTCTGTTTACATTATTTAATTAAATATGTTTTATAAAATCTATTCCCATTGGAAATGAATAGCACTATATTCAAGTTTTTATTAAATTTTTAAATGCAAGAAATGACTTTAAATGTTGCTGTAGATAATAAGGAATTTATAGAGATGAACATTTCATCACGTCATCACATGTGAAATAATAAACATTTTTTTGTTTGTGTGGTCATATTGGCCACATTGTTCACAACTGGTAAACACTGGCCAACATCATACATGGGTAAACACATACGGAGGCAATGACAGTATAAATTTGTTTGTGTATGAAAATCACAACAGTTTTACAGTGAGCATCATGTGAAATCATACAATCATAATATTTCATTATTTTGAAATTGCATAACCTTTATTAACGACACCGTACGTATACGTGATAATTATTTATTGAAATTACAATTATTAAGTATACGCCTAATTTAAATAAAAACTCAAACGATTTTTTTGACGCATAAAAAAATAAATTTCTTAAAGTTTTTTTGCAATTTTGATTTTGAACATTAAGTTTATTTGTTTTTTTTTGAAAAAATGACACTAAGGTCCCAAGACAAAGGAGGCTTATAAAAAATTCCTTCCAAAAAAGTTAAAATATATATCTGAAACACAAAAAATTTATGAGTTTGAGTAAAACACATACCGATGTAATATCAACATTTCTTTGCTAACGAAAATTAAAACAGTTAAACAGTGAGCATCATATGAAATTTAATATTTTCTAACTTTGAAATAGAAATTAAAAAATAACACAATTTATTTTGCATTATTATTTTATACGTTTCACTCTGTTTGTATATGTACACATGGGTCAATCGAAAGTATCTTTTTAGCTCGAATCAACTTCTAATAATACATTGTTTTTAGATAAGCAAAATCTTTGCTGGAAGCTTGAATAACAAATTTTTGCTAAAAAAAAATGCAACATAATTTCAAATAAGATATTTTCACCTCACAGTGTTCCCACCGATTGACATTAAATATTCTAAAAACGACTCTTTAAAGAACGTCCAATATTTTTATGAAAACACTTTCGAGTTGTTTTAAGAATTAGTTCAAAAAAGTTTTCATCAAGTGTATACAACTTTTAGTATAGCATGGCCTGAACTATTTTTTCCATTTTAAAAGCATTATTAAATTTATAATTAAAAGGCATTGTTCATGAACAAAATATTAGTTATAAACGATTTATAAAAAAACTTTCGTATGGAAATATTGTTCTATAAACCTTTTAGTGTGATTGTGATTATCTCTACTTAATATCCAATTAAAATCAATATATTAGTCTGAGACCCAACAATGTATATATATACATTATTAAGAGACATTATAACATTCGGAGTATGTATAGTAATATCCGCCAGTATGCTCACGTTGTAACAAAATAAAGATAAAAGCATTTTCTTTGGATGCAGCTTTATTAGGCAGAGAACAGTTGTTACTGTTCCAAAATGTGTACTTTTTTTACAATGTTGAATTTGTGCTAATTTCACTTTATTGATATTTTCTTCGATACAAACCATGGTTTAAAAACAAGACATATATAAAAATTAAGTAATCTTAGAGCTGATCGGAAGCAAATTTGTACACCACAAACAATAATTGCTGAATATATGGCTTCCAAAATATTTTTTACAAGGCAATAATTTAAAGATGAAATTTAGAAAGCAGTTGAGGATGCAGTAGTTATATTTATTGCTTTCAAATCAAGAATATTTTTTGGTGAGCGACTTAGAATCATTTATGAAGTCGGTGTCCGTCCGTTCTTGTAAATTTTGTGTACAAACTACAAGTTGATTCATTGATATTTCGAAAACCACCCTAGGTTAAGACTTTTTCTACATCTAGCCATATTTGATTTCATACTTCTATTTTATACATTTATGTATATTTTTGTGTCTTGATATTAAAATTTTTTATGTTCGTGTTGTTAGTGCCTGGTACATTTTTGGCTGTTTATTTCCATTAATTTAAAATATCATAATCCGGTAAAGTTCTAAATGTGAATATCCTTGTGAGAATTAGTTTCGTCAAAGGACAAAGAAAAATATCTATGAATACCCTGATGTCCTGGAACCAAAATTAAAAACCCGCTTTTTTAAGAAGAGATTTCACCTTTAGTCTAGTTGGGGCGTTTAAAACATCAATACAAACAACTCATAGTACCCTCTCCATTATAAAGTTGAAGGGTATAAGTATTTACCTATAAACAAACATGAAAATTACTTTGTTGTTATTTTTTATGTACAACGTGTTAAGTATACGTAAACATACACACATACTTCTATTTATGTACATATGTACAATATACATATATACTATCTATATGCGTATAGGTTTACATGAAACATGTAATTCATATGTTAAAGTTTCTTTAATCCATAGAACAACAGCAACAACTTTTGTTTTAACAACTGCACAAAAACAGCAACGTAGGTACAGCAACAAAAACAAAAAAATTCAAACAAATAAAAAACAACAGAACATATTTCTACAAAGTCAGTGGTTTTGTTAGCGAGGTTAGATCAAACAAGTTTAAACTCAAAAAATTAAAAAATATATATACAAAGAATAAAAAAAGGATAAAAATTGTATGCATAAGTGTATTTACATGTTTTTTTTTTTTTTTTTTTGCTAAATACACAAACGAACATACGTATAAAGAAAACAATGTTTGCACATACAATATGTACTTATGTACATACATACATATATAGTATGTACATTCGAGTGAATGAGTGTGTATGTTTATGTAATAACAAGGATACGAAAAAAAAGAGTGAACTTACATATTTTTGAATTTGTGTATGTGTGTTTAATATGTATTCATGTATGCGTGTTAATTTATGAACAACAAGCATATGAATAGTATAAAAAGATGAAAACTTTTGCAATTTATGTCATAAACAGTGTTAAGACGACCTCCGATGATGTTCATTTCTTTATTAATTTTTGCTTTGGTTTTTATCATGTGATTTAAAATTAAACCTTTAAAAGAGCATTTATAAAAGAAAATTAAAATAAAAAAGGTTAGTTTTTACACTCTACAAAGAGAGCATCTTTTATATAAATTTTTCAGATTTTTACCAAGAAGGAGAATATTATAAATTTGTCCTGTAAGTCTTTGTCATACACATACCATAAAGTATACCAAAATCATTATAAACGCAAACGTTCCTTGATTATTTAAGCATAAAAGTTTTTCTATATGTGTATAAAACAATTAAGAGTTTTGTATCTTATATACCCACAATCAGATAATAACCTGCAAAATTAACATTAATTTCGAATTTCATAGGAGCTTTTTAAAAGTTAAGAATAAACAATTGTTGAAGTGCTTTACGTGAACATCTGTCTCGACGGCCTTATTTCATGGTGGTCTTTCTCAACCACTGGGTGAGCTTTGCAAAGACTCACCACCGACCAATTGTGCATGTTACCAGCCGTTGGCAATTTACGTATATGAATGTTCCGATCCAATATACAAGCACATTGCTCAACTGGTCGAGCTAACTAATCTTATGCCATAGAACAGGTGTCAACCTTATATGTTGCACAACCACATTACTGAGATATCTGTTGATTCGGCATCAGCACCAGAGCCACTACGTGGACCCCGAAGGAACCTCAGCTAACTGATCAGCCAGGAGACTGTCCCGCGGACAACTGATCACCAATAGTATCAGATTATGTGGAGCTCTGGTTATACCCCATGTCAAATCATACCGATGACTAGGCGACCACTACGTTGATCCTGAAGGAACCTCAGCCAACGGGAGACTGTCCTGTAGGCAACTCGCCACCCGTAGTATCAGATTATGTGGTGCTCTGGTTAGACCCCATGTCAAATCATACCGATAACTAGGCGAGGAGTGAAATTACATCACCAGTTTATTGTCCCGTCCTTTACCCCGGGGTCATAATACACCAATATGCATGTCGTACTTCAAGGAAACATGATCCGGTAGGAATATAAAGTGTTAAATTATGATAAAGATTTTTATTTCATTAAAACTTGTTTTGTCAAATTTCATTGCTTTTAATCAGTGTTGGTAAGTATCATTTTTGAAAGCAAATTTTATATGGGGAATGGATCCAATATCGCACGATCTTCAAATTTTAAACAGCGAATTTAGTTCATAAAACACTAGTTAATGCCGAAATTTACCGCTATATTAGAATTTATGTAATAATTATAATAAGAAAATTCTGAAAAGGATCAATTATAAACAGATCGTCATAAAAATTGATAAAATTATTGGGCTCTTACTAATCATTCTTATGTCGAATTTCAATTCTATGTATATGTGCATGTTGAGCTATTAGCGTTAAAGTTATATTCTTAATGAGACCTCATATGGATGTTATGAACTGATCGTTGTAAAATTTGTAAAATATGTTCATGTCGAATTTCAGACATACATAAACGTTAAAGTGACATTATATTGCGAGAAGGGTTAATTTTGGACCAATCCTTAAAAAATTAAAGGTTTAGACTTCTATCGAATTTACAGATAGTTACGAGCGTTAAGGTTATTTTATAAAGCGGACCTTATATAGAAAATAGGTGAAATAGTAACCAATATTACAAACCGCATCAACAAAAATTATTTTTTCCATTTGAACTAAATAGTATTTTAACTGAATGCCGCACAGACGGACAGACATGATAAGATCGTATGTATGTGATGTATTAGAAACCGAATAACAAAAATGATATACCCCCAACAATTATTGGTAGAAGGTATAAAAAAAATAATTTGCATTTTAACTTTTAAAACTTTTGTTGATAAAGTCGCTTTCTTATGAGAAATGTAGGCGGTATATAGTTACCATTAAAAAGTAATTTATTGAGTAAGTACAAATAAATACCAGGTTAAGGCTGGGCATGTATGCATTTTTTAACTCGTATTTTTTTTTCTAGTTTCTTTAATACTCGTTGGTTACTATAGCAATATTGAAATTTTTAAAACAAATACCAATGCTTATACTTAACATATATTCACTATATTCCAGTTAATCTATATATGTATATCGTAAACAAACTCATTTGCATATATCCATCAATTTATAATCCGCTCACACAGACGAGTGCATATTATGATGTACTGCACTTATTTACCAATAATACCACTGAAGATATAAACTACAATCCCTTCAACATGAGTTTCCCTGAATTCAATTTCGTCTCTATCACAGCAACATGATTCCTTAATGATAAACTAAATTGTCAGTCAGGCATAAACCGAATCTAATGAAGTGCAAAATTACAATTTAAACCAATTTGTAATTAACTTTATAGAATGGGAGAATAGTATAAATGAAAAACGAAAAAAAAAACGAAATAAAAAATAAAAATATTTACAAAATTTACTAATTAATAAATAGTTTTTATTTAAATACATTTATATTTAGACAAAATTAATTAGTAAAAGTAGGATATTCTGCTATGCCGAATCTTATATACCCACCATCAAAACATCCTTATTAATATTATCGAAGTAATTTTTTATTTACAAGTCATACCCTGATCCTTATAAAATTTAGAAGAGATGTTTTGGCTAATATTTGTTTATGTCGAATTTCATCGCTGTACTCTCATTTTTGATCCAGTAAGGAGCGTTATGAAGAGGACATTATATGATGGGTTACAGACAATTATGGTCCCATCCTCCTAAAATTTAAGAAAATGACTTCAGCTCTTATAAAACTAAGTCGAATTTTATTACTATATATGTTTCTTAAGGTTAGTTATGAGCATTAAAGTCTTCTTCTGAAGTGGACCGTATATGAAGGGTAGAGTCAATTATGGACAGGTCCTTATAAAATTTTACAAAAAGATTAAGATTCCTATAAAATATGTTCCTGTGGAATATGAGCATGGGGGTAAGGTCAATTATAGGCCTATCGTGCTTTTAACGGACTGACGGACTGACATATCCAGATCTTCTTAGAATCTAATAAGGACCCATAATATGGAACTTAGTTCAATACATCAATGTGTTACAAACGGAAAGACGAAACCAATATACACCCCATCTTGTTTGATGTTTGCTAATGCAATGTAGAGAGCATTGTTCGTCCATGTTTTTTTTTTAAATATTGTGTATAATATTTGGGAATATCAATGTATTAGTAGTAAAAAATAGTTTTATCAGCTTGTTAACTTTCATAACTTTTCGATGTATGTTCTTAAATTAACTACAGCTTTGTTTTAAATATTTAAAATAATCCTTTCGTTATATTTCTTATAATATGTACATAAGTAGTTAGAAAATGTTAACTTATATTTAACATTGACTATTGAACTTTAACATTTAACAATAACAGTTTACCACAAAACTACAAAAGAGCATCAGCAGCAGCAGAAACTATGTACTGCAGCCAATCTGTACAAAACATCGAATTTTATCTCTGTCTCTGCTGAAAATAAAAACAATTACAGCACTTTGAATTTACACCCAAATTAAACTACTAACCGGGAGTAAAAACAAAACAAAATTTTATAAGAAACCCGAACAAGAACAATTAAGTGACTGAGTAAAATGTCACAGAGAAAAACTTTTGACATTTTCAGTAAGTGTTTAAACTTAAAAGGACATAGATGTCAAGGAAACATATACATACATACTGCATATAGTAAAATTGAACTTGCTATATATAAGAATTTTAAAATATAAATAAACAGTAATAAGTAGAACTTTGCAATTTTTAATGAAGCAATATTTTAGGAAAATATACAAAGTTGTAGGATAATGTAAAACAAGTTATTTATATAAAATAACTATGATGCCATTATTTATTTTAATAAATTTTGTTTTAGTTTTTGATACATATTCCAAACGCCACAACTTTCTTATTGATATTTAAAAATAACTTTTCCTAATGTCCAAAATTAAGACAATTAAGAAAATATAGTTCACCCTCTCCAATAGAGAAGTGTAGGGTATACTAATGAAGTCTTCTTTAGGATGCTTTTCTACATTGGAGTAATGGAAAGGGCTTTTAAGTAATTTGTTTAGAGTGCAAATGTAAAGTAGTAGTAAGTATAATGTAAAACACAGAGTACATTGTTAATTTTCAAGCTACACTTGTTAAAAGCTGAAAAAATAGCCAATAAATAATTTTCTGTGTATAAAAACTAGGTAGATAGATACCTATTTCATATCTGGCTCTCTCAGAATGACTTCTTTAAGGGCGTTGTTCAATATGCTCAACTGGCTCCCGGTTGACCTTCTAGCCAGGCAACTAGCTATGACAACTGCTATAATGTTGATTACTGTATTCCGGTCTCTAGTGAGAAAGTTCCGATATAAATTCTCTTGGGAGTCTTAGGTATTTCTCCATCCGCCAAATAATTGTTTCCGAGTGTAAACAGACGGATCCAGTCGGCGGTGATATTTTTTTATTGAGGAATTTGGAACGTAAATCTTTTTCCGACTTAATGATGAATGTTGCATCCTTCTGGCTGAAATATCGATGATAAAGAGGGCGTTAAATTGGATATGCTACTATCAGATATCTGACAGGGATATCAGAATTTATACTTATGGTCGAGCTGCTTTTAAATCCTAATTGATGTGTTTTCCACATCCACAACTTGTCCAAGAATGTCGGGCGTCTCTCAATTAGATGGCGAGACATTCGAACATCACCCTTATTTGGGACACGGGATTTCGTATGGAAATAGCATTGCAGGCTCTTTGCAAGTCCTGGTAACATGCTTAGCAGACTGGATATGGACCAGTTTTGTGGTATCACACTAAATACAATAAAGAAGCAGATCACTGAATACCGCCTTTGCATTGCTCGCGACAAATGGCCACGTAAGCACACGTGATCAACAGCTAAAGCGCGGTGTCTAAAAATGGATCTACATAGATCTAAATATCTTCTTGGTCTTCAAAGGCCGCAGCTTAGTAGGCTGATATCGGTTATCACTGGCCACTGTGCATTTGGTAACCATGCTAGACTCATTGGTCTTCCGTTCAACGATTACTGCAGAAGTTGTCAAGTCGAGGATGAAGAAAAACGATTACTCATCTTCTCTGTGAGTGTCCTGCTTTGGCGGAGGCAACTGATCTGGTGCCTTTTCTCTTTCTCAAAATCTTACTGCTATTCTCACATTCTCTTTTCTAACGTCTCTTTTTCCACTCTTTCCTAACACTCTCTTTATTCTCTTATTTGTATTATTACAAAGGGATCAACATGGACCCATGTAAAGCCGAAACGGCTACTTTGATGGACATAAACCAGACATAGAGGAATAAAAATCTCTGTGCAAATTTCCTAGGGTTAGGTTCACACCTATTGCAGAATCAAAAATAAATTTACAAAAATTAATGGTTACATCTTTTTTATCTAATGTTTGATAGGTCTGAACGTAGGTTAAGTAATGTAATACAATTAGACGTAAACAACATCTAAGTACATTGAAAACTATATGTGAAATATAATGAAGTTCGGTGCATTATTAATCCAGCCTCTATAATTTACCCCACTACCATGCAAGGCTCCCTTCTGCAATTGACTTTCACGCTACTAATTTGCATGAATCAGTATAACAATGAAATGCGAAATTTTTTGGAACTCAAATCTCTATGTAAAGATCTCAGAAAATTACATTAAACGTCATATATAATAAAATTAGTCTGCCACCTTTTATGATCGTGTACACGTTGTACAAGATTTTTTTCAAAAAGCATTAAAATCTTTTTTAACTAATATTTAGTAGATGTGAATGTAGGTTTAAACTATAAAAAATAGTCTTATATGAAGCTAAGACGATTAAAATCTGATAAATAATTTAGAAAATATACTTTGTCAAGTTTATAGCTTTGATATTTGATAAGATCTAAACGATAATGAATTTGGAAATTTTGGAGTTAGAATTCATTCAAAGAATATTTTTACCGAATGTCATCAAAATCAATTTTCTATTAATTTTGTTTTAAATTTTTCCAAATTTATTACTTGTTGTGTGCTACAAATATCAGCAAAAAAGCCATACTACATTATCCGCTATAAATAGTAATACTGGGTATATTAGCTATTATCTCAGGACACAATAAACTTATATATTTTCCTAAGTCAATAAGGTATAGATGATGCATCTTTGATAAAACTAATTGAATTTCTTGCAACGGTTTATGTTAAAAACTTATAAATATGGATGTGCATTAGAGTGTCCCCAGGAACAGCCTTTTTAAGAATTTCATTTAGGAGTACATCTCAATCGATGAATGATCCTCAGTTCCCTACCTAGCGCACATAGGTCTTGGCATATCATGTTTTTAGGCAAAACTATAAAAATATTTTGTTTTAATTCAAAATTTATTATATATTTATTTGTGATAGGTTTATATTAATTTTCGCGTTTTTAAACTTTGTGAGACCTTATAAAATATTGGAAATATTTTTGAATTTTTTTTTTATATTTGTAATTAATTAGGCAAGTTATGTTAAAATTAATTAATGGTAAATATTTCTCAACAAATTGGTTTATTTTAGATTTATTAAATTTCTCTTAAATCATTTAACCATTTTGTTTTACTTTTAATTAAAGACCATATAAAAGTTTGAACCATAAAATAATATTTAATGCATATTTTCCCAATATTATGGTCTAATTTCTCGTTTTTATATTTTTCTAAACACTTTAAATTAATTTGTTTTATTTGTAATTGAAGTCTCTAAAAAAAATTCAGATAATACTTTTTTGAAATGAAAATTTTTGATACAAAACCAAAGAATTGGGAAAACTTACGATATACAACGTTACGGCACCGATTGTGAATTGCGTAATATTTTAAATCCATGAGTATGTAAAAATAACAAACAAATTTTGAATTCAATCCGAAATATTTCACTTTGTTTTTAACGAATTTGCAATTTTCACCAAAAAATATTATTGGTTTGTGTTGGTAGTAGTGTTATAAGGATAAAACAAAAAAGGATAAATTTCCTTGCAAGACAATCTGGTTATACTGCAATAACTGTAATTGTAATCTTTAGAAATAACTGTGATTGTACTCTTTAGAAAGATAATTTTGTGTACATTTCCATGTTGTTGAAAAAAAAAACTTTGGAATTTAGTTCCAGTTCTGCAAAATTAAGTAAAAACTTTATAAAAGGGCGTAAATAGGAATTATTAAATTTTATTTAAAAGGCACGCAAAAAGTACGATTTTATTGACTTGTGTAATTTTAAAACATTTCTAGAGTATTTCTGCAAAATACTTTTTAGTGGGTAGTTTGCCATTTGGTCCATTTTAGAATTTTTCAGCTTATAATACACTTACCCCCGTTAACACCAACTCCCATTATCGTTTAACCGGTAGATATTCTGCCGGTTAAAATAATTTTTATATGAAAACTGTCAATTTAACCTTACGATAAAATATAACCAGACATTGAGATAATGGGGTTAAAGTCGTTTTTGTAGACCAGGAAGAGTTTAAAAAAATTAAATTTTTTTTTCTTGAAATAAGATCAAAATTATGGAATTTTCCATTTCGAAAAGATTGCAGAATTTTTTGAGCATATTGTACTGAGATCAATATTCTTAGTCGCTGGTAGGAAACTGAGGGACTTAAAAATATTTTTCTAGTATTTAGTACATAAATACGCTTCGTTTGAGGGTCTTTTCTCCAAAAAAGTGCTCCAGGGGACATCCTAATGTACATAGTTAAATCAAACTCAATCAACTGAATAAGCTTTTCAAACTCAGAAACAGGGCGTACAATGTGAAATAACATGTACTCTACATATAGCATTTTTTCCAACAAAAACGTATGTACAATGAAATATAATAAGTTGAAAAGCTAATATAATCCGTTTTCCTTGATATTTAAATATAGGCATTTAAACATGTAAATGATAATATGATTTTAAGTTTGTATGTACATGATTTAGCTGGGCTGTAACTAAATTTGTGATAAATGAGAATAAGAACAGTCTGAAAGAAATTTGTAAAGACAAGAAGAAAATTGTTCGATTTAAGTGTATTTGATAAGTATACTTTAAGATACATTGTGTAACCAAGATTAATGCCAGTTCATGTTTTAAGAACTTAAACATTATAATAGACAATGGTCGCATACCACTATACTTAGTAATTAAACAAATTTTATAAATTATAATTAAAACTGGCAAGAAATTACGACTTTTCAAGCAGTTAGCAATAAGAAATACAAATTCCTCGAAAAATATTTGCATATTTTATGGAAACATTTAAATGGCCATTAAAAATGAGATATGCAAAGGTGAAGGCTATGATTTGTGCAAATCTTAAATAAAAAAGATTACACCATAAAGTTTTTGTTGATCTTTAAAATTAAGAAGATTTTGATAATTAGACTAAAAGCTTTTATTTTGTTTCCCAGGAGTAATAGATAAAAATAATTTAGGTAACAAAAGAAAAAAAATATACAAGCCACCAACCAGCGTTTTTTTTGTGTCTTTTTCAGTTGCTTTTCAATATATTTCTTATGCATTTATAATACAGCTGAAACATTTACAACAAAATGTCTAAAATAAGCAAGAACAGAAAAAAATAACTTAAAAAAGAATAATTTATCTACAGCAATAACAGCCAGCTATTACAACCATTAACATGAAACGAAAGAATGTCCTTGAATTGAACGCAATACATACTTAACTACCTATACACACAAACAATCATAAGCACATTACGGAACGGGAAACAGTAGCAGATAAAAGATAAAAAGTGTAAATATATAAAAAATATAACAACATTTTTTTATTTAAAAAATAAAGAAAATACAACTATACACAAAGCCAAACAAGAAGAAAGAGATTGTGTGACAAACAAACAAAAATATGCATACAATACTGAGAAAAAAATGTAAGAACAATAAAATGAGGATGTTTGGTTTTGATGTTAAATGTGAACTGAAATAAAAGCTTATACTAACAAACCGATGACAGTCAAATAACCCAATAGTTTTGCAGATAGACAACAATATTTTTTCTAGAAAATGATATTAACTCTTTCCAATTTATTGAGGCTTTTCTACTATACTACTACACTTTTTCTATGTTAAGAAGAAAGTAAAATATAATATGGTAGTCACTCAGATCTTCAGGGAATTCAAACATTGTATAAATGTATACTAATACAGATATACAAGAAACATTTTATTATTATTAATGTATAATATGTATGCAAATAATAAAAATACATAAACAATTAGAGTCGATAAAATAGCAGTGGATTGTAATTTGTTTATTGGTTCTTCAATTAGAATAACGTACTTAACACAGGGTAACATAAATTAAAAATGTAAATTCACAATATACATTTCTAGGGGACTATGCTGTAATAAGGCCGAATGCGGTTTCATAACTTTTTTTATCAATTTAATCGATTCGTTATCATTCAATCGGTTTCCCTACCGAAAAATACTTAAACGCGTATAACTCATTACTTAATTAAGATATCCATATCAAATTTGGTACAAGTATTTCTCATATACAGAAAAATATTACTAAGAAATTTTATTTCCATCGGTCCATAACATGTTGCTCATATACAGAGAAATAATACTTGATCATAGCTCCCATATAAGGTCCCTTTTAGAAAAACACACATACAAGGTTCCCTTCCAAAAATCAGAAAAAACGCACATAACTCATAACCGGATATTTATATCTATACATTTAGCATAAATATTGCTCTTATATACATAAATTCACTAAAAAATTGTTTCACGACCGGTCCATATTTGGCCATAGCTCTCATACTAGGTCCAGAAACTCACTTAGATTCACAATATTTATTACCAAGTAATGATATAGATACAGAATTCAGAAATTGTGTCTTTATATACATAATTGGACATAGCTCCCATACAAAGTCTTTTTAAGAAAATCTCTTAAACGTACATTACTTATTACCAAATGAAGCTATTGATACATAATATGCAAAAATATTATATTTGTATACAAAAATTCTAGTTCTCCTCTACTAGGCCCAGTCCCGTATTTAAAGAGCATTATAAATTTGTGTTGAACAAAAATTTTTGTAGAACAAAATTATATATGTATTTGTATTTTGAAAATCTCTGAATCTATCACACACATAGATACAAAATAACTAAATTTAAAATGTTCAATAAATCTTGGAATTGTAAAAGATTTAACTTTTGGGATTTTTTCTATTAAAGACATGAGAAAACTTATTTCAACAAATATTTGATCAATTAGAAAAGTAATAACATAGAAGTAGCTGGTGGAGGGTATTTAAGATTCGGCACAGCCGAATATAGCACTCTAACTCTACTCAACTCTACCTACTTCAGTTTATTCTTCACTTCTTAATACTATCATTGCTGACTATATCGATTTTTTTTCTCTTTCCGTATTTTATTTTCTTTCCAGACGTTAAAAAGATACCTAAATGGACCCAAGTAAAACTATTCTCGTCGTAGTGTACAGTCTGTATAACCTAACCTAAGATTATTTTCAACTTTATTTTAAAAGAAATAGGTGTTTAGCCTATATGATATGATAGCTTTCCAATAATGATGTACACGTAAGTATAGAGGTCTGACTGAATTTCTCTTATGTGACAATAACTAGGAGGTATTTTTCTCATGAAATTTATTTATTTCTATCAACTTTTGATTGATTTTATACAAAAATTTTAATATTTAATAAAGGAAACTCTACGTCCCAGTAAAATATATTTTTGATTTGGAAACAATAAATATAACTAATGCATCCCTTACTGCTGCCTTACAAAACAGATTTTCGAAGAGATTTTCAAATTTCCATTCCAACTTTTGTATACTTCTAATTTTTAAACCGTGTGTTGTGTCGAAAAATAATATCAATTCAGTAAAATCAGCACAAATTCAAAACAATAAGTGTAAGCAGTAGCAACTGCTCTCTGCCTTACAAATCTGCTTCCAAGGAGGCAAAATTTTTTGTTGGGATATGATAGTTACTCCTATCAAAATTTAGCATTACAACAAAATCTCGTTGTGAGTCGATTAAGCTATGTCTGTCTATCGGTTTATCCATCTGTGTATCCATGTTAACTTTATGGGCACGCTACATGTCGCAATTTTGTAAAAAAAATTATGTAAATTGATACATAGTCCCCTTTTGAACCAAGGCCCATTCTTTCTTATGGATCCCATACAACCAAACCGTAATGATAGAGGTTCATTAGCCTTTGCTTCTATTAAAAGTTATGCTTATTTATAATTTAAAAACCTAAATCATATGACTAGTTTTTTGTGCTCAACTGTTATATAAATACATATGTAAATATAACCAGAAAACATGATGTGAATAAAACAATATAAGAAAATCATCAGCATTAGATTAAAAAAGACGAAAAAATCATGAGGAAATAAAAAAAACAAACAAGTACATTTCCGACCATATGATACCCTACACCCTGAGTATATTTTAAAAATTACTTACTTTTTATAAAAAAAAATTTTAAACAAATTTCCTTACAGAGGCTTTATTAGGAATTTAGGGTCAAATACAAGACGATACTCCAAAAATTGGGAGGATTATATTTCACGCAATTTCGAACTAAAATCCTCAAATCGGAAGGATCGGTTATTGTGGCTAGTTGAAATAATGGACCGATTTCAACTATTTCGCCTTTGTACAATAAAGCACTAATTTCATACAAATATCTTGAGAATTGCAGCTTGTTCACAAGAATAACATGGACATAACAAGCCGGAAGTACCAGATGTTAATATTTAATCGGATTATACCTTTTGTACGCTACAAATGGTATTTTTTTTTGAGTAACAAACAGCAGCACAAACGTATTATACTATCCCCACTATAGTGATGTAGGATATAAACAATTATCAGCAGAGTGGCAGTGAAAAGTGAAATGAAAATGTTTGTTTCTTTTGTATTAAATGTAATACCATGAAAAAAACAAGAATAAAGAAAAACATTAATAATACTTGTAACAAAATAAAATATTCCAATAAGTTTTCTCCAATACTTACAATTATTTTTCAAGATTTTTGTAAGTTCAGCTGGTATTTTTTTCTGCTCTGAGCAACCATTGACTGTTGGGAAATTTTTAGTTGCATCCTTGTACTTTTAAGTCGGACTAACATTAGTATCTAAAATGTATTCGACAGTTGTATGTGCTATTAGAAATACGAATACAAGTACTTGCCATTCAGTTATAGTGGATTTGTTGTTTTTTTCTCTCTCTTAAAAAAAGCTAAAAAGTCATTATTGCTGTTATTTTTTCCGTCTGCTTTTGTTTCTTTATTTGACCCTCGTTGTTTTTTGTAACTATTGTCTCTTGAAGTTGCATTATTTATTTAAATTGTTTAATGTTTTTCATTTTGAAGTATTTTATTTTATCTATTCTTCTATTCAATTTGACCATTAACATATTCTATCTTTCTTTTTTTCTATTATATTCAGTTTTAGTTTTTCTTTAGTTGGTAATTGTTGTCAATGTTTTTTCCGCTTTAAATGGCTTAAGGATTATTCCAGTGGTAAGAACAACAATCATTAAACGCCCAAGTATTGATTTTTTTAAAAGAATTAAAAAAATTTAAAACAGCGAGAAGATGTCTGTTAGGTATAAACTAAGAGATTCGTAAAATATAAATGTGTTTAAAATTGTGAAAATTTATTTTTTATCTGACATTAAACAAAGTTTCTAATCAAGAGATATACGCCTTTATTAGGGTTTTGCTAGAATACCTAGAATAATATTAATTTTTAAAAATCAACAAAGCCTCTGTTTAGAAAGAACTAAACTTTAGACTATAGACTATACTATAGACCAGACAATAGACTATAGTATATACTAGATAATAGACTAGACTATAAACTGAACTATAGACTAAACTATAGACAAGACTATAGACTGACTATATACTAGACTATAGAGTAGACTATAGACTAAACTATAGACAATACTATAGACTAGATACTAGACTATAGACTAGCCTATAAACTAGACTATAAACTAGACTATAGACTATACTATAGACTAGACTATAGACTAGACTATAGACTAGACTATAGACAAGACTATAGACTAGACTATAGACTAGAATATAGACTAGACTATAGACTAGAATATA